>NC_060187.1:2182301-2544801 GCF_021184085.1 Oncorhynchus gorbuscha | reverse complement strand
AGTATTTGGTAGCATTGCCTTTAAATTGTTTAACTTGGGTCAAACGTTTCGGGTAGCCTTCCACAAGCTTCCCACAATAAGTTGGGTGAATTTTGGCCCATTCCTCCTGATAGAACTGGTGTGACTGAGTCAGGTTTGTAGGCCTACTTGCTCGCACACACTTTTTCAGTTCTGCCCACACATTTTCTAAGGATTGAGGTCAGGGCTTTGTGATGGCCACTCCGATACCTTGACTTTGTTTTCCTTAAGCTATTTTGCCACAACTTTGGAAGTATGCTTGGGGTCATTGTCCATTTGGAAGACCCATTTGCGACCAAGCTTTAACTTCCTGACTGATGTCTTGAGATGTTGTTTCAATATATCCACGTAATTTTCCCTCCCTCATGATGCCATCTATTTTGTGAAGTGCACCAGTCCCTCCTGCAGCAAAGCACCCCACAACATGATGCTGCTACCCCCGTGCTTCACGGTTGGGATGGTGTTCTTCGGCTTGCAAGCCTCCCCCTTTTTCCTCCAAACATAACGATGGTCATTATGGCCAAACAGATCTATTTTTGTTTCATCAGACCTGAGGACATTTCTCCAAAAAGTACGATCTTTGTCCCCATGTGCAGTTGCAAATCGTAGTCTGGCTTTTTTATGGCGGTTTTGGACCAGTGGCTTCTTCTTTGCTGAGCGGCCTTTCAGGTTATGTCGATATAGGACTCGTTTTACTGTGGATATAGATACTTTTGTACCTGTTTCATCCAGCATCTTCACAAGGTCCTTTGTGGTTGTTCTGGGATTGATTTGCACTTTTCGCACCAAATTACGTTCATCTCTAGGAGACAGAACGCGTCTCCTTCCTGAGCGTTATGGCGGCTGCGTGGTCCCATGGTGTTTATACTTACGTCCCATGGTATCATTTTCTGGAATTTTCCAAGCTGTTTAAAGGCACAGTCAACTTAGTTTATGTAAACTTCTGACCCACTGGAATTGTGATACAGTGAATTATAAGTTGAAATAATCTGTCTGTAAACAATTGTTGGAAAAATGACTTGTGTCATGCTCAAAGTAGATGTCCTAACCCACTTACCAAAACTATAGTTTGTTAACAAGGTGGAGTGGTTGAAAAACAAGTTTTAATGTCTCCAACTTAAGTGTATGTAAACTTCCGACTTCAATTGTATGTATAAAAATACCCTAAAATAAAATATGACATTTTGTACTGTCGCTTCAGATACAGTATATATATATATTTTTATCTTAAATCCATGATACTGACCCAGTGTGTTGTCTATCTACAGGTCTATCATCCATACTGACCCAGTGTGGTGTCTATCATCCATACTGACCCAGTGTGTTGTCTATCTACAGGTCTATCATCCATACTGACCCAGTGTGTTGTCTATCATCCATACTGACCCAGTGTGTTGTCTATCATCCATACTGACCCAGTGTGTTGTCTATCATCCATACTGACCCAGTGTGTTGTCTATCATCCATACTGACCCAGTGTGTTGTCTATCTACAGGTCTATCATCCATACTGACCCAGTGTGTTGTCTATCATCCATACTGACCCAGTGTGTTGTCTATCATCCATACTGACCCAGTGTGTTGTCTATCTACAGGTCTATCATCCATACTGACCCAGTGTGTTGTCTATCATCCATACTGACCCAGTGTGTTGTCTATCATCCATACTGACCCAGTGTGTTGTCTATCTACAGGCCTATCATCCATACTGACCCAGTGTGTTGTCTATCTACAGGTCTATCATCCATACTGACCCAGTGTGTTGTCTATCTACAGGTCTATCATCCATACTGACCCAGTGTGTTGTCTATCATCCATACTGACCCAGTGTGTTGTCTATCTACAGCTCTATCATCCATACTGACCCAGTGTGTTGTCTATCTACAGGTCTATCATCCATACTGACCCAGTGTGTTGTCTATCTACAGGTCTATCATCCATACTGACCCAGTGTGTTGTCTATCATCCATACTGACCCAGTGTGTTGTCTATCTACAGGTCTATCATCCATACTGACCCAGTGTGTTGTCTATCTACAGGTCTATCATCCATACTGACCCAGTGTGTTGTCTATCATCCATACTGACCCAGTGTGTTGTCTATCTACAGGTCTATCATCCATACTGACCCAGTGTGTTGTCTATCATCCATACTGACCCAGTGTGTTGTCTATCTACATGTCTATCATCCATACTGACCCAGTGTGTTGTCTATCTACAGGTCTATCATCCATACTGACCCAGTGTGTTGTCTATCTACAGGTCTATCATCCATACTGACCCAGTGTGTTGTCTATCATCCATACTGACCCAGTGTGTTGTCTATCTACAGGTCTATCATCCATACTGACCCAGTGTGTTGTCTATCTACAGGTCTATCATCCATACTGACCCAGTGTGTTGTCTATCTACAGGTCTATCCCACACCCCACGCTCTGAGAAGTTTGAGATCTCTTACAATGTCAACGATGTGGAGACGTATCTGAAATACACCAAGAGCATCAAGGACTTCCTGGAGATGTACGATGAGGAGAGGCAGACCGACCAGAACAAGTACGAAGACTGTGGAGGCAAGTACAGACTAGTAGAAACTAGTAGACACTGGTACAGACTAGTAGACACTAGTACAGACTAGTAGAAACTAGTAGAAACTAGTACAGACTAGTAGACACTAGTACAGACCCGTAGACACCAGTACAGACTAGTAGACCCCAGTACAGACTAGTAGAAACTAGTAGACACTGGTACAGACTAGTAGACACTAGTACAGACTAGTAGAAACTAGTAGAAACTAGTACAGACTAGTAGACACTAGTACAGACCCGTAGACACCAGTACAGACTAGTAGACCCCAGTACAGACTAGTAGAAACTAGTAGACACTGGTACAGACTAGTAGACACTAGTACAGACTAGTAGAAACTAGTAGAAACTAGTACAGACTAGTAGACACTAGTAGACTCTGGTACAGACTAGTAGAAACTAGTACAGACTAGTAGACACTAGTTCAGACTAGTAGACACTAGTACAACTAGTAGAAACTAGTACAGACTAGTAGACACTAGTACAGACCCGTAGACACCAGTACAGACTAGTAGACCCCAGTACAGACTAGTAGACACCAGTACAGACTAGTAAGACCCCAGTACAGACTAGTAGACACCAGTACAGACTAGTAAGACCCCAGTACAGACTAGTAGAAACTAGTACAGACTAGTAGAAACTAGTACAGACTAGTAGACACTAGTACAGACTAGTAGAAACTAGTACAGACTAGTAGAAACTAGTACAGACTAGTAGAAACTAGTACAGACTAGTAGACACTAGTACAGACTAGTAGAAACTAGTACAGACTAGTAGAAACTAGTACAGACTAGTAGACACTAGTACAGACTAGTAGACACTAGTACAGACTAGTAGAAACTAGTACAGACTAGTAGAAACTAGTACAGACTAGTAGAAACTAGTACAGACTAGTAGACACTAGTACAGACTAGTAGAAACTAGTACAGACTAGTAGAAACTAGTACAGACTAGTAGACACTAGTACAGACTAGTAGAAACTAGTACAGACTAGTAGAAACTAGTACAGACTAGTAGAAACTAGTACAGACTAGTAGAAACTAGTACAGACTAGTAGACACTAGTACAGACTAGTAGAAACTAGTACAGACTAGTAGAAACTAGTACAGACTAGTAGAAACTAGTACAGACTAGTAGAAACTAGTACAGACTAGTAGACACCAGTACAGACTAGTAGAAACTAGTACAGACTAGTAGAAACTAGTACAGACTAGTAGACACCAGTACAGACTAGTAGACACCAGTACAGACTAGTAGAAACTAGTACAGACTAGTAGAAACTAGTACAGACTAGTAGAAACTAGTACAGACTAGTAGAAACTAGTACAGACTAGTAGAAACTAGTACAGACTAGTAGACACCAGTACAGACTAGTAGAAACTAGTACAGACTAGTAGAAACTAGTACAGACTAGTAGACACTAGTACAGACTAGTAGACACCAGTACAGACTAGTAGAAACTAGTACAGACTAGTAGAAACTAGTACAGACTAGTAGAAACTAGTACAGACTAGTAGACACTAGTACAGACCCGTAGACACCAGTACAGACTAGTAGAAACTAGTACAGACTAGTAGAAACTAGTACAGACTAGTAGAAACTAGTACAGACTAGTAGACACCAGTACAGACTAGTAGAAACTAGTACAGACTAGTAGAAACTAGTACAGACTAGTAGACACTAGTACAGACTAGTAGACACCAGTACAGACTAGTAGAAACTAGTACAGACTAGTAGAAACTAGTACAGACTAGTAGAAACTAGTACAGACTAGTAGACACTAGTACAGACCCGTAGACACCAGTACAGACTAGTAGAAACTAGTACAGACTAGTAGAAACTAGTACAGACTAGTAGACACTAGTACAGACTAGTAGAAACTAGTACAGACTAGTAGAAACTAGTACAGACTAGTAGACACTAGTACAGACTAGTAGAAACTAGTACAGACTAGTAGTTTAGTTCTGCTGTGTCTGGTGTATTTATGTACCGTGTTAGGGTTTAGTTCTGCTGTGTCTGGTGTATTTATGTACCGTGTTAGGGTTTAGTTCTGCTGTGTCTGGTGTATTTATGTACCGTGTTAGGGTTTAGTTCTGCTGTGTCTGGTGTATTTATGTACCGTGTTAGGGTTTAGTTCTGCTGTGTCTGGTGTATTTATGTACCGTGTTAGGGTTTAGTTCTGCTGTGTCTGGTGTATTTATGTACCGTGTTAGGGTTTAGTTACTGGTCTATATTGTCTGCTCAGGTGACTGATGTAATTGGTCTCTCTGTGCCTGTAGAATTACCTGAATCGTACAGGGACCGCGGTGAGCTGGAGAGTGACCTTGGAGCGAGGAAGGCCTGCAGGTTCAAGCGGACCTGGCTGGGACCCTGTGCTGGTCTGGATGGTCAGGACGAAAACTTTGGCTTCAAGGATGGGAAACCGTGTCTGATCGCCAAGCTCAACAGGATCATCAACTTCCGACCAAGGGTATGTCCACCTGCCCACGCTAATCTAGTTTATACCATTGATTAGCTAACTCTCAGAAAATGTATTTATTTATTTTAGGTTTCTTAATATGATAATGCTGCTTGGTCTGTCTGTGATAGGTTAATATGATAATGCTGCTTGGTCTGTCTGTGATAGGTTAATATGATAATGTTGATTGGTCTGTCTGTGATAGGTTAATATGATAATGTTGATTGGTCTGTCTGTGATAGGTTAATATGATAATGCTGCTTGGTCTGTCTGTGATAGGTTAATATGATAATGTTGATTGGTCTGTCTGTGATAGGTTAATATGATAATGTTGATTGGTCTGTCTGTGATAGGTTAATATGATAATGTTGATTGGTCTGTCTGTGATAGGTTAATATGATAATGCTGTTTGGTCTGTCTGTGATAGGTTAATATGATAATGCTGTTTGGTCTGTCTGTGATAGGTTAATATGATAATGCTGTTTGGTCTGTCTGTGATAGGTTAATATGATAATGCTGATTGGTCTGCCTGTAATTGGTCTCTCTGTGATAGGTTAATATGATAATGCTGTTTGGTCTGCCTGTGATAGGTTAATATGATAATGTTGATTGGTCTGTCTGTGATAGGTTAATATGATAATGCTGTTTGGTCTGTCTGTGATAGGTTAATATGATAATGCTGTTTGGTCTGTCTGTGATAGGTTAATATGATAATGCTGATTGGTCTGCCTGTGATAGGTTAATATGATAATGCTGTTTGGTCTGCCTGTGATAGGTTAATATGATAATGTTGATTGGTCTGTCTGTGATAGGTTAATATGATAATGCTGTTTGGTCTGTCTGTGATAGGTTAATATGATAATGCTGTTTGGTCTGTCTGTGATAGGTTAATATGATAATGCTGTTTGGTCTGTCTGTGATAGGTTAATATGATAATGCTGATTGGTCTGCCTGTGATAGGTTAATATGATAATGCTGATTGGTCTGCCTGTGATAGGTTAATATGATCATGCTGTTTGGTCTGTCTGTGATAGGTTAATATGATAATGCTGATTGGTCTGCCTGTGATAGGTTAATATGATAATGCTGATTGGTCTGCCTGTGATAGGTTAATATGATCATGCTGTTTGGTCTGTCTGTGATAGGTTAATATGATAATGCTGATTGGTCTGCCTGTGATAGGTTAATATGATAATGCTGATTGGTCTGCCTGTGATAGGTTAATATGATAATGCTGTTTGGTCTGTCTGTGATAGGTTAATATGATAATGCTGATTGGTCTGCCTGTGATAGGTTAATATGATCATGCTGTTTGGTCTGGGTTTTGTTTCAGCCTCCAACCAACAGTGCTTCTGTCCCTGAAGCCGGCCAGAGCAGAGTCCAGACCAACGTTATCCCCATCCACTGTCAGAACAAGGTACGCCACACATGTGTACATATACAGTATACTGCATCCAAAATTGCACCCTATTCCCTATATAGTACACTACTTTTGACCAGGGTCAATAGGGCACTGGTGAAAAGTAGTGCACTGTATAGGGTGCCATTTCTGATGCAACCACACCATGAAGCTTTAGTTATCTGGATAAATGCTAGGTCTCTGTATGTGGTTTTTACCTTCGGGGAAAGTCCACTAACTGGGATGCCATCCTGTCATTCTCTACAGAGAGAGGAGGATGCTAGCAAGATTGGTGAGATCAAGTACTACGGCATGGGCATGGGGTTCCCCCTCCAGTACTACCCCTACTATGGCAAGCTGCTGCACCCCAATTACCTACAGCCTCTGGTGGCCATCCAGTTTACCAACCTCACCTTCAACGAGGAGCTGCGTCTTGAGTGCAAAGTGTACGGAGCGAACATTGACTACAGCGAGAAAGATCGCTACCAAGGACGATTTGACGTTAAGTTCACCATCGCCAATTCATGACCTCAGCTATGAAAATGGCACTTTTTCTCTGCCCCTATTTCAAAACAAGTTGATTTAAGAGAAATAAAGAAAAATAGTTCAACTAAACCACGACTTGTCTTGGAAGAAACTTTCATAATATACGGGACCTACAGTTAATCTGTGTACATCACACCGGCTTTTCTGCATAATGTCTAGGGTTAGAATGTAATTTACACCGGCTTTTCTGCATAATGTCTAGGGTTAGAATGTAATTTACACCGGCTTTTCTGCATAATGTCTAGGGTTAGAATGTACTTTACACCGGCTTTTCTGCATAATGTCTAGGGTTAGAATGTAATTTACACCGGCTTTTCTGCATAATGTCTAGGGTTAGAATGTAATTTACACCGGCTTTTCTGCATAATGTCTAGGGTTAGAATGTACATTACACCGGCTTTTCTGCATAATGTCTAGGGTTAGAATGTACTTTACACCGGCTTTTCTGCATAATGTCTAGGGTTAGAATGTACTTTACACCGGCTTTTCTGCATAATGTCTAGGGTTAGAATGTACTTTACACCGGCTTTTCTGCATAATGTCTAGGGTTAGAATGTACTTTACAGGAAGAGTAGCAACATATTTATTCTACTGTAAATGAGAAGTCCTTGAGCCATGGGACATTCATCTTTTACTGTAAATAGCAATTCTACTACTGTTATGTAGCGAGCAGTGTTTCTGTCTGTCCCCCTGAGTATTCTGCCTAATGTCCTTCCTATATATGTTTGGAGTGTCCAGTACAGTAGTGGCATACAGTGGTCCTTTCAAGCCATGTTGTAATTTCTCTAGTCTATTGTCAGTAGCCTTTAGTGGTCCAAGGTGTGTGTGTGTGTGTGTGTGTGTGTGTGTGTGTGTGTGTGTGTGTGTGTGTGTGTGTGTGTGTGTGTGTGTGTGTGTGTGTGTGTGTGTGTGTGTGTGTGTGTGTGTGTGTGTGTGTGTGTGTGTGTGTGTGTGTGTGTGTGTGTGTGTGTGTGTGTGTGTGTGTGTGTGTGTTTAAGTGTTTGTGTTAAATGTGTTTGTTTTTTAAAAGTGTGAGTGTGTGCTAATGTACTCTTACTAAATGAAATGACTGGCATGGTACGCTCTAAGCTCTCTCTAGGTCTGACTGATCTCTCTCTAGGTCTGAGTGATCTCTCTCTAGGTCTGAGTGATCTCTCTCTAGGTCTGAGTGTGAGTGATCTCTCTCTAGGTCTGAGTGATCTCTCTCTAGGTCTGAGTGTGACTGATCTCTCTCTAGGTCTGAGTGATCTCTCTCTAGGTCTGAGTGTGAGTGATCTCTCTCTAGGTCTGAGTGATCTCTCTCTAGGTCTGAGTGTGAGTGATCTCTCTCTAGGTCTGAGTGATCTCTCTCTAGGTCTGAGTGTGACTGATCTCTCTCTAGGTCTGAGTGATCTCTCTCTAGGTCTGAGTGTGAGTGATCTCTCTCTAGGTCTGAGTGATCTCTCTCTAGGTCTGAGTGTGAGTGATCTCTCTCTAGGTCTGAGTGTGACTGATGTCTCTCTAGGTCTGTGTGATCTCTCTCTAGGTCTGAGTGTGACTGATCTCTCTCTAGGTCTGAGTGATCTCTCTCTAGGTCTGAGTGTGAGTGATCTCTCTCTAGGTCTGAGTGTGAGTGATCTCTCTCTAGGTCTGAGTGATCTCTCTCTAGGTCTGAGTGTGACTGATCTCTCTCTAGGTCTGAGTGATCTCTCTCTAGGTCTGAGTGTGAGTGATCTCTCTCTAGGTCTGAGTGTGAGTGATCTCTCTCTAGGTCTGAGTGATCTCTCTCTAGGTCTGAGTGTGACTGATCTCTCTCTAGGTCTGAGTGATCTCTCTCTAGGTCTGAGTGTGAGTGATCTCTCTCTAGGTCTGAGTGTGACTGATGTCTCTCTAGGTCTGTGTGATCTCTCTCTAGGTCTGAGTGTGACTGATCTCTGATCTGACATGTCTCCTTCCTCCTCCTCTTCTCTCTGACACTTCTCCTTCCTCCTCCTCTTCTCTCTGACACTTCTCCTTCCTCCTCCTCTTCTCTCTGACACTTCTCCTTCCTCCTCCTCTTCTTCTCCTTCCTCCTCCTCTTCTTCTCCTTCCTCCTCCTCTTCTTCTCCTTCCTCCTCCTCTTCTTCTCCTTCCTCCTCCTCTTCTTCTCCTTCCTCCTCCTCTTCTTCTCCTTCCTCCTCCTCTTCTTCTCCTTCCTCCTCCTCTTCTTCTCTCTGACACTTCTCTTTCCAGTTATACATTTTTTTTTTTTTTTTTGCAGGAAAAAGTTTAAATGTATGAAACCGATACCAAAGTCACTGGTCAAAAAGTTATAATGTCAGAAGCAATGCAACCCTGTTTAATAGGAGGTGTAGAAGTGATCGATGTTGAACATCTGGACCCTTGTCAGTAGTCCATCTGCTCTTGTCATTTAATTGAATCTGGGTATATGACCTTAAAGACAAATAAATGGAGAAATGTATCCTGCAGTCAAAATGTCTTTTATTTAAATGTAAATACATACAAATGGAATGTGCATAAAAAGAGTTTATCCATCCAAAATCTGTTAGAAATATTGGACCTGTTGAAAGGGAAAATAAACATATAATTAACGATTAACAATCCATTAAAAATGATTCTGAAATTCTAGTTTATATTTAATGTAGCTAACATATTACATTGAGAAAAAAATAGGAGTTAGACGGGTCTATAACAGAGAGACAGGTCTATAACAGAGAGACAGGCCTATAACAGAGAGAGTTAGACAGGTCTATAACAGAGTTAGACAGGTCTATAACAGAGAGAGTTAGACAGGTCTATAACAGAGAGAGTTAGACAGGTCTATAACAGTTAGACAGGTCTATAACAGAGAGAGTTAGACAGGTCTATAACAGTTAGACAGGTCTATAACAGAGAGAGTTAGACAGGACTATAACAGAGAGAGTTAGACAGGTCTATAACAGAGAGAGTTAGACAGGACTATAACAGAGAGAGTTAGACAGGACTATAACAGAGAGAGTTAGACAGGACTATAACAGAGAGAGTTAGACAGGACTATAACAGAGAGAGTTAGACAGGTCTATAACAGAGAGAGTTAGACAGGTCTATAACAGAGAGACAGGTCTATAACAGAGAGACAGGTCTATAACAGAGAGAGTTAGACAGGTCTATAACAGAGAGAGTTAGACAGGTCTATAACAGAGAGACAGGTCTATAACAGAGAGACAGGCCTATAACAGAGAGAGTTAGACAGGTCTATAACAGAGTTAGACAGGTCTATAACAGAGAGAGTTAGACAGGTCTATAACAGAGAGAGTTAGACAGGTCTATAACAGAGAGTTAGACAGGTCTATAACAGAGAGAGTTAGACAGGTCTATAACAGAGAGAGTTAGACAGGTCTATAACAGAGAGAGTTAGACAGGTCTATAACAGAGTTAGACAGGTCTATAACAGAGAGAGTTAGACAGGTCTATAACAGAGAGAGTTAGACAGGTCTATAACAGTTAGACAGGTCTATAACAGAGTTAGACAGGTCTATAACAGAGAGAGTTAGACAGGTCTATAACAGAGAGAGTTAGACAGGTCTATAACAGAGAGAGTTAGACAGGTCTATAACAGAGAGAGTTAGACAGGTCTATAACAGTTAGACAGGTCTATAACAGAGAGAGTTAGACAGGACTATAACAGAGAGAGTTAGACAGGTCTATAACAGAGAGAGTTAGACAGGACTATAACAGAGAGAGTTAGACAGGTCTATAACAGAGAGAGTTAGACAGGTCTATAACAGAGAGAGTTAGACAGGTCTATAACAGAGAGAGTTAGACAGGTCTATAACAGAGAGAGTTAGACAGGTCTATAACAGAGAGAGTTAGACAGGTCTATAACAGAGTTAGACAGGTCTATAACAGAGAGAGTTAGACAGGTCTATAACAGAGAGAGTTAGACAGGTCTATAACAGAGAGAGTTAGACAGGTCTATAACAGAGAGAGTTAGACAGGTCTATAACAGAGAGAGTTAGACAGGTCTATAACAGAGTTAGACAGGTCTATAACAGAGAGAGTTAGACAGGTCTATAACAGAGAGAGTTAGACAGGTCTATAACAGAGAGAGTTAGACAGGTCTATAACAGAGAGAGTTAGACAGGTCTATAACAGAGTTAGACAGGTCTATAACAGAGAGTTAGACAGGTCTATAACAGAGTTAGACAGGTCTATAACAGAGAGAGTTAGACAGGTCTATAACAGAGTTAGACAGGTCTATAACAGAGAGAGTTAGACAGGTCTATAACAGAGAGAGTTAGACAGGTCTATAACAGAGAGAGTTAGACAGGTCTATAACAGAGTTAGACAGGTCTATAACAGAGAGAGTTAGACAGGTCTATAACAGAGAGAGTTAGACAGGTCTATAACAGAGAGAGTTAGACAGGTCTATAACAGAGAGAGTTAGACAGGTCTATAACAGAGAGTTAGACAGGTCTATAACAGAGAGAGTTAGACAGGTCTATAACAGAGAGAGTTAGACAGGTCTATAACAGAGAGAGTTAGACAGGTCTATAACAGAGAGAGTTAGACAGGTCTATAACAGAGAGAGTTAGACAGGTCTATAACTATAACAGGTCTATAACAGAGTTAAACAGGTCTATAACAGAGAGAGTTAGACAGGTCTATAACAGAGAGAGTTAGACAGGTCTATAACAGAGAGAGTTAGACAGGTCTATAACAGAGTTAGACAGGTCTATAACAGAGTTAGACAGGTCTATAACAGAGTTAGACAGGTCTATAACAGAGAGAGTTAGACAGGTCTATAACAGAGAGAGTTAGACAGGTCTATAACAGAGAGAGTTAGACAGGTCTATAACAGAGAGTTAGACAGGTCTATAACAGAGAGAGTTAGACGGGTCTATAACAGAGAGAGTTAGACAGGTCTATAACAGAGTTAGACAGGTCTATAACAGAGAGTTAAACAGGTCTATAACAGTTAGACAGGTCTATAACAGAGAGAGTTAGACGGGTCTATAACAGAGAGAGTTAGACAGGTCTATAACAGAGAGAGTTAGACAGGTCTATAACAGAGAGAGTTAGACAGGTCTATAACAGAGAGAGTTAGACAGGTCTATAACAGAGAGAGTTAGACAGGTCTATAACAGAGAGAGTTAGACAGGTCTATAACAGGTCTATAACAGAGAGAGTTAGACAGGTCTATAACAGAGAGAGTTAGACAGGTCTATAACAGAGAGAGTTAGACAGGTCTATAACAGAGAGAGTTAGACAGGTCTATAACAGAGAGAGTTAGACAGGTCTATAACAGAGAGAGTTAGACAGGTCTATAACAGAGAGAGTTAGACAGGTCTATAACAGAGAGAGTTAGACAGGTCTATAACAGAGAGAGTTAGACAGGTCTATAACAGAGAGAGTTAGACAGGTCTATAACAGAGAGAGTTAGACAGGTCTATAACAGAGAGAGTTAGACAGGTCTATAACAGAGAGAGTTAGACAGGTCTATAACAGAGAGAGTTAGACAGGTCTATAACAGAGAGAGTTAGACAGGTCTATAAGACAGGTCTATAACAGAGAGAGTTAGACAGGTCTATAACAGAGAGAGTTAGACAGGTCTATAACAGAGAGAGTTAGACAGGTCTATAACAGAGAGAGTTAGACAGGTCTATAACAGTTAGACAGGAGAGTTAGACAGGTCTATAACAGAGAGAGTTAGACAGGTCTATAACAGAGTTAGACAGGTCTATAACAGAGTTAGACAGGTCTATAACAGAGAGAGTTAGACAGGTCTATAACAGAGTTAGACAGGTCTATAACAGAGAGAGTTAGACAGGTCTATAACAGAGAGAGTTAGACAGGTCTATAACAGAGAGAGTTAGACAGGTCTATAACAGAGAGAGTTAGACAGGTCTATAACAGAGAGAGTTAGACAGGTCTATAACAGAGAGAGTTAGACAGGTCTATAACAGAGAGAGTTAGACAGGTCTATAACAGAGAGAGTTAGACAGGTCTATAACAGAGAGAGTTAGACAGGTCTATAACAGAGAGAGTTAGACAGGTCTATAACAGAGAGAGTTAGACAGGTCTATAACAGAGTTAGACAGGTCTATAACCAGAGTTAGACAGGTCTATAACAGAGAGAGTTAGACAGGTCTATAACAGAGTTAGACAGGTCTATAACAGAGAGAGTTAGACAGGTCTATAACAGAGAGTTAGACAGGTCTATAACAGAGTTAGACAGGTCTATAACAGAGTTAGACAGGAGAGTTAGACAGGTCTATAACAGAGAGAGTTAGACAGGTCTATAACAGAGAGAGTTAGACAGGTCTATAACAGAGAGAGTTAGACAGGTCTATAACAGAGAGAGTTAGACAGGTCTATAACAGAGAGAGTTAGACAGGTCTATAACAGAGAGTTAGACAGGTCTATAACAGAGAGAGAGTTAGACAGGTCTATAACAGAGAGAGTTAGACAGGTCTATAACAGAGAGAGTTAGACAGGTCTATAACAGAGAGAGTTAGACAGGTCTATAACAGAGAGTTAGACAGGTCTATAACAGAGAGAGTTAGACAGGTCTATAACAGAGAGAGTTAGACAGGTCTATAACAGAGAGAGTTAGACAGGTCTATAACAGAGAGAGTTAGACAGGTCTATAACAGAGAGTTAGACAGGTCTATAACAGAGAGAGTTAGACAGGTCTATAACAGAGAGAGTTAGACAGGTCTATAACAGAGAGAGTTAGACAGGTCTATAACAGAGAGTTAGACAGGTCTATAACAGAGTTAGACAGGTCTATAACAGAGAGAGTTAGACAGGTCTATAACAGAGAGAGTTAGACAGGTCTATAACAGAGAGAGTTAGACAGGTCTATAACAGAGTTAGACAGGTCTATAACAGAGAGTTAGACAGGTCTATAACAGTTAGACAGGTCTATAACAGAGAGAGTTAGACGGGTCTATAACAGAGAGAGTTAGACAGGTCTATAACAGAGAGAGTTAGACAGGTCTATAACAGAGAGAGTTAGACAGGTCTATAACAGAGAGAGTTAGACAGGTCTATAACAGAGAGAGTTAGACAGGTCTATAACAGAGAGAGGTAGACAGGTCTATAACAGAGAGAGTTAGACAGGTCTATAACAGAGAGAGTTAGACAGGTCTATAACAGAGAGAGTTAGACAGGTCTATAACAGAGAGAGTTAGACAGGTCTATAACAGAGAGAGTTAGACAGGTCTATAACAGAGAGAGTTAGACAGGTCTATAACAGAGAGAGTTAGACAGGTCTATAACAGAGAGAGTTAGACAGGTCTATAACAGAGAGAGTTAGACAGGTCTATAACAGAGAGAGACAGGTCTATAACAGAGAGAGTTAGACAGGTCTATAACAGAGAGAGGTTAGACAGGTCTATAACAGAGAGTTAGACAGGTCTATAACAGAGAGAGTTAGACAGGTCTATAACAGAGAGAGTTAGACAGGTCTATAACAGAGAGAGTTAGACAGGTCTATAACAGAGGTCTATAAGAGAGTTAGACAGGTCTATAACAGAGAGAGTTAGACAGGTCTATAACAGAGAGAGTTAGACAGGTCTATAACAGAGAGAGTTAGACAGGTCTATAACAGAGAGAGTTAGACAGGTCTATAACAGAGAGAGTTAGACAGGTCTATAACAGAGAGAGTTAGACAGGTCTATAACAGAGAGAGTTAGACAGGTCTATAACAGAGAGAGTTAGACAGGTCTATAACAGAGAGAGTTAGACAGGTCTATATAACAGAGAGAGAGTTAGACAGGTCTATAACAGAGAGAGTTAGACAGGTCTATAACAGAGAGAGTTAGACAGGTCTATAACAGAGAGAGTTAGACAGGTCTATAACAGAGAGAGTTAGACAGGTCTATAACAGAGAGAGTTAGACAGGTCTATAACAGAGAGAGTTAGACAGGTCTATAACAGAGAGAGTTAGACAGGTCTATAACAGAGAGAGTTAGACAGGTCTATAACAGAGAGAGGTAGACAGGTCTATAACAGAGAGAGTTAGACAGGTCTATAATAGAGAGAGTTAGACAGGTCTATAACAGAGAGAGTTAGACAGGTCTATAACAGAGAGAGTTAGACAGGTCTATAACAGTTAGACTAGACAGGTCTATAACAGAGAGAGTTAGACAGGTCTATAACAGAGAGAGTTAGACAGGTCTATAACAGAGAGAGTTAGACAGGTCTATAACAGAGACAGGTCTATAACAGAGAGAGTTAGACAGGTCTATAACAGAGAGAGTTAGACAGGTCTATAACAGAGAGAGTTAGACAGGTCTATAACAGAGAGAGTTAGACAGGTCTATAACAGAGAGAGTTAGACAGGTCTATAACAGAGTTAGACAGGTCTATAACAGAGAGAGTTAGACAGGTCTATAACAGAGAGAGTTAGACAGGTCTATAACAGAGAGAGTTAGACAGGTCTATAACAGAGAGAGTTAGACAGGTCTATAACAGTTAGACAGGTCTATAACAGAGAGAGTTAGACAGGTCTATAACAGAGAGAGTTAGACAGGTCTATAACAGAGAGAGTTAGACAGGTCTATAACAGAGAGAGTTAGACAGGTCTATAACAGAGAGAGTTAGACAGGTCTATAACAGAGAGAGTTAGACAGGTCTATAACAGAGAGAGTTAGACAGGTCTATAAGAGAGTTAGACAGGTCTATAACAGAGAGAGTTAGACAGGTCTATAACAGAGAGAGTTAGACAGGTCTATAACAGTTAGACAGGTCTATAACAGAGAGAGTTAGACAGGTCTATAACAGAGAGAGTTAGACAGGTCTATAACAGAGAGAGTTAGACAGGTCTATAACAGAGAGAGTTAGACAGGTCTATAACAGAGAGAGTTAGACAGGACTATAACAGAGAGTTAGACAGGACTATAACAGAGAGAGTTAGACAGGTCTATAACAGAGAGAGTTAGACAGGTCTATAACAGAGAGAGTTAGACAGGTCTATAACAGAGAGAGTTAGACAGGTCTATAACAGAGAGAGTTAGACAGGTCTATAACAGAGAGAGTTAGACAGGTCTATAACAGAGAGAGTTAGACAGGTCTATAACAGAGAGAGTTAGACAGGTCTATAACAGAGAGAGTTAGACAGGTCTATAACAGAGTTAGACAGGTCTATAACAGAGAGAGTTAGACAGGTCTATAACAGAGAGAGTTAGACAGGTCTATAACAGAGAGAGTTAGACAGGTCTATAACAGAGAGAGTTAGACAGGTCTATAACAGAGAGAGTTAGACAGGTCTATAACAGAGAGAGTTAGACAGGTCTATAACAGAGAGAGTTAGACAGGTCTATAACAGAGAGAGTTAGACAGGTCTATAACAGAGAGAGTTAGACAGGTCTATAACAGAGAGAGTTAGACAGGTCTATAACAGAGTTAGACAGGTCTATAACAGTTAGACAGGTCTATAACAGAGAGAGTTAGACAGGTCTATAACAGAGAGAGTTAGACAGGTCTATAACAGAGAGAGTTAGACAGGTCTATAACAGAGAGAGTTAGACAGGTCTATAACAGAGAGAGTTAGACAGGTCTATAACAGAGAGTTAGACAGGTCTATAAACAGTTAGACAGGAGTTAGACAGGTCTATAACAGAGAGAGTTAGACAGGTCTATAACAGAGAGAGTTAGACAGGTCTATAACAGAGAGAGTTAGACAGGTCTATAACAGAGAGTTAGACAGGTCTATAACAGAGAGAGTTAGACAGGTCTATAACAGAGAGAGTTAGACAGGTCTATAACAGAGAGAGTTAGACAGGTCTATATAAGAGAGTTAGACAGGTCTATAACAGAGAGAGTTAGACAGGTCTATAACAGAGAGAGTTAGACAGGTCTATAACAGAGAGTTAGACAGGTCTATAACAGAGAGAGTTAGACAGGTCTATAACAGAGAGAGTTAGACAGGTCTATAACAGAGAGAGTTAGACAGGTCTATAACAGAGAGAGTTAGACAGGTCTATAACAGAGAGTTAGACAGGTCTATAACAGAGAGAGTTAGACAGGTCTATAACAGAGAGAGTTAGACAGGTCTATAACAGAGAGAGTTAGACAGGACTATAACAGAGAGTTAGACAGGTCTATAACAGAGAGAGTTAGACAGGTCTATAACAGAGTTAGACAGGTCTATAACAGAGAGAGTTAGACAGGTCTATAACAGAGAGAGTTAGACAGGTCTATAACAGAGAGAGTTAGACAGGTCTATAACAGAGAGAGTTAGACAGGTCTATAACAGAGAGAGTTAGACAGGTCTATAACAGAGAGAGTTAGACAGGTCTATAACAGAGAGAGTTAGACAGGACTATAACAGAGAGAGTTAGACAGGTCTATAACAGAGAGAGTTAGACAGGTCTATAACAGAGTTAGAGGTCTATAACAGTTAGACAGGTCTATAACAGAGAGAGTTAGACAGGTCTATCTATAACAGTTAGACAGGTCTATAACAGAGAGAGTTAGACAGGTCTATAACAGAGAGAGTTAGACAGGTCTATAACAGTTAGAGGTCTATAACAGTTAGACAGGTCTATAACAGAGAGAGTTAGACAGGTCTATAACAGAGAGAGTTAGACAGGTCTATAACAGAGAGAGTTAGACAGGTCTATAACAGAGTTAGACAGGTCTATAACAGAGTTAAACAGGTCTATAACAGAGAGAGTTAGACAGGTCTATAACAGAGAGAGTTAGACAGGTCTATAACAGAGAGAGTTAGACAGGTCTATAACAGACAGGTCTATAACAGAGTTAGACAGGTCTATAACAGAGAGAGTTAGACAGGTCTATAACAGAGAGAGTTAGACAGGTCTATAACAGAGAGAGTTAGACAGGTCTATAACAGAGAGAGTTAGACAGGTCTATAACAGAGAGAGTTAGACAGGTCTATAACAGAGAGAGTTAGACAGGTCTATAACAGAGAGAGTTAGACAGGTCTATAACAGTTAGACAGGTCTATAACAGAGAGAGTTAGACAGGTCTATAACAGAGTTAGACAGGTCTATAACAGAGAGAGTTAGACAGGTCTATAACAGAGAGAGTTAGACAGGTCTATAACAGAGAGAGTTAGACAGGTCTATAACAGAGAGAGTTAGACAGGTCTATAACAGTCTATAACAGAGAGAGTTAGACAGGTCTATAACAGAGAGAGTTAGACAGGTCTATAACAGAGTTAGACAGGTCTATAACAGTTAGACAGGTCTATAACAGTTAGACAGGTCTATAACAGAGAGAGTTAGACAGGTCTATAACAGAGAGAGTTAGACAGGTCTATAACAGAGAGAGTTAGACAGGTCTATAACAGAGAGAGTTAGACAGGTCTATAACAGAGAGAGTTAGACAGGTCTATAACAGAGAGAGTTAGACAGGTCTATAACAGAGACAGGTCTATAGACAGGTCTATAACAGAGAGAGTTAGACAGGTCTATAACAGAGAGAGTTAGACAGGACTATAACAGAGAGAGTTAGACAGGTCTATAACAGAGAGAGTTAGACAGGTCTATAACAGAGTTAGACAGGTCTATAACAGAGTTAAACAGGTCTATAACAGAGAGAGTTAGACAGGTCTATAACAGAGAGAGTTAGACAGGTCTATAACAGAGAGAGTTAGACAGGTCTATAACAGAGAGAGTTAGACAGGTCTATAACAGAGAGAGTTAGACAGGTCTATAACAGAGAGAGTTAGACAGGTCTATAACAGAGAGAGTTAGACAGGTCTATAACAGAGAGAGTTAGACAGGTCTATAAGAGAGTTAGACAGGTCTATAACAGAGTTAGACAGGTCTATAACAGAGAGAGTTAGACAGGTCTATAACAGAGAGAGTTAGACAGGTCTATAACAGAGAGAGTTAGACAGGTCTATAACAGAGTTAGACAGGTCTATAACAGAGAGAGTTAGACAGGTCTATAACAGAGAGAGTTAGACAGGTCTATAACAGTCTATAACAGAGAGAGTTAGACAGGTCTATAACAGAGAGAGTTAGACAGGTCTATAACAGAGAGAGTTAGACAGGTCTATAACAGGTCTATAACAGAGAGAGTTAGACAGGTCTATAACAGAGAGAGTTAGACAGGTCTATAACAGAGAGAGTTAGACAGGTCTATAACAGAGAGAGTTAGACAGGTCTATAACAGAGAGAGTTAGACAGGTCTATAACAGAGAGAGTTAGACAGGTCTATAACAGAGAGAGTTAGACAGGTCTATAACAGAGAGAGTTAGACAGGTCTATAACAGAGAGAGTTAGACAGGTCTATAACAGAGAGAGTTAGACAGGTCTATAACAGAGAGAGTTAGACAGGTCTATAACAGAGAGAGTTAGACAGGTCTATAACAGAGAGAGTTAGACAGGTCTATAACAGTTAGACAGGTCTATAACAGAGAGAGTTAGACAGGTCTATAACAGAGTTAGACAGGACTATAACAGTTAGACAGGTCTATAATAGAGAGAGTTAGACAGGACTATAACAGAGAGAGTTAGA
This sequence comes from Oncorhynchus gorbuscha, assembly GCF_021184085.1. Lineage (NCBI taxonomy): Eukaryota > Metazoa > Chordata > Actinopteri > Salmoniformes > Salmonidae > Oncorhynchus > Oncorhynchus gorbuscha. Next base: position 2,525,344 of record NC_060187.1, on the reverse strand, counting down.
CAGGTCTATAACAGAGAGAGTTAGACAGGTCTATAACAGAGAGAGTTAGACAGGTCTATAACAGAGAGAGTTAGACAGGTCTATAGAGAGTTAGACAGGTCTATAACAGAGAGAGTTAGACAGGTCTATAACAGAGAGAGTTAGACAGGTCTATAACAGAGAGAGTTAGACAGGTCTATAACAGAGAGAGTTAGACAGGTCTATAACAGAGAGAGTTAGACAGGTCTATAACAGAGAGAGTTAGACAGGTCTATAACAGAGAGAGTTAGACAGGTCTATAACAGAGAGAGTTAGACAGGTCTATAACAGAGAGAGTTAGACAGGTCTATAACAGAGAGAGTTAGACAGGTCTATAACAGAGAGAGTTAGACAGGTCTATAACAGAGAGAGTTAGACAGGTCTATAACAGAGAGAGTTAGACAGGTCTATAACAGAGAGAGTTAGACAGGTCTATAACAGAGAGAGTTAGACAGGTCTATAACAGAGAGAGTTAGACAGGTCTAGGTCTATAACAGAGAGAGTTAGACAGGTCTATAACAGAGAGACAGGTATAGACAGGTCTATAACAGAGAGAGTTAGACAGGTCTATAACAGTTAGACAGGTCTATAACAGAGAGAGTTAGACAGGTCTATAATAAGAGAGTTAGACAGGTCTATAACAGAGAGAGAGTTAGACAGGTCTATAACAGAGAGAGTTAGACAGGTCTATAACAGTTAGACAGGTCTATAACAGAGAGAGTTAGACAGGTCTATAATAGAGAGAGTTAGACAGGTCTATAACAGTTAGACAGGTCTATAACAGAGAGAGTTAGACAGGTCTATAACAGAGAGAGTTAGACAGGTCTATAACAGAGACAGGAGTTAGACAGGTCTATAACAGAGAGAGTTAGACAGGTCTATAACAGAGTTAGACAGGTCTATAACAGAGAGTTAGACAGGTCTATAACAGAGAGAGTTAGACAGGTCTATAACAGAGAGAGTTAGACAGGTCTATAACAGAGTTAGACAGGTCTATTAGACAGGTCTATAACAGAGAGAGTTAGACAGGTCTATAACAGAGAGAGTTAGACAGGTCTATAGACAGGTCTATAACAGAGACAGGTCTATAACAGAGAGAGTTAGACAGGTCTATAACAGAGAGAGTTAGACAGGTCTATAACAGAGAGAGTTAGACAGGTCTATAACAGAGAGAGTTAGACAGGTCTATAACAGAGAGAGTTAGACAGGTCTATAACTATAGACAGTCTATATAACAGTTAGACAGGTCTATAACAGAGAGAGTTAGACAGGTCTATAACAGAGAGAGTTAGACAGGTCTATAACAGAGAGAGTTAGACAGGTCTATAACAGAGAGAGTTAGACAGGTCTATAACAGAGAGAGTTAGACAGGTCTATAACAGAGAGAGTTAGACAGGTCTATAACAGAGAGAGTTAGACAGGTCTATAACAGAGAGAGTTAGACAGGTCTATAACAGAGAGAGTTAGACAGGTCTATAGAGAGAGTTAGACAGGTCTATAACAGTTAGACAGGTCTATAACAGTTAGACAGGTCTATAAGAGAGAGTTAGACAGGTCTATAACAGGTCTATAACAGAGAGAGTTAGACAGGTCTATAACAGAGAGAGAGTTAGACAGGTCTATAACAGAGAGAGTTAGACAGGTCTATAACAGAGAGAGTTAGACAGGTCTATAACAGAGAGAGTTAGACAGTCTATAACAGAGAGAGTTAGACAGGTCTATAACAGAGAGAGTTAGACAGGTCTATAACAGAGAGAGTTAGACAGGTCTATAACAGAGAGAGTTAGACAGGTCTATAACAGAGAGAGTTAGACAGGTCTATAACAGAGAGAGTTAGACAGGTCTATAACAGAGAGAGTTAGACAGGTCTATAACAGAGAGAGTTAGACAGGTCTATAACAGAGAGAGTTAGACAGGTCTATAACAGAGAGAGTTAGACAGGTCTATAATAGAGAGAGTTAGACAGGTCTATAACAGAGAGAGTTAGACAGGTCTATAACAGAGAGAGTTAGACAGGTCAATAACAGAGTTAGACAGGTCTATAACAGTTAGACAGGTCTATAACAGTTAGACAGGTCTATAACAGAGAGAGTTAGACAGGTCTATAACAGAGAGAGTTAGACAGGTCTATAACAGAGAGAGTTAGACAGGTCTATAACAGAGAGAGTTAGACAGGTCTATAACAGTTAGACAGGAGTTAGACAGGTCTATAACAGAGAGAGTTAGACAGGTCTATAACAGAGAGAGTTAGACAGGTCTATAACAGAGAGAGTTAGACAGGTCTATAACAGAGAGAGTTAGACAGGTCTATAACAGAGAGTTAGACAGGTCTATAACAGTTAGACAGGTCTATAACAGAGAGAGTTAGACAGGTCTATAACAGAGAGAGTTAGACAGGTCTATAACAGAGAGAGTTAGACAGGTCTATAACAGAGAGAGTTAGACAGGTCTATAACAGAGAGACTTAGACAGGTCTATAACAGTTAGACAGGTCTATAACAGAGAGAGTTAGACAGGTCAATAATAGATAGAGTTAGACAGGTCTATAACAGTTAGACAGGTCTATAACAGAGAGAGTTAGACAGGTCTATAAGAGAGTTAGACAGGAGTTAGACAGGTCTATAACAGAGAGAGTTAGACAGGTCTATAACAGAGAGAGTTAGACAGGTCTATAACAGAGAGAGTTAGACAGGTCTATAGTTAACAGGAGAGAGTTAGACAGGTCTATAACAGAGAGAGTTAGACAGGTCTATAACAGAGAGAGTTAGACAGGTCTATAACAGAGAGAGTTAGACAGGTCTATAACAGAGAGAGTTAGACAGGTCTATAACAGAGAGAGTTAGACAGGTCTATAACAGAGAGAGTTAGAGGACTATAACAGAGAGAGTTAGACAGGTCTATAACAGAGTTAGAGGACTATAACAGTTAGACAGGTCTATAACAGAGAGAGTTAGACAGGTCTATAACAGAGAGAGTTAGACAGGTCAATAACAGAGAGAGTTAGACAGGTCTATAACAGAGAGAGTTAGACAGGTCTATAACAGAGAGAGTTAGACAGGTCTATAACAGAGAGAGTTAGACAGGTCTATAACAGAGAGAGTTAGACAGGTCTATAACAGAGAGAGTTAGACAGGTCTATAACAGAGAGAGTTAGACAGGTCTATAACAGAGAGAGTTAGACAGGTCTAAAGAAGAGTTAGACAGGTCTATAACAGTTAGACAGGTCTATAACAGTTAGACAGGAGTTAGACAGGTCTATAACAGAGAGAGTTAGACAGGTCTATAACAGAGAGAGTTAGACAGGTCTATAACAGAGAGAGTTAGACAGGTCTATAACAGAGAGAGTTAGACAGGTCTATAACAGAGAGAGTTAGACAGGTCTATAACAGAGAGAGTTAGACAGGTCTATAACAGAGAGAGTTAGACAGGTCTATAACAGAGAGAGTTAGACAGGACTATAACAGAGAGAGTTAGACAGGTCTATAACAGAGAGAGTTAGACAGGTCTATAACAGAGACAGGTTAGACAGGTCTATAACAGAGAGAGTTAGACAGGTCTATAACAGAGAGAGTTAGACAGGTCTATAACAGAGAGAGTTAGACAGGTCTATAACAGAGAGAGTTAGACAGGTCTATAACAGAGAGAGTTAGACAGGATTATAACAGAGAGTTAGACAGGACTATAACAGAGAGAGTTAGACAGGTCTATAACAGAGTTAGACAGGTCTATAACAGTTAGACAGGTCTATAACAGAGAGAGTTAGACAGGTCTATAACAGAGAGAGTTAGACAGGTCTATAACAGAGTTAGACAGGTCTATAACAGAGAGTTAGACAGGTCTATAACAGTTAGACAGGTCTATAACAGAGAGAGTTAGACGGGTCTATAACAGAGAGAGTTAGACAGGTCTATAACAGAGAGAGTTAGACAGGTCTATAACAGAGAGAGTTAGACAGGTCTAGTTAACAGGTCTATAACAGAGAGAGTTAGACAGGTCTATAACAGAGAGAGTTAGACAGGTCTATAACAGTTAGACAGAGTTAGACAGGTCTATAGTTAGACAGGTCTATAACAGAGAGAGTTAGACAGGTCTATAACAGAGAGAGTTAGACAGGTCTATAACAGAGAGAGTTAGACAGGTCTATAACAGAGAGAGTTAGACAGGTCTATAACAGAGAGAGTTAGACAGGTCTATAACAGAGAGAGTTAGACAGGTCTATAACAGAGAGAGTTAGACAGGTCTATAACAGAGAGAGTTAGACAGGTCTATAACAGAGAGAGTTAGACAGGTCTATAACAGAGTTAGACAGGTCTATAACAGAGAGTTAGACAGGTCTATAACAGAGAGAGTTAGACAGGTCTATAAAGAGAGAGTTAGACAGGTCTATAACAGTTAGACAGGTACTATAACAGTTAGACAGGTCTATAACAGAGAGAGTTAGACAGGTCAATAATAGAGAGAGTTAGACAGGTCTATAACAGTTAGACAGGTCTATAACAGAGAGAGTTAGACAGGTCTATAACAGAGAGAGTTAGACAGGTCTATAACAGAGAGAGTTAGACAGGTCTATAACAGAGAGAGTTAGACAGGTCTATAACAGAGAGAGTTAGACAGGTCTATAACAGAGAGAGTTAGACAGGTCTATAACAGAGAGAGTTAGACAGGTCTATAACAGAGAGAGTTAGACAGGTCTATAACAGAGAGAGTTAGACAGGTCTATAACAGTTAGACAGGCCTATAACAGAGAGAGTTAGACAGGTCTATAACAGTTAGACAGGTCTATAACAGTTAGACAGGTCTATAACAGAGAGAGTTAGACAGGTCTATAATAGAGAGAGTTAGACAGGTCTATAACAGAGAGAGTTAGACAGGTCTATAACAGAGAGAGTTAGACAGGTCTATAACAGAGAGTTAGACAGGTCTATAACAGTTAGACAGGTCTATAACAGAGAGAGTTAGACAGGTCTATAGACAGGTCTATAACAGTTAGACAGGTCTATAACAGAGAGAGTTAGACAGGTCTATAACAGAGAGAGTTAGACAGGTCTATAACAGAGAGAGTTAGACAGGTCTATAACAGAGAGAGTTAGACAGGTCTATAACAGAGAGAGTTAGACAGGTCTATAACAGAGAGAGTTAGACAGGTCTATAACAGAGAGAGTTAGACAGGTCTATAACAGAGAGAGTTAGACAGGTCTAGTTAACAGGTCTATAAGAGTTAGACAGGTCTATAAACAGAGAGTTAGACAGGTCTATAACAGTTAGAGGTAACAGTTAGACAGGTCTATAACAGAGAGAGTTAGACAGGTCTATAATAGAGAGAGTTAGACAGGTCTATAACAGAGAGAGTTAGACAGGTCTATAACAGAGAGTTAGACAGGTCAATAACAGAGTTAGACAGGTCTATAACAGAGTTAGACAGGTCTATAACAGTTAGACAGGTCTATAACAGTTAGACAGGTCTATAACAGAGAGAGTTAGACAGGTCTATAACAGAGAGAGTTAGACAGGTCTATAACAGAGAGAGTTAGACAGGTCTATAACAGAGAGAGTTAGACAGGTCTATAACAGAGAGTTAGACAGGTCTATAACAGAGAGAGTTAGACAGGTCTATAACAGAGTTAGAGGTCTATAACAGTTAGACAGGTCTATAACAGAGAGAGTTAGACAGGTCTATAACAGAGAGAGTTAGACAGGTCTATAATAGAGAGTTAGACAGGTCTATAACAGAGAGAGTTAGACAGGTCTATAACAGAGAGAGTTAGACAGGTCTATAACAGAGAGAGTTAGACAGGTCTATAACAGTTAGACAGGTCTATACAGAGAGTTAGACAATAACAGAGAGTTATAGTTAGTCTATAACAGAGAGAGTTAGACAGGTCTATAACAGAGAGAGTTAGACAGGTCTATAACAGAGAGAGTTAGACAGGTCTATAACAGAGAGAGTTAGACAGGTCTATAACAGAGAGAGTTAGACAGGTCTATAACAGAGAGAGTTAGACAGGTCTATAACAGAGTTAGACAGGAGTTAGACAGGTCTATAGTTAGACAGGTCTATAACAGAGAGAGTTAGACAGGTCTATAACAGTTAGACAGGTCTATAACAGAGAGAGTTAGACAGGTCTATAACAGAGAGTTAGACAGGTCTATAACAGAGAGAGTTAGACAGGTCTATAACAGAGAGAGTTAGACAGGTCTATAACAGAGAGAGTTAGACAGGTCTATAACAGACAGAGTTAGACAGGTCTATAACAGAGAGAGTTAGACAGGTCTATAACAGTTAGAGACAGGTCTATAGACAGTTAGACAGGTCTATAACAGAGAGAGTTAGACAGGTCTATAACAGAGAGAGTTAGACAGGTCTATAACAGTTAGACAGGTCTATAACAGAGTTAGACAGGTCTAGTTAGACAGGTCTATAATAGAGAGAGTTAGACAGGTCTATAACAGAGAGAGTTAGACAGGTCTATAACAGAGAGTTAGACAGGTCTATAACAGAGAGAGTTAGACAGGTCTATAACAGAGAGAGTTAGACAGGTCTATAACAGAGAGAGTTAGACAGGTCTATAACATAGACAGTTAGACAGGTCTATAGTTAGACAGGTCTATAGAGAGAGTTAGACAGGTCTATAAGAGAGAGTTAGACAGGTCTATAACAGAGAGAGTTAGACAGGTCTATAACAGAGAGAGTTAGACAGGTCTATAACAGAGAGAGTTAGACAGGTCTATAGTTAGACAGGTCTATAACAGTTAGACAGGTCTATAATAGAGAGAGTTAGACAGGTCTATAACAGAGAGAGTTAGACAGGTCTATAACAGAGAGAGTTAGACAGGTCTATAACAGAGAGAGTTAGACAGGTCTAGTTAGACAGGTCTATAAGAGAGAGTTAGACAGGTCTATAACAGAGAGAGTTAGACAGGTCTATAACAGAGAGAGTTAGACAGGTCTATAACAGAGAGAGTTAGACAGGTCTATAACAGAGAGAGTTAGACAGGTCTATAACAGAGAGAGTTAGACAGGTCTATAACAGTTAGACAGGTCTATAATAAGAGTTAGACAGGTCTATAACAGAGAGAGTTAGACAGGTCTATAACAGAGAGAGTTAGACAGGTCTATAACAGAGAGAGTTAGACAGGAGTTAGACAGGTCTATAACAGAGAGAGTTAGACAGGTCTATAACAGAGAGAGTTAGACAGGTCTATAACAGAGAGAGTTAGACAGGTCTATAACAGAGAGAGTTAGACAGGTCTATAACAGAGAGAGTTAGACAGGTCTATAACAGTTAGACAGGTCTATAACAGAGAGAGTTAGACAGGTCTATAACAGTTAGACAGGTCTATAACAGTTAGACAGGTCTATAACAGAGAGAGTTAGACAGGTCTATAATAGAGAGAGTTAGACAGGTCTATAACAGAGAGAGTTAGACAGGTCTATAACAGAGAGAGTTAGACAGGTCAATAACAGAGTTAGACAGGTCTATAACAGAGTTAGACAGGTCTATAACAGTTAGACAGGTCTATAACAGAGAGAGTTAGACAGGTCTATAACAGAGAGAGTTAGACAGGTCTATAACAGAGAGAGTTAGACAGGTCTATAACAGAGAGAGTTAGACAGGTCTATAACAGAGAGACTTAGACAGGTCTATAACAGTTAGACAGGTCTATAACAGAGAGAGTTAGACAGGTCAATAATAGATAGAGTTAGACAGGTCTATAACAGTTAGACAGGTCTATAACAGAGAGAGTTAGACAGGTCTATAATAGAGAGAGTTAGACAGGTCTATAACAGTTAGACAGGTCTATAACAGAGAGAGTTAGACAGGTCTATAACAGAGAGAGTTAGACAGGTCAATAATAGAGAGAGTTAGACAGGTCTATAACAGTTAGACATAACAGAGAGAGTTAGACAGGTCTATAACAGAGAGAGTTAGACAGGTCTATAACAGAGAGAGTTAGACAGGTCTATAACAGAGAGAGTTAGACAGGTCTATAACAGAGAGAGTTAGACAGGTCTATAACAGAGAGAGTTAGACAGGTCTATAACAGAGAGAGTTAGACAGGTCTATAACAGAGAGAGTTAGACAGGTCTATAACAGAGAGAGTTAGACAGGACTATAACAGAGAGTTAGACAGGACTATAACAGAGAGAGTTAGACAGGTCTATAACAGAGTTAGACAGTTAGACAGGTCTATAACAGAGAGAGAGTTAGACAGGTCTATAACAGAGAGTTAGACAGGTCTATAACAGAGAGAGTTAGACAGGTCTATAACAGAGACAGGTCTATAACAGTTAGACAGGTCTATAACAGAGAGAGTTAGACAGGTCTATAACAGAGAGAGTTAGACAGGTCTATAACAGAGAGAGTTAGACAGGTCTATAACAGAGAGAGTTAGACAGGTCTATAACAGAGTTAGACAGGTCTATAACAGAGAGAGTTAGACAGGTCTATAACAGAGAGAGTTAGACAGGTCTATAACAGAGAGAGTTAGACAGGTCTATAACAGAGAGAGTTAGACAGGTCTATAACAGAGAGTTAGACAGGTCTATATAGAGAGTTAGACAGGTCTATAACAGAGAGAGTTAGACAGGTCTATAGAGTTAGACAGGTCTATAACAGTTAGACAGGTCTATAATAGAGAGAGTTAGACAGGTCTATAACAGAGAGAGTTAGACAGGTCTATAACAGAGAGAGTTAGACAGGTCTATAACAGTTAGACAGGTCTATAACAGTTAGACAGGTCTATAACAGAGAGAGTTAGACAGGTCTATAACAGAGAGAGTTAGACAGGTCTATAACAGAGAGAGTTAGACAGGTCTATAACAGAGAGTTAGACAGGTCTATAACAGAGAGAGTTAGACAGGTCTATAACAGAGAGAGTTAGACAGGTCTATAACAGAGAGAGTTAGACAGGTCTATAACAGAGAGAGTTAGACAGGTCTATAACAGAGAGAGTTAGACAGGTCTATAACAGAGAGAGTTAGACAGGTCTATAACAGAGAGAGTTAGACAGGTCTATAACAGAGTTAGACAGGTCTATAACAGAGAGAGTTAGACAGGTCTATAACAGAGAGAGTTAGACAGGTCTATAACAGAGAGAGTTAGACAGGTCTATAACAGAGAGAGTTAGACAGGTCTATAACAGAGAGTTAGACAGGAGAGAGTTAGACAGGTCTATAACAGAGAGAGTTAGACAGGTCTATAACAGAGAGAGTTAGACAGGTCTATAACAGAGAGAGTTAGACAGGTCTATAAAGAGTTAGACAGGTCTATAACAGAGAGAGTTAGACAGGTCTATAACAGAGAGAGTTAGACAGGTCTATAACAGAGAGAGGTAGACAGGTCTATAACAGAGAGAGTTAGACAGGTCTATAACAGAGAGAGTTAGACAGGTCTATAACAGAGAGAGTTAGACAGGTCTATAACAGAGAGAGTTAGACAGGTCTATAACAGAGAGAGGTAGACAGGTCTATAACAGAGAGAGTTAGACAGGTCTATAACAGAGAGAGTTAGACAGGTCTATAACAGAGAGAGTTAGACAGGTCTATAACAGAGAGAGTTAGACAGGTCTATAACAGAGAGAGTTAGACAGGTCTATAACAGAGAGAGTTAGACAGGTCTATAACAGAGAGAGTTAGACAGGTCTATAACAGAGAGAGTTAGACAGGTCTATAACAGAGAGAGTTAGACAGGTCTATAACAGAGAGAGTTAGACAGGTCTATAACAGAGAGAGTTAGACAGGTCTATAATAGAGAGAGTTAGACAGGTCTATAACAGAGAGAGTTAGACAGGTCTATAACAGAGAGAGTTAGACAGGTCTATAACAGAGAGAGTTAGACAGGTCTATAACAGAGAGAGTTAGACAGGTCTATAACAGAGAGAGTTAGACAGGTCTATAACAGAGAGAGTTAGACAGGTCTATAACAGAGAGAGTTAGACAGGTCTATAACAGTTAGACAGGTCTATAGTTAGACAGGTCTATAACAGAGAGAGTTAGACAGGTCTATAACAGAGAGAGTTAGACAGGTCTATAACAGAGAGAGTTAGACAGTTAGACGGTCTATAACAGAGAGAGTTAGACAGGTCTATAACAGAGAGAGTTAGACAGGTCTATAACAGAGTTAGACAGGACTATAACAGAGAGAGTTAGACAGGTCTATAACAGAGTTAGACAGGACTATAACAGTTAGACAGGTCTATAACAGAGAGAGTTAGACAGGTCTATAACAGAGAGAGTTAGACAGGTCTATAACAGAGAGAGTTAGACAGGTCTATAGAGAGTTAGACAGGTCTATAACAGAGAGAGTTAGACAGGTCTATAACAGTTAGACAGGACTATAACAGTTAGACAGGTCTATAACAGAGAGAGTTAGACAGGTCTATAATAGAGAGAGTTAGACAGGTCTATAACAGAGAGAGTTAGACAGGTCTATAACAGAGAGAGTTAGACAGGTCTATAACAGAGAGAGTTAGACAGGTCTATAACAGAGAGAGTTAGACAGGTCTATAACAGAGAGAGTTAGACAGGTCTATAACAGAGAGAGTTAGACAGGTCTATAACAGTTAGACAGGTCTATAACAGTTAGACAGGTCTATAACAGAGAGAGTTAGACAGGTCTATAACAGAGAGAGTTAGACAGGTCTATAACAGAGAGAGTTAGACAGGTCTATAACAGAGTTAGACAGGACTATAACAGTTAGACAGGTCTATAACAGAGAGAGTTAGACAGGTCTATAACAGAGAGAGTTAGACAGGTCTATAACAGAGAGAGTTAGACAGGTCTATAACAGAGAGAGTTAGACAGGTCTATAACAGAGAGAGTTAGACAGGTCTATAACAGAGAGAGTTAGACAGGTCTATAACAGAGAGAGTTAGACAGGTCTATAACAGAGAGAGTTAGACAGGTCTATAACAGAGAGAGTTAGACAGGTCTATAACAGAGAGAGTTAGACAGGTCTATAACAGAGAGAGTTAGACAGGTCTATAACAGAGAGAGTTAGACAGGTCTATAACAGAGAGAGTTAGACAGGTCTATAACAGAGTTAGACAGGTCTATAACAGTTAGACAGGTCTATAACAGAGAGAGTTAGACAGGTCTATAACAGAGAGAGTTAGACAGGTCTATAACAGAGAGAGTTAGACAGGTCTATAACAGTTAGACAGGTCTATAACAGTTAGACAGGTCTATAACAGAGAGAGTTAGACAGGTCTATAACAGAGAGAGTTAGACAGGAGTTAGACAGGTCTATAACAGAGAGAGTTAGACAGGTCTATAACAGAGAGAGTTAGACAGGTCTATAACAGAGAGAGTTAGACAGGTCTATAACAGAGAGAGTTAGACAGGTCTATAACAGAGAGAGTTAGACAGGTCTATAACAGAGAGAGTTAGACAGGTCTATAACAGAGAGAGTTAGACAGGTCTATAACAGTTAGACAGGTCTATAACAGAGAGAGTTAGACAGGTCTATAACAGAGAGAGTTAGACAGGTCTATAACAGAGAGAGTTAGACAGGTCTATAACAGAGAGAGTTAGACAGGTCTATAACAGTTAGACAGGTCTATAACAGAGAGAGTTAGACAGGTCTATAATAGAGAGAGTTAGACAGGTCTATAACAGAGAGAGTTAGACAGGTCTATAACAGAGTTAGACAGGACTATAACAGTTAGACAGGTCTAGTTAGACAGGAGAGAGTTAGACAGGTCTATAACAGAGAGAGTTAGACAGGTCTATAACAGAGTTAGACAGGACTATAACAGTTAGACAGGTCTATAACAGAGAGAGTTAGACAGGTCTATAACAGAGAGAGTTAGACAGGTCTATAACAGAGAGAGTTAGACAGGTCTATAACAGAGAGAGTTAGACAGGTCTATAACAGAGTTAGACAGGACTATAACAGTTAGACAGGTCTATAACAGAGAGAGTTAGACAGGACTATAACAGAGAGAGTTAGACAGGACTATAACAGAGAGAGTTAGACAGGTCTATAACAGAGTTAGACAGGACTATAACAGTTAGACAGGTCTATAATAGAGAGAGTTAGACAGGTCTATAACAGAGAGAGTTAGACAGGTCTATAACAGAGAGAGTTAGACAGGTCTATAACAGAGAGAGTTAGACAGGTCTATAACAGTTAGACAGGACTATATCAGTTAGACAGGTCTATAATAGAGAGAGTTAGACATGTCTATAATAGAGAGAGTTAGACAGGTCTATAACAGAGAGAGTTAGACAGGTCTATAACAGAGAGAGTTAGACAGGTCTATAACAGAGAGAGTTAGACAGGTCTATAACAGAGAGAGTTAGACAGGTCTATAACAGAGAGAGTTAGACAGGTCTATAACAGAGAGAGTTAGACAGGTCTATAACAGAGAGAGTTAGACAGGTCTATAACAGAGAGAGTTAGACAGGTCTATAACAGAGAGAGTTAGACAGGTCTATAACAGAGAGAGTTAGACAGGTCTATAACAGAGAGAGTTAGACAGGTCTATAACAGAGAGAGTTAGACAGGTCTATAACAGAGAGAGTTAGACAGGACTATAACAGAGAGAGTTAGACAGGTCTATAACAGAGAGAGTTAGACAGGTCTATAACAGAGAGAGTTAGACAGGTCTATAACAGAGAGAGTTAGACAGGTCTATAACAGAGAGAGTTAGACAGGTCTATAACAGAGAGAGTTAGACAGGTCTATAACAGAGAGAGTTAGACAGGTCTATAACAGAGAGAGTTAGACAGGTCTATAACAGAGAGAGTTAGACAGGTCTATAACAGTTAGACAGGCCTATAACAGAGAGAGTTAGACAGGTCTATAACAGTTAGACAGGTCTATAACAGTTAGACAGGTCTATAACAGAGAGAGTTAGACAGGTCTATAATAGAGAGAGTTAGACAGGTCTATAACAGAGAGAGTTAGACAGGTCTATATAAGACAACTATAATAGAGAGAGTTAGACAGGTCTATAACAGAGAGAGTTAGACAGGTCTATAACAGAGAGAGTTAGACAGGTCAATAACAGAGTTAGACAGGTCTATAGAGTTAGACAGGTCTATAACAGTTAGACAGGTCTATAACAGAGAGAGTTAGACAGGTCTATAACAGAGAGAGTTAGACAGGTCTATAACAGAGAGAGTTAGACAGGTCTATAACAGAGAGAGTTAGACAGGTCTATAACAGAGAGAGTTAGACAGGTCTATAACAGAGAGAGTTAGACAGGTCTATAACAGAGAGAGTTAGACAGGTCTATAACAGAGAGAGTTAGACAGGTCTATAACAGAGAGAGTTAGACAGGTCTATAATAGAGAGAGTTAGACAGGTCTATAATAGAGAGAGTTAGACAGGTCTATAACAGAGAGAGTTAGACAGGTCTATAACTATAACTATAACAGTTAGACAGGTCTATAATAGAGAGAGTTAGACAGGTCTATAATAGAGAGAGTTAGACAGGTCTATAACAGAGAGAGTTAGACAGGTCTATAACAGTTAGACAGGTCTATAATAGAGAGAGTTAGACAGGTCTATAACAGAGAGAGTTAGACAGGTCTATAACAGTTAGACAGGACTATAACAGTTAGACAGGTCTATAATAGAGAGAGTTAGACAGGTCTATAACAGAGAGAGTTAGACAGGTCTATAACAGAGAGAGTTAGACAGGTCTATAACAGTTAGACAGGTCTATAACAGAGAGAGTTAGACAGGTCTATAACAGAGTTAGACAGGACTATAACAGTTAGACAGGTCTATAATAGAGAGAGTTAGACAGGTCTATAACAGAGAGAGTTAGACAGGTCTATAACAGAGTTAGACAGGACTATAACAGTTAGACAGGTCTATAATAGAGAGAGTTAGACAGGTCTATAACAGAGAGAGTTAGACAGGTCTATAACAGTTAGACAGGACTATAACAGTTAGACAGGTCTATAATAGAGAGAGTTAGACAGGACTATAACAGAGAGAGTTAGACGGGTCTATAACAGAGAGAGGTAGACGGGTCTATAACAGAGAGAGGTAGACAGGTCTATAACAGAGAGAGTTAGACAGGTCTATAACAGAGTTAGACAGGACTATAACAGTTAGACAGGTCTATAATAGAGAGAGTTAGACAGGTCTATAACAGAGAGAGTTAGACAGGTCTATAACAGTTAGACAGGACTATAACAGTTAGACAGGTCTATAACAGAGAGAGTTAGACGGGTCTATAACAGAGAGAGTTAGACAGGTCTATAACAGAGAGAGTTAGACAGGTCTATAACAGAGTTAGACAGGTCTATAACAGTTAGACAGGTCTATAACAGAGAGAGTTAGACAGGTCTATAACAGAGAGAGTTAGACAGGTCTATAACAGTTAGACAGGACTATAACAGTTAGACAGGTCTATAACAGAGAGTTAGACAGGACTATAACAGAGAGAGTTAGACGGGTCTATAACAGAGAGAGGTAGACGGGTCTATAACAGAGAGAGGTAGACAGGTCTATAACAGAGAGAGTTAGACAGGTCTATAACAGAGAGAGGTAGACAGGTCTATAACAGAGAGAGTTAGACAGGTCTATAACAGAGTTAGAGGAGTTAGACAGGTCTATAACAGAGAGAGTTAGACAGGTCTATAACAGAGAGAGTTAGACAGGTCTATAACAGTTAGACAGGACTATAACAGTTAGACAGGTCTATAACAGAGAGAGTTAGACAGGTCTATAACAGAGAGAGTTACAGGTCTATAACAGGTCTATAACAGAGAGAGTTAGACAGGTCTATAACAGAGAGAGTTAGACAGGTCTATAACAGAGTTAGACAGGACTATAACAGTTAGACAGGTCTATAATAGAGAGAGTTAGACAGGTCTATAACAGAGAGAGTTAGACAGGTCTATAACAGTTAGACAGGTCTAGTTAGACAGGTCTATAATAGAGAGAGTTAGACAGGTCTATAAGAGAGTTAGACAGAGTTAGACAGGTCTATAACAGAGAGAGTTAGACAGGTCTATAACAGTTAGACTAGACAGGTCTATAACAGAGAGAGTTAGACAGGTCTATAACAGAGAGAGTTAGACAGGTCTATAACAGAGAGAGTTAGACAGGTCTATAACAGAGAGAGTTAGACAGGTCTATAACAGAGAGAGTTAGACAGGTCTATAACAGAGAGAGTTAGACAGGTCTATAACAGAGAGAGTTAGACAGGTCTATAACAGTTAGACAGGTCTATAACAGAGAGAGTTAGACAGGTCTATAACAGAGAGAGTTAGACAGGTCTATAACAGTTAGACAGGTCTATAACAGAGAGAGTTAGACAGGTCTATAACAGAGACAGGTAACAGAGAGAGTTAGACAGGTCTATAACAGAGAGAGTTAGACAGGTCTATAACAGAGAGAGTTAGACAGGTCTATAACAGAGAGAGTTAGACAGGTCTATAACAGAGAGTTAGACAGGTCTATAACAGAAGAGTTAGACAGGTCTATAGTTAGACAGGTCTATAACAGAGAGAGTTAGACAGGTCTATAACAGTTAGAGGAGTTAGACAGGTCTATAACAGAGAGAGTTAGACAGGTCTATAACAGAGAGAGTTAGACAGGTCTATAACAGAGTTAGACAGGTCTATAATAGAGAGAGTTAGACAGTCTATAACAGAGAGTTAGACAGGTCTATAACAGAGAGAGTTAGACAGGTCTATAACAGAGAGAGTTAGACAGGTCTATAACAGAGAGAGTTAGACAGGTCTATAACAGAGTTAGACAGGACTATAACAGTTAGACAGGTCTATAACAGAGAGAGTTAGACAGGTCTATAACAGAGAGAGTTAGACAGGTCTATAACAGTTAGACAGGACTATAACAGTTAGACAGGTCTATAATAGAGAGAGTTAGACAGGTCTATAACAGAGAGAGTTAGACAGGTCTATAACAGTTAGACAGTACTATAACAGTTAGACAGGTCTATAACAGAGAGAGTTAGACAGGTCAATAATAGAGAGAGTTAGACAGGTCTATAACAGAGAGAGTTAGACAGGTCTATAACAGAGTTAGACAGGTAACAGAGTTAGACAGGTCTATAACAGTTAGAGGAGTTAGACAGGTCTATAACAGAGAGAGTTAGACAGGTCTATAACAGTTAGACAGGTCTATAACAGAGAGAGTTAGACAGGTCAATAATAGAGAGAGTTAGACAGGTCTATAACAGTTAGACAGGTCTATAACAGAGAGAGTTAGACAGGTCAATAATAGAGAGAGTTAGACAGGTCTATAACAGAGAGAGTTAGACAGGTCTATAACAGAGAGAGTTAGACAGGACTATAACAGAGAGAGTTAGACAGGACTATAGTTAGACAGGTCTATAACAGAGAGAGTTAGACAGGTCTATAACAGTTAGACAGGTCTATAACAGAGAGAGTTAGACAGGTCTATAACAGAGAGAGTTAGACAGGTCTATACAGGTCTATAACAGAGAGAGTTAGACAGGTCTATAACAGAGAGAGTTAGACAGGTCTATAACAGTTAGACAGGTCTATAACAGAGAGAGTTAGACAGGTCTATAAAGAGAGAGTTAGACAGGTCTATAACAGAGAGTTAGACAGGTCTATAACAGAGAGAGTTAGACAGGTCTATAACAGAGAGAGTTAGACAGGTCTATAAGTTAGAGAGAGTTAGACAGGTCTATAACAGGTCTATAACAGAGTTAGACAGGTCTATAACAGTTAGACAGGTCTATAACAGTTAGACAGGTCTATAACAGAGAGAGTTAGACAGGAGTTAGACAGGTCTATATAACAGGTCTATAATAGAGAGAGTTAGACAGGTCTATAACAGAGAGAGTTAGACAGGTCTATAACAGAGAGAGTTAGACAGGTCTATAACAGAGAGAGTTAGACAGGACTATAACAGAGAGAGTTAGACAGGTCTATAACAGAGTTAGACAGGACTATAACAGTTAGACAGGTCTATAATAGAGAGAGTTAGACAGGTCTATAACAGAGAGAGTTAGACAGGTCTATAACAGAGAGAGTTAGACAGGTCTATAATAGAGAGAGTTAGACAGGACTATAACAGAGAGAGTTAGACAGGTCTATAACAGTTAGACAGGACTATAACAGTTAGACAGGTCTATAACAGAGAGAGTTAGACAGGACTATAACAGAGAGAGTTAGACAGGTCTATAACAGAGAGAGTTAGACAGGTCTATAACAGTTAGACAGGTCTATAGAAGGACTATAGAGAGAGTTAGACAGGTCTATAACAGAGAGAGTTAGACAGGTCTATAATAACAGAGAGAGTTAGACAGGTCTATAACAGGTCTATAACAGAGAGGTTAGACAGGTCTATAACAGAGAGAGTTAGACAGGTCTATAACAGTTAGACAGGTCTATAACAGAGAGAGTTAGACAGGTCTATAACAGAGAGTTAGACAGGTCTATAACAGAGAGAGTTAGACAGGTCTATAACAGAGAGAGTTAGACAGGTCTATAACAGAGAGAGTTAGACAGGTCTATAACAGTTAGACAGGTCTATAACAGTTAGACAGGTCTATAGACAGGTCTATAACAGAGTTAGACAGGTCTATAACAGTTAGACAGGTCTAGTTAGACAGGTCTATAACAGAGAGTTAGACAGGTCTATAACAGAGTTAGACAGGTTAGACAGGTCTATAACAGAGTTAGACAGGTCTATAACAGTTAGACAGGTCTATAACAGAGAGAGTTAGACAGGTCTATAACAGTTAGACAGGTCTATAACAGAGAGAGTTAGACAGGTCTATAACAGAGAGAGTTAGACAGGTCTATAACAGTTAGACAGAGTTAGACAGGTCTATAACAGAGAGTTAGACAGGTCTATAACAGAGAGAGTTAGACAGGTCTATAACAGAGTTAGACAGGTCTATAACAGTTAGACAGGTCTATAACAGAGAGAGTTAGACAGGTCTATAACAGAGAGAGTTAGACAGGTCTATAACAGAGTTAGACAGGTCTATAACAGAGAGAGTTAGACAGGTCTATAACAGAGAGAGTTAGACAGGTCTATAACAGAGAGAGTTAGACAGGTCTATAACAGAGAGAGTTAGACAGGTCTATAACAGAGTTAGACAGGTCTATAACAGTTAGACAGGTCTATAACAGAGAGAGTTAGACAGGTCTATAACAGAGAGAGTTAGACAGGTCTATAAAGTTAGAGGAGTTAGACAGGTCTATAACAGAGAGAGTTAGACAGGTCTATAACAGAGAGAGTTAGACAGGTAGACAGGTCTATAACAGTTAGACAGGTCTATAACAGTTAGACAGGTCTATAACAGAGTTAGACAGGTCTATAACAGAGTTAGACAGGTCTATAACAGTTAGACAGGAGTTAGACAGGTCTATAACAGAGAGAGTTAGACAGGTCTATAACAGAGTTAGACAGGAGAGAGTTAGACAGGTCTATAACAGAGAGAGTTAGACAGGTCTATAACAGTTAGACAGGTCTATAACAGAGAGAGTTAGACAGGTCTATAACAGAGAGAGTTAGACAGGTCTATAACAGTTAGACAGGTCTATAACAGAGAGAGTTAGACAGGTCTATAACAGAGTTAGACAGGTCTATAGTTAGACAGGTCTACAGAGTTAGACAGGTCTATAAGAGAGTTAGACAGGTCTATAACAGAGAGAGTTAGACAGGTCTATAACAGAGAGAGTTAGACAGGTCTATAACAGTTAGACAGGTCTATAACAGTTAGACAGGTCTATAACAGAGAGACAGGTCTATAACAGAGAGAGTTAGACAGGTCTATAACATAGACAGGAGAGAGTTAGACAGGTCTATAACAGAGTTAGACAGGTCTAGAGTTAGACAGGTATAACAGAGAGAGTTAGACAGGTCTATAACAGAGAGAGTTAGACAGGTCTATAACAGAGAGAGTTAGACAGGTCTATAACAAGAGAGTTAGACAGGTCTATAACAGAAGTCCTTCAGGAAAACATGTAACTCCACAACCTCAAAAGGAATTAGACAGGTCTATAACAGAGAGAGTTAGACAGGTCTATAACAGAGTTCCACAAGAGACAGGTCTATAAGAGTTAGACAGGTCTATAACAGAGAGAGAGTTAGACAGGTTTAAATACAATCAAGAGACAGGTCTATAGAGTTAGACAGGTCTATAACAGAGTTAGACAGGTCTATAACAGTTAGACAGGTCTATAACAGAGAGAGTTAGACAGTCTATAACAGTTAGACAGGTCTATAACAGAGAGAGTTAGACAGGTCTATAACAGAGAGAGTTAGACAGGTCTATAAGAGTTAGACAGGTCTATAACAGTTAGACAGGTCTATAACAGAGAGAGTTAGACAGGTCTATAACAGTTAGACAGGTCTATAACAGAGAGAGTTAGACAGGTCTATAACAGAGAGAGTTAGACAGGTCTATAACAGAGAGAGTTAGACAGGTCTATAACAGAGAGAGTTAGACAGGTCTATAACAGAGAGAGTTAGACAGGTCTATAACAGAGAGAGTTAGACAGGTCTATAACAGAGAGAGTTAGACAGGTCTATAACAGAGAGAGTTAGACAGGTCTATAACAGAGTTAGACAGGTCTATAACAGTTAGACAGGTCTATAACAGAGAGAGTTAGACAGGTCTATAACAGAGAGAGTTAGACAGGTCTATAACAGTTAGACAGGTCTATAACAGTTAGACAGGTCTATAACAGAGAGAGTTAGACAGGTCTATAACAGAGAGAGTTAGACAGGTCTATAACAGTTAGACAGGTCTATAACAGTTAGACAGGTCTATAACAGAGAGACAGGTCTATAACAGAGTTAGACAGGTCTATAACAGTTAGACAGGTCTATAACAGTTAGACAGGTCTGTAACAGAGAGAGTTAGACAGGTCTATAACAGAGTTAGACAGGTCTATAACAGAGAGACAGGTCTATAACAGAGTTAGACAGGTCTATAACAGAGAGAGTTAGACAGGTCTATAACAGTTAGACAGGTCTATAACAGAGAGAGTTAGACAGGTCTATAACAGAGAGAGTTAGACAGGTCTATAACAGTTAGACAGGTCTATAACAGAGAGAGTTAGACAGGTCTATAACAGAGTTAGACAGGTCTATAACAGTTAGACAGGTTTATAACAGAGAGAGTTAGACAGGTCTATAACAGAGTTAGACAGGTCTATAACAGAGTTAGACAGGTCTATAACAGAGAGAGTTAGACAGGTCTATAACAGTTAGACAGGTCTATAACAGAGAGAGTTAGACGGGTCTATAACAGAGAGAGTTAGACAGGTCTATAACAGTTAGACAGGTCTATAACAGTTAGACAGGTCTATAACAGAGAGACAGGTCTATAACAGAGAGAGTTAGACAGGTCTATAACAGTTAGACAGGTCTATAACAGAGAGAGTTAGACAGGTCTATAACAGAGTTAGACAGGTCTATAACAGAGTTAGACAGGTCTATAACAGAGAGAGTTAGACAGGTCTATAACAGAGAGAGTTAGACAGGTCTTGTCAGGACCCGGTTACGAACCCGGGTCTCCGGAGTGAGAAACAGTCACTACACCAACTGAGCCATGAATAGTCGGCAGAACCCAGAAGATGAGGCAGACACAGCAGTACTTGAGACGGTGTATTTAATGAAGTAAAAAGTGAAGTTCTTCAGGAAAACATGTAACTCCACAACCTCAAAAGGAATTCCACAAGAACAAAGGTAATCCTCCAAGACAAAAAGGTAAATCCACAAGGTGGAAGGTAAAGCACAAAAAGCCTCAAAAGATACTCAAAAACAAACAAACAAGAACAAAAAACAGAATTCCACAAGAGAGTCCACCGGGATCACCAAGAGTTCTCAGAGTACTAGGGCTGGGTGCTAACATACAAACACAGAGCAAAGAACAGAGGAAAACTAAGGGTTTAAATACAATCAGGGGAAACGAGGCACAGGTGAAAATAATAATGGGGATCAAGGGAAAACAAAAGGTCAAAAAGCACAATGGGGGCATCTAGTGACCAAAAACCGGAATAACCCTGGCCAAATCCTGACAGGTCTATAACAGAGTTAGACAGGTCTATAACAGAGAGTTAGACAGGTCTATAACAGAGAGTTAGACAGGTCTATAACAGAGAGAGTTAGACAGGTCTATAACAGAGTTAGACAGGTCTATCACAGAGAGAGTTAGACAGGTCTATAACAGTTAGACAGGTCTATAACAGAGTTAGACAGGTCTATAACAGTTAGACAGGTCTATAACAGAGAAAGTTAGACGGGTCTATAACAGAGAGAGTTAGACAGGTCTATAACAGTTAGACAGGTCTATAACAGTTAGACAGGTCTATAACAGAGAGACAGGTCTATAACAGAGTTAGACAGGTCTATAACAGTTAGACAGGTCTATAACAGTTAGACAGGTCTATAGCAGAGAGAGTTAGACAGGTCTATAACAGAGGGAGTTAGACAGGTCTATAACAGAGAGAGTTAGACAGGTCTATAACAGAGAGAGGTAGACAGGTCTATAACAGAGAGAGGTAGACAGGTCTATAACAGAGTTAGACAGGTCTATAACAGAGAGAGTTAGACAGGTCTATAACAGAAAGAGGTAGACAGGTCTATAACAGAGTTAGACAGGTCTATAACAGAGAGAGTTAGACAGGTCTATAACAGAGTTAGACAGGTCTATAACAGAGGGAGTTAGACAGGTCTATAACAGAGAGAGCTAGACAGGTCTATAACAGAGAGAGTTAGACAGGTCTATAACAGAGAGAGTTAGACAGGTCTATAACAGAGGGAGTTAGACAGGTCTATAACAGAGAGAGTTAGACAGGTCTATAACAGAGAGAGTTAGACAGGTCTATAACAGAGTTAGACAGGTCTATAACAGAGGGAGTTAGACAGGTCTATAACAGAGAGAGTTAGACAGGTCTATAACAGAGAGAGTTAGACAGGTCTATAACAGAGTTAGACAGGTCTATAACAGAGGGAGTTAGACAGGTCTATAACAGAGAGAGTTAGACAGGTCTATAACAGAGTTAGACAGGTCTATAATAGAGTTAGACAGGTCTATAACAGAGTTAGACAGGTCTATAACAGAGAGAGTTAGACAGGTCTATAACAGAGTTAGACAGGTCTATAACAGAGAGAGTTAGACAGGTCTATAACAGAGTTAGACAGGTCTATAACAGAGTTAGACAGGTCTATAACAGTTAGACAGGTCTATAACAGAGGGAGTTAGACAGGTCTATAACAGAGTTAGACAGGTCTATAACAGAGTTAGACAGGTCTATAACAGAGAGAGTTAGACAGGTCTATAACATTGAGAGTTAGACAGGTCTATAACAGAGTTAGACAGGTCTATAACAGTTAGACAGGTCTATAACAGAGGGAGTTAGACAGGTCTATAACAGAGTTAGACAGGTCTATAACAGAGTTAGACAGGTCTATAACAGAGTTAGACAGGTCTATAACAGAGAGAGTTAGACAGGTCTATAACAGAGTTAGACAGGTCTATAACAGAGAGAGTTAGACAGGTCTATAACAGAGTTAGACAGGTCTATAACAGAGGGAGTTAGACAGGTCTATAACAGAGTTAGACAGGTCTATAACAGAGGGAGTTAGACAGGTCTATAACAGAGAGAGTTAGACAGGTCTATCACAGAGATAGTTAGACAGGTCTATAACAGAGTTAGACAGGTCTATAACAGAGGGAGTTAGACAGGTCTATAACAGAGAGAGTTAGACAGGTCTATAACAGAGAGAGTTAGACAGGTCTATAACAGAGAGAGTTAGACAGGTCTATAACAGAGGGCGTTAGACAGGTCTATAACAGAGAGAGTTAGACAGGTCTATAACAGAGTTAGACAGGTCTATCACAGAGAGAGTTAGACAGGTCTATAACAGAGTTAGACAGGTCTATAACAGAGTTAGACAGGTCTATAACAGAGGGAGTTAGACAGGTCTATAACAGAGGGAGTTAGACAGGTCTATAACAGAGTTAGACAGGTCTATAACAGAGGGAGTTAGACAGGTCTATAACAGAGAGAGTTAGACAGGTCTATAACAGAGAGAGTTAGACAGGTCTATAACAGAGTTAGACAGGTCTATAACAGAGAGAGTTAGACAGGTCTATAACAGAGTTAGACAGGTCTATAACAGAGGGAGTTAGACAGGTCTATAACAGAGAGAGTTAGACAGGTCTATAACAGAGAGAGTTAGACAGGTCTATAACAGAGAGAGTTAGACAGGTCTATAACAGAGAGAGTTAGACAGGTCTATAACAGAGTTAGACAGGTCTATAAAAGAGGGAGTTAGACAGGTCTATAACAGAGAGAGTTAGACAGGTCTATAACAGAGGGAGTTAGACAGGTCTATAACAGAGGGAGTGGACTGTGGAGTGGTTCCAGTCCAGTGTAGTGGTCCTATTCTCTCCGCTCTGTGCTGGGCCACAGTGGTTCATCTGGGCCCTGGAATGTGTTAGGCAGCTCAGCACAGCCAGTCACCAGGCTAATGATTAACAGCCAGGCCGCTCCGCTCACTGAGAGCTCTGCTCTCTCTCTCACCACAACAATGCTGTCCAACAGGTTAGACCTCCTCCTTCTCTCCCTTCTACCTCCCTCCCTTCAGACCCTCCTTCCCTCTCCTCCCCTCCCCTCCCCCTCCCTCCCTCCTCCCTCCCTCCCTCCCTCCCTCCCTCCCTCCCTCCCTCCCTCCCTCCCTCCCTCCCTCCCTCTCTCTCGGCCCATAGACTGGAGTCATGAGACACTTAATCTGCTTTTTTGTCCCAAAATTCGCCCTAGTCCCTATATAGTGCACTACATTTGCACAGGACTGGTACCCTATTCCCTATATATTGCACTTTGACCAGGGCTGGCACCCTATTCCCTCAAATGTAGTGCACTATGTAGGGAATAGCACGGTGAAGTTATTAATTCCACTTTGGATGGTGTATGAATACACCCAGTCTCTTTTAAAGATACGTCCTTCCTGACTTTAAAATCAGTTTCAGAGTTTTAATGGTTGTGAAAACTGAGCATGGATCAACAACATTGTAGTTACTCAACAAATACTAAGATAAATGACAGAGTGAAAACACGGAAACCTTTACAGAATAAAAAAAAGATTCCAAAACATCCTGTTTACAACAAGGCAGTAAAGTAAAACTGCATCCTGTTTACAACAAGGCAGTAAAGTAAAACTGCATCCTGTTTACAACAAGGCAGTAAAGTAAAACTGTATCCTGTTTACAACAAGGTAGTAAATTAAAACTGCATCCTGTTTACAACAAGGCAGTAAATTAAAACTGCATCCTGTTTACAACAAGGCAGTAAAGTAAAACTGTATCCTGTTTACAACAAGGCAGTAAATTAAAACTGCATCCTGTTTACAACAAGGCAGTAAAGTAAAACTGCATCCTGTTTACAACAAGGCAGTAAAGTAAAACTGCATCCTGTTTACAACAAGGCAGTAAAGTAAAACTGCATCCTGTTTACAACAAGGCAGTAAAGTAAAACTGCACCCTGTTTACAACAAGGCAGTAAAGTAAAACTGCATCCTGTTTACAACAAGGCAGTAAAGTAAAACTGCATCCTGTTTACAACAAGGCAGTAAAGTAAAACTGTATCCTGTTTACAACAAGGCAGTAAATTAAAACTGCATCCTGTTTACAACAAGGCAGTAAAGTAAAACTGCATCCTGTTTACAACAAGGCAGTAAAGTAAAACTGCATCCTGTTTACAACAAGGCAGTAAAGTAAAACTGCAAAAAAACGTGGCAAAGAAATTTACTTGATATCCTGAATACAAAACGTCGGGGCAAATCCAACACATCACTGAGTATCACCCTTCATATTTTCAAGCATGGTGGTGGCTGCATCATGTTATGGGTGTGCTTGTCATCGGCAAGGACTAGTTTTTTTAAGGATAAAACTAAATGGAATAGAGGAAAGCACAGGTAGAATCCAAGAAGAAAACCGGGTTCAGTCTGCTTTCCAACAGACACCGGGAGACAAATTCACCTTTCAGGAGGACAATAACCTGAAACACAATGACAAATATAGACTGGAGTTGCCTACCAAGACGACATTGAATGCTTCCGAGTGGCCTAGTTACATTTGTTTATTATGTATTTAAAATCGTCTTGAAAATGTCTGTCTAGCAATGATCAACAACCAACTTGAAGAATTTTATAAAAGAATAATGTGTAAATATAAATTCAGGTTAGAGACTTAACCAAAAATACTCACAGCTCTTAGAGACTTAACCAAAAATACTCACAGCTCTTAGAGACTTAACCAAAAATACTCACAGCTCTTAGAGATTCACCAAAAATACTCACAGCTCTTAGAGACTTAACCAAAAATACTCACAGCTCTTAGAGATTCACAAAAAATACTCACAGCTCTTAGAGACTTAACCAAAAATACTCACAGCTCTTAGAGACTTAACCAAAAATACTGACAGCTCTTAGAGACTTACCCAGAAATACTCACAGCTCTTAGAGACTTACCCAGAAATACTCACAGCTCTTAGAGACTTAACCAAAAAGACTCACAGCTCTTAGAGACTTAACCAAAAATACTCACAGCTCTTAGAGACTTAACCAAAAATACTGACAGCTCTTAGAGACTTACCCAGAAATACTCACAGCTCTTAGAGACTTACCCAGAAATACTCACAGCTCTTAGAGACTTAACCAAAAATACTCACAGCTCTTAGAGACTTAACCAAAAATACTCACAGCTGTAATTGATGCCAAAGGTGATTTTCTTTCAACTAGGCAAGTCAGTTAAGAACAAATTCTTATTTTCAATGACAGCCTGGGAACAGAGAGATAACTGTCTTGTTCAGGGGCAGTACGACCAATTTTCACCTTGTCAGCTCGGGGATTCAATCTTGCAACCTTTCGGTTACTAGTCCAATGCTCTAACCACTAGGCTATCTGCCGCCCCCTTGACTGAGGGGTCGGAAAACTTATGTCAATTAGATATTTCTGTATTTAATTTTCAATAAATTTGCAAAAATTCTAAAAACATGTTTTCATTTTGTCATTATGTGATATTGTGTGTACAGTCGTGTCCAAATGTTTTGAGAATGACACAAATATACATTTTCAATGTCTGCTGCCTCATTTTGTATGATGGCAATTTGCCTTTACTCCAGAATGTTATGAAGAGTGATCAGATGAATTGAAATTAATTGCAAAGTCCCTATTTGCCATGCAAATGAACTGGATCACCAAAAAACATTTCCACTGCATTTCAGCCCTGCCACAAAAGGACCAGTTGGCATCATGTCAGTGATTCTCTCGTTAACACAGGTGTGTGTTGACGAGGACAAGGCTGGAGATCACTCTGTCATGCTGATTGAGTTCGAATAACAGACTGGGAGCTTCAAAAGGAGGGTGATGCTTGGAATCATTGTTCTTCCTCTGTCAACCATGGTTACCTGCAAGGAAACATGTGCCTTCATCATTGCTTTGCATAAAAAGGGCTTCACAGGCAAGGATATTGCTGCAAGTAAGATTGCACTTAAATCAACCATTTATTCGGATCATCAAGAACCTAAAGGAGAACGGTTCAATTGTTGTGAAGAAGGCTTCAAGGCGCCCAAGAAAGTCCAGCAAGCGCCAGGACCGTCTCCTAAAGTTAATTCAGCTGCGGGATGGGGGCACCACCAGTACAGAGTTTGCTCAGGAATGGCAGCAGGCAGGTGTGAGTGCATTTGCACACACAGTGAGGTGAAGACTTTTGGAGGATGTTCTGGTGTCAAGAAGGGCAGCAAAGAAGCCACTTCTCTCCAGGAAAAACATCAGGGACAGACTGATATTCTGCAAAAGGTACAGGGATTGGACTGCTGAGGACTGGGGTAAAGTAATTTTCTCTGATGAATCCCCCTTCCGATTATTTGGGGCATCCGGAAAAAAGCCTGTCCGGAGAAGACAAGGTGAGCGCTACCATCAGTCCCGTGTCATGCCAACAGTAAAGCATCCTGAGACCATTCATGTGTGGGGTTGCTTCTCAGCCAAGGGAATGGGCTCACTCACAATTTTGCCTAAGAACACAGCCATGAATAAAGAATGGTACCAACACATCCTCCGAGAGCAACTTCTTCCAACCATCCAGGAACAGTTTGGTGACGAACAATGCCTATACCAGCATGATGGAGCATCTTGCCACAAGGCAAAAGTGATAACTATGTGACTCGGGGAACAAAACATTGATATTTTGGGTCCATGGCCAGGAAACTCCCCAGATCTTAATCCCATTGAGAACTTGTGGTCAATCCTCAAGAGACGGGTGGACAAACAAAAACCCACAAATTCTGACAAACTCCAAGCATTGATTATGCAAGAATGGGCTCCCATCAGCCAGAAGTTAATTGACAGCATGCAAGGGCGGATTGCAGAGGTCTTGAAAAAGAAGGGTCAACACTACAAATATTGACTCTTTGCATCAACTTCATGGAATTGTCAATAAAAGCCTTTGACACTTCTGAAATGCTTGTAATTATACTTCAGTATTCCATAGTAACATCTGACAAAAATATCTAAAGACACTGAAGCAGCAAACTTTGTGGAAAGTAGACGGGTAAGTTAAAATAATGAATAATAATACAATCTCAGAGCATAAAAAAACGTTCTTTGATTTGATTTGTGTAAAAGAGAATCATTACATGTCATCATTCCAACTGCTGGTCATCTATGAACATTTGAACATCTTGGCCACGTTCTGTTATAATCTCCACCCGGCACAGCCAGAAGAGGACTGGCCACACCACATATGCTCTCTCTAATTCTCTCTTTCTTTCTCTCTCTCGGAGGACCTGAGCCCTAGGACCGTGCCCCAGGACTACCTGACATGATGACTCCTTGCTGTCCCCAGTCCACCTGACTGTGCTGCTGCTCCAGGTTCAACTGTTCTGCCTTATTATTATTCGACCATACTGGTCATTTATGAACATTTGAACATCTTGGCCATGTTCTGTTATCTCCACCCGGCACAGCCAGAAGAGGACTGGCCACCCCACATAGCCCGGTTCCTCTCTAGGTTTCTTCCTAGGTTTTGGCCTTTCTAGGGAGTTTTTCCTAGCCACCGTGCTTCTACACCTGCATTGTTTGCTGTTTGGGGGTTTAGGCTGGGTTTCTGTACAGCACTTTGAGATATCAGCTGATGTACGAAGGGCTATATAAATAAATTTGATTTGATTTGATTTGATTATAGTATAGGTATACTATAGTTGGGGATGTAGTTATAGTATAGTTATATTATAGTTGGGGATGTAGTTATAGTATAGTTATAGTATAGTTGGGGATGTAGTTATAGTATAGATGGGGATGTAGTTATAGTATAGTTGGGGATGTAGTTATATTATAGTTATAGTATAGTTGGGGATGTAGTTATAGTATAGTTATAGTATAGATGGGGATGTAGTTATAGTATAGTTATACTATAGATGGGGATGTAGTTATAGTATAGTTATAGTATAGTTGGGGATGTAGTTATAGTGTAGTTATTACATTTACATTTACATTTAAGTCATTTAGCAGACGCTCTTATCCAGAGCGACTTACAAATTGGTGCATTCACCTTATGACATCCAGTGGGACAGTCACTTAACAATAGTGCATCTAAAACTTAGGGGGGTGGGGTGAGAGGGATTACTTAACCTATCCTAGGTATTCCTTAAAGAGGTGGGGTTTCAGGTGTCTCCGGAAGGTGGTGATTGACTCCGCTGTCCTGGCGTCGTGAGGGAGTTTGTTCCACCATTGGGGGGCCAGGGCAGCGAACAGTTTTGACTGGGCTGAGCGGGAGCTGTACTTCCTCAGTGGTAGGGAGGCGAGCAGGCCAGAGGTGGATGAACGCAGTGCCCTTGTTTGGGTGTAGGGCCTGATCAGAGCCTGGAGGTACTGAGGTGCCGTTCCCCTCACAGCTCCGTAGGCAAGCACCATGGTCTTGTAGCGGATGCGAGCTTCAACTGGAAGCCAGTGGAGAGAACGGAGGAGCGGGGTGACGTGAGAGAACTTGGGAAGGTTGAACACCAGACGGGCTGCGGCGTTCTGGATGAGTTGAAGGGGTTTAATGGCACAGGCAGGGAGCCCAGCCAACAGCGAGTTGCAGTAATCCAGACGGGAGATGACAAGTGCCTGGATTAGGACCTGCGCCGCTTCCTGTGTGAGGCAGGGTCGTACTCTGCGGATGTTGTAGAGCATGAACCTACAGGAACGGGCCACCGCCTTGATGTTAGTTGAGAACGACAGGGTGTTGTCCAGGATCACGCCAAGGTTCTTGGCGCTCTGGGAGGAGGACACAATGGAGTTGTCAACCGTGATGGCGAGATCATGGAACGGGCAGTCCTTCCCCGGGAGGAAGAGCAGCTCCGTCTTGCCGAGGTTCAGCTTGAGGTGGTGATCCGTCATCCACACTGATATGTCTGCCAGACATGCAGAGATGCGATTCGCCACCTGGTCATCAGAAGGGGGAAAGGAGAAGATTAATTGTGTGTCGTCTGCATATAGTTATAGTCTAGTTATAGTCTAGTTATAGTATAGTTATAGTCTAGTTATAGTTTTAGGCTGGGTTTCTGTACAGCACTTTGAGATATCAGCTGATGTACGAAGGGCTATATAAATACATTTGATTTGATTTGATTTTGATTTGGAAAGATGCAAATCAAGCAAATTGAAAGCATGAAGTAAAATTTGACAATTAGCTTAATAATGAGAATAATCGTTAACTAACGTCATTCATGTGTTGTTTTGAGGCACATTACTGTCATGGCTGTATTATATCACATACATTATATCATCCAGGCAGACAGTGATAGGTTCACAGACAGACAGACAGACAGACAGACAGACAGACAGACAGACAGACAGACAGACAGACAGACAGACAGACAGACAGACAGACAGACAGACAGACAGACAGACAGACAGACAGACAGACAGACAGACAGACAGACAGACAGACAGACAGACAGACAGACAGACAGACAGACAGACAGACAGACAGACAGACAGACAGACAGACAGACAGACAGACAGACAGACAGACAGACAGACAGACAGACAGACAGACAGACAGACAGACAGACAGACAGACAGACAGACAGACAGACAGACAGACAGACAGACAGACAGACAGACAGACAGACAGACAGACAGACAGACAGACAGACAGACAGACAGACAGACAGACAGACAGACAGACAGACAGACAGACAGACAGACAGACAGACAGACAGACAGACAGACAGACAGACAGACAGACAGTAATAGCTTCTCAGACAGACA
Organism: Oncorhynchus gorbuscha; assembly: GCF_021184085.1. Classification (NCBI taxonomy): domain Eukaryota; kingdom Metazoa; phylum Chordata; class Actinopteri; order Salmoniformes; family Salmonidae; genus Oncorhynchus; species Oncorhynchus gorbuscha. The sequence goes on along the minus strand of NC_060187.1, from coordinate 2,495,089 downwards.
GGCAGAAACCATCCATCACTATGATGAAACTGGCTCTCATTAGGACGGAGACAGGAAAAGAAGACCCAGAGTTTCCTCTGCTGCAGAGGATAAGTTAATTAGAGTTACCAGATTAAGAAATTGCAGTTCAAATAAATGCTTCACAGGGTTCAAGTAACAGACATCAACTGTTCAGAGGAGACTGCGTGAATCAGGACTGTGTGGTCAAATTGCTGCAAAGAAACCACAACAATAAGAAGAACAGACATGCTTGCGCCTTCTTCACCACACTTTCTGTGTGGGTGGAACCATTTCAGATCGTCAGTGATGTGTTTGCCGAGGAACTGAAGCTTTCCACCTTCTCCACTGTGGTCCCGTCGATGTGGATAGGGGCGTGGTCCCGTCGATGTGGATAGGAGCGGGCGATGTGGATAGGAGCGTCCCGTCGATGTGGATAGGGGCGTGGTCCCGTCGATGTGGATAGGAGCGTGCTCCCGTCGATGTGGATAGGGGCGTGGTCCCGTCGATGTGGATAGGAGCGTGCTCCCGTCGATGTGGATAGGGGCGTGGTCCCGTCGATGTGGATAGGGGCGTGGGGTGTGGATAGAGGCGTGGTCCCGTCGATGTGGATAGGGGCGTGGTCCCGATGTGGATAGGGGCGTGGTCGATGTGGATAGAGGCGTGGTCCCGATGTGATGTGGATAGGGGCGTGGTCGATGTGGATAGGGGTGTGCTCCCGTCGATGTGGATAGGGGCGTGGTCGATGTGGATAGGGGCGTGGTCCCGTCGATGTGGATAGGGGCGTGGTCCCGTCGATGTGGATAGGGGCGTGGTCCCGTCGATGTGGATAGGGGCGTGCTCCCGTCGATGTGGATAGGGCGTGGTCCCGTCGATGTGGATAGGGGCGTGGTCCCGTCGATGCTGTTTCCTGAAGTAAGAACAAACAAACTAGATGTTTGTAGATGTAACACTAACCAATAGACAAACTAGATGTTTGTAGATGTAACACTAACCAATAGACAAACTAGATGTTTACAGACAAGTTCTCAACTGGCAGCTTAAATAGTACCCGCAAAACACCAGTCTCAACGTCAACAGTGAAGAGGCGACTCCGGGATGCTGGCATTCTCAGACTGGCCAATAGAAAGAAAATATTAAAATGGGCAAAAGAACACAGACACTGGACAGAGGAACTCTGCTTAGAAGGCCAGCATCCCAGAGTTGCCTCTTCACTGTTGACGTTGAGACTGGTGTTTTGCGGGTACTATTTAATGAAGCTGCCAGTTGACGACTTGTGTGGCGTCTGTTTCTCAAACTAGACACTCTGACATACTTGTCCTCTTGCTCAGTTGTGCACCGGGGCCTCCCACTCCTCTTTCTAATCTGGTTAGAAACAGTTTGTGCTGTTCTGTGAAGGGAATCGTACATAGCGTACATAGAGATCTTCAGTTTCCTGGTCATTTCTCGCATGGAATTGCCTTCATTTCTCAGATCAAGAATAGACTGACGAGTTTCAGAAGAAAGTACTTTGTTTCTGGCCATTTTGAGCCTGTTATCAAACCCTCAAATGCTGATGCTCCAGATACTCAACGAGTCTGAAGAAGGCCAATTTTATGGATTTATGGATTTAAAAATGATCAACTTGGATTAGCTAACACAACGTGCTATTGGAACACAGGAGTGATGGTTACTGATAATGGGTCTCTGTACGCCTATGTAGATATTCCATTTAAAAAATAACCCGTTTCTCGCTACAATAGTCATTTACAACATTAACAATGTCTGCACTGTATTTCTGATCAATGTCATGTTATTTTAATGGACAAATTTTCTTTTCTTTCAAAAACAAGGACATTGGGATGCCTGGTGTGAATCATTTCAACATTCACAGTGCAGGGTGGGAGAAGTATGTGAACCCTTGGATTTAATAACTGGTTGACCCTCCTTTGGCAGCAATAACCTCAACAAAATGTTTTCTGTAGATGCGGATCAGACCTGCACAACAGTCAGGAGGAGTTTGGACCATTCCTCTTTACAAAACTGTGTCAGTTCAGCAATAGTCTTGGGATGTCTGGTGAGAACTGCTCTCTTGAGGTCATGCCACAGCATCTCAATCGGGTTGAGGTCAGGACTGACTGGGCCACTACAGAAGGTCAGGACTGACTGGGCCACTCCAGAAGGTCAGGACTGACTGGGCCACTCCAGAAGGTCAGGACTGACCAGAAGGTGACTCCAGAAGGTCAGGACTGACTCTCCAGAAGGTCAGGACTAGCTGGGCCACTCCAGAAGGTCAGGACTCTGACTGGGCCACTCCAGAAGGTCAGGACTGACTGGACCACTCCAGAAGGTCAGGACTGACTGGACCACTCCAGAAGGTCAGGACAGACTGGGCCACTCCAGAAGGTCAGGACAGACTGGGCCACCCCACAAGGTGTATTTTGTTCTTTTGAATCCATTCTGTTGATTTACTTCTATGTTTTGGGTCGTTGTCCTGTTGCATCACCCAACTTCTGTTGAGTTTCAATTGGCAGACAGATAATATTCTCCTACAAAATGTCTTGATAAACTTGGGAATTAATTTTTCCGTCGACGATAGCAAGCTGTCCCTGAGGCAACAAAAATGCCCCAAACCATGATGCTCCCGCCACCATACTTTACAGTTGTGATGAGGTTTTGATGTTGGTGTGCTGGGCCTTTTTTTCTCCACACATAGTGGTCATGTGTTCCTTCCAAACAACTTAACTGTGGTTTCATCTGTCCGCAGAATATTTTGCCAGTAGCGCTGTGGAACATCCAGGTGCACTTTTGCAAACTTCAGACATGCAGCAATGTTTTTTTTTTGGACAGCAGTGGTTTCTTCCGTGGTGTCCTCCCACTCCTGGGGAGAACTTTGTCCATTTATAGACAATGTGTCTTACCGTGGATTTGATGAACATCAAGGCTTTTAGAGATACTTTTGTAACCCTTTCCAGCTTTATGTAAGTCAACATTTCTTAATCTTAGGTCTTCTGGGATTTCTTTTGTTCGAGGCATGGTTCACATCAGGCAATGGTTCTTGTGAATAACAAACTCCAATTTTGAGAGTGTTTTTATAGGGCAGGGCAGCTCTAAACAACTTCTCCAATCTCGTCTCAATGATTCGACTCCAGGTTATCTGACTTCTGACTCCAATTAGCTTTTGGAGAAGTCATTAGCCTAGGGGTTCACATACTTTTTCCCAACCTACACTGTGAATATTTAAATTTTGTATTCAATACAGACAAGAAAAATACATTAATTTGTGCGTTATTAGTTTAAGCAGACTGTGCTTGTCTGTTGTTGTGACTTAGATGAAGATCAGATCAAATTTTATGACCATTTTATGCAGAAATCCAGATAATTCCAAAGGGTTCACATACTTTATCTTGCCTCTGTATATTTTTATTCTACATCTGATCTAAATGGTTAGTAAGGCTACAAGGCTACAGTCCATAACATGCCGACTGTCCTGGTCACCTGTCTGTTTCATTCAGACCTCTCTGCTTAGTGACCCAAAGAGATTAAATGTCCCAAGGACACAGACTGCCCCTCTCCCCTCTTAGACTGGCCCTCTCCCCTGTCCTCTGCTAATCTCCACTGCCTATCGCCTGCCTGTCTGTCTCTCTGCCTGTCTGTCTGCTCTGCCTGTGAAGAGATGTGATCCTCCCCCAGAAGAAGAGAGGGGCTTGTATGTAAATAAGCAGTAGAGAGATAGGGAACAGCAAGCATCAACTGAACCTCCGTATCATTGTAAACTCATCGTGTTCAACTGACTCTCCGTATCCCTGTAAACTCATCGTGTTCAACTGACTCTCCGTATCCCTGTAAACTCATCGTGTTCAACTGACTCTCCGTATCCCTGTAAACTCATCGTGTTCAACTGACTCTCCGTATCCCTGTAAACTCATCGTGTTCAACTGACTCTCCGTATCCCTGTAGACTCATCGTGTTCAACTGACTCTCCGTATCCCTGTAAACTCATCGTGTTCAACTGACTCTCCGTCTCCCTGTAAACTCATCGTGTTGGCTAATGGGGATCCAAATAAATCAAATAGGGCAGTGTGCAGTGTGCAGTGTGCAGTGTGCAGTGGGCAGTGTGCAGTGGGCAGTGTGCAGTGGGCAGTGTGCAGTGGGCAGTGGGCAGTGGGCAGTGGGCAGTGTGCAGTGGGCAGTGTGCAGTGGGCAGTGGGCAGTGTGCAGTGGGCAGTGTGCAGTGGGCAGTAGGCAGTGTGCAGTGGGCAGTGTGCAGTGGGCAGTGTGCAGTGGGCAGTGGGCAGTGTGATAGTGGTTGTATCATGTGCAGTGGGCAGTGGGCAGTGTGATAGCGGTTGTATCATGTGCAGTGGGCAGTGGGCAGTGGGCAGTGGGCAGTGGGCAGTGGGCAGTGTGCAGTGGGCAGTGTGCAGTGGGCAGTGGGCAGTGTGATAGCGGTTGTATCATGTGCAGTGGGCAGTGGGCAGTGTGATAGCGGTTGTATCATGTGCAGTGGGCAGTGGGCAGTGGGCAGTGTGCAGTGTGCAGTGTGATAGCGGTTGTATCATGTGCAGTGGGCAGTGTGCAGTGTGCAGTGTGCAGTGGGCAGTGTGCAGTGTGCAGTGGGCAGTGTGATAGCGGTTGCATCATCCGCGCATCTGTTGGGGCGGTATGCAAATAGTAGTGGGTCATGGGTGTCGGGTAAGGTGGAGGTGACATGCTCCTTAACTAGCCTCTCAAAGCACTTCATGACGAGAGAAGTGAGTACTACGGTCATTGGTTCGTGTTACCTTCACTTTATTGGGTACAGGAACAATGGTGGCCATCTTGAAGCAAGTGGTGACAGCAGACTGGGATAGGGAGAGGTTGAATATGTTGGTAAACACTCCAGCCAGCTGCTCTGCACATGCTCAGAGGATGTGGCTTGGGACGCTGTCTGGGCTGGCAGCTTTAGCGAGGGTTAACATGCCTAAATGTATGACTCACTTTGACCACAGAGAACGAGAGCTCACAGTCCTTGTGAACCAAGAGGGCACTGTGTTTTCCACTGGCATTCCTCGTATAATCCATGATTATTTGGAGTCCCTGCCACATACGTCTCGTGTCTGCCGTTGAATTGCAACTGGACTTTGTCCCTGTCGTTTTGCCTGTTCCATTGACTTACAGAGGGCAAAACAATCAAAACGATCTTGAAGCATAGATTCCGTTTGGAACAGACCAACGTTGAACAGTCCTTACCACGGGTACGTTCTGTTAAACCGTCTGCCTATAGGAGGGGAGGAGCTAAATGGAGGTGTGATCTGATTTGCAGAAGCTTTGTAGACGTCCTGGGCAGTGAGTAGGAGATTATAAAACTTCCACAGGGTTTTCCTCAGATTTCCTTTATTACAGTCCCCAGCTATTTACATGTTTTAATTTTTATTTGACCTTTATTTAACTAGACAAGTCAGTTAAGAACAAATTCTTATTTACAATGATGACCTACACCGGCCAAACCCGGACGACGCTTGGCCGTTTGTGCGCAGCCTTATGGGACTCCCAATCAGGGGCCAGTTGTTTCGGGCCCAATCACGGGCCGGCTATAATAAATGCGGCCACAGGATATACAGTTTCCAGTTTGCACAAAAGTCCAGTGTCGTTCCTAGAGAGCCGCCGTGTCGGTTTTGGTCGAATAAACACGGCCGTGACGATGACCAAAGATAATTATCTCGGGAGGTAATGCTGTCGGCATTTGATGGTGAAATATTCCAGATAGTGAGAACAAAAGGACTTGAGAAGGATGGAGAACCCTGCTGGCTGAATGGACGGGGACCACAATCACTGTATATTCATTCTTCCTGTCTTCCCAAAGGATGGAGAACCCTGCTGGCTGAATGGACGGGGACAGTATATATTCGGAGAGAGCCATTATTCTGAGTATGTTTACAGTCCCTCTGAAAGGAGCTCCTTGCCCTGAGCTCGTCTACCTCATTGCCTAGGGACTGAACGTTAGCTTGTCATGTACTCGGAAGCTGTGGATGGTATGCCTCCTGAGTCTGACTAAAAGCCCACTTCTTATTCCTCTTCTCCGGCGACGCTATCTTGGGATGAATGGAATTGCCCCGGGAAGTTGAAACAAAAGAGTCAATTCAGGGAATTTGATTTTCTGGTCGAAATGCTGGTGAGTGACTGCCGATCTAATATCCCAAAGTTATTTCCCGGCTGTAGGTAATAATGCAAGTAATGTTCTGAGCAAATAATGTAAGAAATAACACAGAAAGAAACTAAAATATACTGCAATGTTGGCTAGGAGCTGGAAACGACCATTGCTTCACTCCAAAAATCTTCCCTGGGCCTCTACCAGTAGCAGTGGTGGTTGTGTTTTAGTGTGGGGGGAGGATAGCTGAACCCTTCATGGGTAACTAACAGGCGAGTGACATTACAGTGACCTTGATGAGGAGGTCAACATTTATTCAACTGTTTGTAGCGCAAAAAAAAGAGACTCTAAGACACACTTTTCCCACGGAGGTTGATTACTTATCCAATTTGAACAGGAAAGTGTGCATATCTCCACGCAACTCTCAGACCATGTGTACTCACAACTTCTGGTGGTTGAAGAATTGTATTACAATCAAATATTGTTATTTGAGGGTAAATTGAGGTGTTTGACGGACAGGAATTATAACAATGGTAAACTGATAATAAAATCAAAACATAGACTAATGATAAAAACAGACGTTGGGAAGGAGATCACATAGCAACATGTAGACTAACATGTTTCTCTGACGTTGGGAAGCAGATCACATAGCAACATGTAGACTAACATGTAGACTAACATGTAGACTAACATGTAGACTAACATGTAGACTAACATGTTTCTCTGACGTTGGGAAGGAAATCACATAGCAACATGTAGACTAACATGTAGACTAACATGTTTCTTTGACGTTGGGAAGGAGATCACATAGCAACATGTAGACTAACATGTAGACTAACATGTAGACTAACATGTAGACTAACATGTTTCTTTGACGTTGGGAAGCAGATCACATAGCAACATGTAGACTAACATGTAGACTAACATGTTTCTCTGACGTTGGGAAGGAGATCACATAGCAACATGTAGACTAACATGTAGACTAACATGTAGACTAACATGTAGACTAACATGTTTCTTTGACGTTGGGAAGCAGATCACATAGCAACATGTAGACTAACATGTTTCTTTGACGTTGGGAAGGAGATCACATAGCAACATGTAGACTAACATGTAGACTAACATGTAGACTAACATGTTTCTCTGACGTCTATAACATGGGCCTAAATCATAATCACATTTTCTGACATGACAGGTTTAATACCACTAGACAACACATATTAGGCTACCATTTATCCATGGCTCATTCCACAGACAATGAGCAAGTAACCCCCTAGGCAGCATGGGTAGGCTGCAGTATTGCTGTGAGATAGGACAGAAGGGTGACATCACAGCCTAGTTCATCTCAGAGCCTATACCAAGACAGGACAGGAGGGTGACATCACAGCCTAGTTCATCTCAGAGCCTATAACAAGACAGGACAGTAGGGTGACATCACAGCCGAGTTCATCTCAGAGCCTATACCAAGACAGGACAGGAGGGTGACATCACAGCCTAGTTCATCTCAGAGCCTATACCAAGACAGGACAGTAGGGTGACATCACAGCCTAGTTCATCTCAGAGCCTATACCAAGACAGGAGGGTGACATCACAGCCTAGTTAATCTCAGAGCCTATACCAAGACAGGACAGGAGGGTGACATCACAGCCTAGTTCATCTCAGAGCCTATACCAAGACAGGAGATTGTGTTTCTGTCATCTATTGACAAACAAAATATTGAACAACAGTTAGTCTTTTGCATAGTCTGGGATTGTTTGAATGAACAATAAATTTCAAATGAAGACGCCAGTTTGATAAATACATTTTTAATTTGCACAAAAAAGAATGTCCATGCTGAATTAAAACATTTTGATAACAGGCCTCTACAGAAATGGAAGAGAATGGAAGAGAGAGAGAGAGTGAGAGAGAGAGAGAGAGACGGAGAGAGAGAGAGAGAGGAGAGTTCCCAACATTTCCAAATGAAGACGACAGTTTGATAAATAGCAATCATTTGTGGTGCACAAAAATCCTAGAATGTCCATGTACACCAGAATTTACCAAGACATTTTGATAAGAGGCCCCAGGAATGGAGAGAATGGAAGAGAGAGAGAGAGTGAGAGAGAGAGAGAGAGCGAGAGAGAAAGAGACGGAGAGCGAGAGAGAAAGAGAGCGAGAGACAGAGACAGAGACAGAGAGAGACAGAGACAGAGACAGAGACAGAGAGAGAGAGAGAGAGAGAGAGAGAGAGAGAGAGAGAGAGAGAGAGAGAGAGAGAGAGAGAGAGAGAGAGAGAGAGAGAGAGAGAGAGAGAGAGAGAGAGAGGGAGAGAGATGGAGAGAGAGTAAAAGCGAGGGAGAGAGAGAGAGAGAGATGGAAATCAAGGGGAGATTTGCTCAGTGCTGAAAGAATTCCTGGCCAAAGCGGGCTCTCTGTAATTGCATTAGTTATCCACAAGTGACTTGGCAGTGGGAGAGTTTAATTTAATTTAAATGAGCCCTACGGAGCGTTAGAACCTTTGTTCTCACAACCAGTAGCCTGGTGACAGTTGCTTCAGAGCCAGCCATGCTATCTCATAATACTGCAGGGTGCTATGGAGCACATACCAGACACAGATAGATCCCCATAATACTGCAGGGTGCTATGGAGCACATACCAGACACAGATAGATCCCCATAATACTGCAGGGTGCTATGGAGCACATACCAGACACAGATAGATCCCCATAATACTGCAGGGTGCTATGGAGCACATACCAGACACAGATAGATCCCCATAATACTGCAGGGTGCTATGGAGCACATACCAGACACAGATAGATCCCCATAATACTGCAGGGTGCTATGGAGCACATACCAGACACAGATAGATCCCCATAATACTGCAGGGTGCTATGGAGCACATACCAGACACAGATAGATCCCCATAATACTGCAGGGTGCTATGGAGCACATACCAGACACAGATAGATCCCCATAATACTGCAGGGTGCTATGGAGCACATACCAGACACAGATAGATCCCCATAATACTGCAGGGTGCTATGGAGCACATACCAGACACAGATAGATCCCCATAATACTGCAGGGTGCTATGGAGCACATACCAGACACAGATAGATCCCCATAATACTGCAGGGTGCTATGGAGCACATACCAGACATGGATGGATCCCCTTACCTTGCTACTTGGAAGAAGACCACCCTTCAGATGTTTACCTAGTCTGTGTGATTGTGTGTTGGACCTGTTTCCAAAGTTTTTGTCTCAGGGAGAGAGAAAAAAAATGGATGTAGAATAAGGAGATTTCCCAGGCTTGTTGGGGGAATTTAGATTGATTACTGTTGCTGTACCTGTCTGTTGCTGTACCCGTCTGTTGCTGTATCTATCTGTCTGTTGCTGTATCTATCTGTCTGTTGCTGTATCTATCTGTCTGTTGCTGTGTCTGTCTGTTGCTGTATCTGTCTGTTGCTGTATCTATCTGTCTGTTGCTGTATCTATCTGTCTGTTGCTGTATCTGTCTGTTGCTGTATCTATCTGTCTGTTGCTGTATCTGTCTGTTGCTGTACCCGTCTGTTGCTGTATCTATCTGTCTGTTGCTGTATCTGTCTGTCTGTTGCTGTACCCGTCTGTTGCTGTACCCGTCTGTTGCTGTATCTATATGTCTGTTGCTGTATCTATCTATCTGTTGCTGTATCTATCTGTCTGTTGCTGTATCTGTCTGTTGCTGTATCTGTCTGTTGCTGTATCTATCTGTCTGTTGCTGTATCTATCTGTCTGTTGCTGTATCTATCTGTCTGTTGCTGTATCTATCTGTCTGTTGCTGTATCTATCTGTCTGTTGCTGTATCTATCTGTCTGTTGCTGTATCTATCTGTCTGTTGCTGTATCTATCTGTCTGTTGCTGTACCCGTCTGTTGCTGTATCTATCTGTCTGTTGCTGTATCTATCTGTCTGTTGCTGTATCTATCTGTCTGTTGCTGTATCTATCTGTCTGTTGCTGTATCTATCTGTCTGTTGCTCTGTCTGTTGCTGTATCTATCTGTCTGTTGCTGTATCTATCTGTCTGTTGCTGTATCTATCTGTCTGTTGCTGTATCTATCTGTCTGTTGCTGTATCTATCTGTCTGTTGCTGTATCTATCTGTCTGTTGCTGTATCTATCTGTCTGTTGCTGTATCTGTCTGTCTGTTGCTGTATCTATCTATCTGTTGCTGTATCTATCTGTCTGTTGCTGTATCTATCTGTCTGTTGCTGTATCTATCTGTCTGTTGCTGTATCTATCTATCTGTTGCTGTATCTATCTGTCTGTTGCTGTATCTATCTGTCTGTTGCTGTATCTATCTGTCTGTTGCTGTATCTATCTGTCTGTTGCTGTATCTATCTGTCTGTTGCTGTATCTATCTGTCTGTTGCTGTATCTATCTGTCTGTTGCTGTATCTATCTGTCTGTTGCTGTATCTATCTGTCTGTTGCTGTATCTATCTGTCTGTTGCTGTATCTATCTGTCTGTTGCTGTATCTATCTGTCTGTTGCTGTATCTATCTGTCTGTTGCTGTATCTATCTGTCTGTTGCTGTATCTATCTGTCTGTTGCTGTATCTATCTGTCTGTTGCTGTATCTATCTGTCTGTTGCTGTATCTATCTGTCTGTTGCTGTATCTATCTGTCTGTTGCTGTATCTATCTGTCTGTTGCTGTATCTATCTGTCTGTTGCTGTATCTATATGTCTGTTGCTGTATCTATCTATCTGTTGCTGTATCTGTCTGTCTGTTGCTGTATCTATCTATCTGTTGCTGTATCTATCTGTCTGTTGCTGTATCTATCTGTTGCTGTATCTGTCTGTCTGTTGCTGTATCTATCTATCTGTTGCTGTATCTATCTGTCTGTTGCTGTATCTATCTGTCTGTTGCTGTATCTATCTGTTGCTGTATCTGTCTGTCTGTTGCTGTATCTATCTATCTGTTGCTGTATCTATCTGTCTGTTGCTGTATCTATCTGTCTGTTGCTGTATCTATCTGTCTGTTGCTGTATCTATCTGTCTGTTGCTGTATCTATCTAGCTGTTGCTGTATCTATCTGTCTGTTGCTGTATCTATCTGTCTGTTGCTGTATCTGTCTGTCTGTTGCTGTATCTATCTGTCTGTTGCTGTATCTATCTGTCTGTTGCTGTATCTGTCTGTTGCTGTATCTATCTGTCTGTTGCTGTATATATCTGTCTGTTGCTGTATCTATCTGTCTGTTAATGTATCTGTCTGTTGCTGTACCCGTCTGTTGCTGTATCTATCTGTCTGTTGCTGTATCTATCTGTCTGTTGTTGTATCTGTCTGTTGCTGTACCCGTCTGTTGCTGTATCTATCTGTCTGTTGCTGTATCTATATGTCTGTTGCTGTATCTATCTGTCTGTTGCTGTATCTATCTGTCTGTTGCTGTATCTGTCTGTTGCTGTACCCGTCTGTTGCTGTATCTATCTGTCTGTTGCTGTATCTATCTGTCTGTTGTTGTATCTGTCTGTTGCTGTACCCGTCTGTTGCTGTATCTATCTGTCTGTTGCTGTATCTATCTGTCTGTTGCTGTATCTATCTGTCTGTTGCTGTATCTATCTGTCTGTTGCTGTATCTATCTGTCTGTTGCTGTATCTATCTATCTGTTGCTGTATCTATCTGTCTGTTGCTGTATCTATCTGTCTGTTGCTGTATCTATCTGTCTGTTGCTGTATCTATCTGTCTGTTGCTGTATCTATCTGTCTGTTGCTGTATCTATCTGTCTGTTGCTGTATCTATCTGTCTGTTGCTGTATCTATCTGTCTGTTGCTGTATCTATCTGTCTGTTGCTGTATCTGTCTGTTGCTGTATCTATCTGTCTGTTGCTGTATCTATCTGTCTGTTGCTGTATCTATCTGTCTGTATCTATCTATCTGTTGCTGTATCTGTCTGTTGCTGTATCTATCTGTTTGTTGCTGTATCAATCTATCTGTTGCTGTATCTATCTATCTGTTGCTGTATCTATCTGTATCTGTTGCTGTATCTATGTATCTGTTGCTGTATCTGTCTGTTGCTGTATCTATCTGTCTGTTGCTGTATCTATCTGTCTGTTGCTGTATCTATCTATCTGTTGCTGTATCTATCTATCTGTTGCTGTATCTATCTGTTGCTGTATCTATCTGTTGCTGTATCTATCTGTCTGTTGCTGTATCTATCTATCTGTTGCTGTATCTATCTGTCTGTTGCTGTATCTATCTATCTGTTGCTGTATCTATCTGTCTGTTGCTGTATCTATCTGTCTGTTGCTGTATCTATCTGTCTGTTGCTGTATCTATCTGTCTGTTGCTGTATCTATCTGTCTGTTGCTGTATCTGTCTGTTGCTGTATCTATCTATCTGTTGCTGTATCTATCTGTTGCTGTATCTATCTATCTGTTGCTGTATCTATCTATCTGTTGCTGTATCTATCTGTCTGTTGCTGTATCTATCTGTCTGTTGCTGTATCTGTCTGTTGCTGTATCTATCTGTTGCTGTATCTATCTATCTGTTGCTGTATCTATCTGTTGCTGTATCTATCTGTCTGTATCTATCTGTCTGTTGCTGTGTCTGTTGCTGTATCTCTGTTGCTGTATCTATCTGTCTGTTGCTGTATCTATCTGTCTGTTGCTGTATCTATCTGTCTGTTGCTGTATCTGTCTGTTGCTGTATCTATCTGTTCTGTTATCTATCTGTCTGTTATCTATCTGTCTGTTGCTGTATCTATCTATCTGTTGCTGTATCTATCTGTCTGTTGCTGTATCTATCTGTCTCTATCTGTTGCTGTATCTGTTGCTGTATCTATCTGTCTGTTGCTGTATCTATCTGTCTGTTGCTGTATCTATCTGTCTGTTGCTGTATCTATCTATCTGTTGCTGTATCTATCTGTCTGTTGCTGTATCTATCTGTCTGTTGCTGTATCTATCTGTCTGTTGCTGTATCTATCTGTCTGTTGCTGTATCTATCTATCTGTTGCTGTATCTATCTGTTCTGTATCTGTTGCTGTATCTATCTGTTGCTGTATCTATCTATCTGTTGCTGTATCTATCTATCTGTTGCTGTATCTATCTATCTGTTGCTGTATCTATCTGTCTGTTGCTGTATCTATCTGTCTGTTGCTGTATCTATCTGTCTGTTGCTGTATCTATCTGTCTGTTGCTGTATGCTGTATCTATCTGTTCTGTATCTATCTATCTGTTGCTGTATCTGTATCTATCTGTCTGTCTGTTGCTGTATGCTGTATCTATCTGTCTGTTGCTGTATCTATCTGTCTGTTGCTGTATCTATCTGTCTGTTGCTGTATCTATCTCTGTCTGTTGCTGTATCTATCTGTCTGTTGCTGTATCTATCTGTCTGTTGCTGTATCTATCTGTCTGTTGCTGTATCTATCTATCTGTTGCTGTATCTATCTGTCTGTTGCTGTATCTATCTGTCTGTTGCTGTATCTGTCTGTTGCTGTATCTATCTATCTGTTGCTGTATCTATCTATCTGTTGCTGTATCTATCTGTCTGTTGCTGTATCTATCTGTCTGTGTATCTGTCTGTTGCTGTATCTATCTGTCTGTTGCTGTATCTATCTGTCTGTTGCTGTATCTATCTGTCTGTTGCTGTATCTATCTGTCTGTTGCTGTATCTATCTGTCTGTTGCTGTATCTATCTATCTGTATCTATCTGTCTATCTATCTGTTGCTGTATCTATCTGTCTGTTGCTGTATCTATCTGTCTGTTGCTGTATCTATCTGTCTGTTGCTGTATCTGTCTGTTGCTGTATCTATCTGTTGCTGTATCTGTCTGTCTGTTGCTGTATCTATCTATCTGTTGCTGTATCTATCTGTCTGTTGCTGTATCTATCTGTTGCTGTATCTGTCTGTTGCTGTATCTATCTGTCTGTTGCTGTATCTATCTGTCTGTTGCTGTATCTATCTGTCTGTTGCTGTATCTATCTGTCTGTTGCTGTATCTATCTATCTGTTGCTGTATCTATCTGTTGCTGTATCTATCTGTCTGTTGCTGTATCTATCTATCTGTTGCTGTATCTGTCTGTTGCTGTATCTATCTATCTGTTGCTGTATCTATCTGTCTGTTGCTGTATCTATCTATCTGTTGCTGTATCTATCTGTCTGTTGCTGTATCTATCTGTCTGTTGCTGTATCTGTCTGTTGCTGTATCTATCTGTCTGTTGCTGTATCTATCTGTCTGTTTGTATCTATCTGTCTATCTGTCTGTTGCTGTATCTATCTGTCTGTTGCTGTATCTATCTATCTGTTGCTGTATCTATCTGTCTGTTGCTGTATCTATCTATCTGTTGCTGTATCTATCTGTCTGTTGCTGTATCTATCTATCTGTTGCTGTATCTGTCTGTCTGCTGTATCTATCTGTCTGTTTGTATCTATCTGTCTGTTGCTGTATCTATCTGTTCTGTCTGTTGCTGTATCTATCTGTCTGTTGCTGTATCTATCTGTCTGTTGCTGTATCTATCTGTCTGTTGCTGTATCTATCTGTCTGTTGCTGTATCTATATGTCTGTTGCTGTATCTATCTATCTGTTGCTGTATCTATCTGTCTGTTGCTGTATCTATCTGTCTGTTGCTGTATCTGTCTGTTGCTGTATCTATCTGTCTGTTGCTGTATCTATCTGTCTGTTGCTGTATCTATCTGTCTGTTGCTGTATCTGTCTGTTGCTGTATCTATCTGTCTGTTGCTGTATCTGTCTGTTGCTGTATCTATCTGTCTGTTGCTGTATCTATCTGTCTGTTGCTGTATCTGTCTGTCTGTTGCTGTATCTATCTGTCTGTTGCTGTATCTATCTGTCTGTTGCTGTATCTATCTGTCTGTTGCTGTATCTATCTGTCTGTTGCTGTATCTATCTGTCTGTTGCTGTATCTGTCTGTTGCTGTATCTATCTGTCTGTTGCTGTATCTATCTGTCTGTTGCTGTATCTATCTGTCTGTTGCTGTACCCGTCTGTTGCTGTATCTATCTGTCTGTTGATCTATCTATCTGTCTGTTGCTGTATCTGTCTGTCTGTATCTATCTGTCTGTTGCTGTATCTATCTGTCTGTTGCTGTATCTATCTGTCTGTTGCTGTATCTGTCTGTCTGTATCTATCTATCTGTTGCTGTATCTGTCTGTTGCTGTATCTATCTGTTTGTTGCTGTATCAATCTATCTGTTGCTGTATCTATCTATCTGTTGCTGTCTCTATGTATCTGTTGCTGTATCTATCTGTCTGTTGCTGTATCTGTCTGTTGCTGTATCTATCTGTCTGTTGCTGTATCTATCTATCTGTTGCTGTATCTATCTATCTGTTGCTGTATCTATCTGTTGCTGTATCTATCTGTTGGTGTATCTGTCTGTCTGTTGCTGTATCTATCTATCTGTTGCTGTATCTATCTGTCTGTTGCTGTATCTATCTATCTGTTGCTGTATCTATCTATCTGTTGCTGTATCTATCTGTCTGTTGCTGTATCTATCTGTCTGTTGCTGTATCTATCTATCTGTTGCTGTATCTATCTGTTGCTGTATCTGTCTGTTGCTGTATCTGTCTGTTGCTGTATCTATCTATCTGTTGCTGTATCTATCTGTTGCTGTATCTATCTATCTGTTGCTGTATCTATCTATCTGTTGCTGTATCTATCTATCTGTTGCTGTATCTATCTGTCTGTTGCTGTATCTGTCTGTTGCTGTATCTATCTGTTGCTGTATCTATCTGTTGCTGTATCTATCTATCTGTTGCTGTATCTGTTGCTGTATCTATCTGTTGCTGTATCTATCTATCTGTTGCTGTATCTATCTGTCTGTTGCTGTATCTATCTGTCTGTTGCTGTATCTGTCTGTTGCTGTATCTATCTGTCTGTTGCTGTATCTGTCTGTTGCTGTATCTATCTGTCTGTTGCTGTATCTATCTGTCTGTTGCTGTATCTATCTGTCTGTTGCTGTATCTATCTATCTGTATCTATCTGTTGCTGTAACTATCTGTCTGTTGCTGTATCTATCTATCTGTTGCTGTATCTATCTGTCTGTTGCTGTATCTATCTGTTGCTGTATCTGTCTGTCTGTTGCTGTATCTATCTATCTGTTGCTGTATCTATCTGTCTGTTGCTGTATCTATCTATCTGTTGCTGTATCTGTCTGTTGCTGTATCTATCTGTCTGTTGCTGTATCTATCTATCTGTTGCTGTATCTATCTATCTGTTGCTGTATCTATCTGTCTGTTGCTGTATCTATCTGTCTGTTGCTGTATCTATCTATTTGTTGCTGTATCTATCTGTTGCTGTATCTATCTATCTGTTGCTGTATCTGTCTGTTGCTGTATCTATCTGTTGCTGTATCTATCTATCTGTTGCTGTATCTGTCTGTTGCTGTATCTATCTATCTGTTGCTGTATCTGTCTGTTGCTGTATCTATCTGTCTGTTGCTGTATCTATCTGTTGCTGTATCTGTCTGTCTGTTGCTGTATCTATCTGTCTGTTGCTGTATCTATCTGTTGCTGTATCTATCTGTCTGTTGCTGTATCTATCTGTTGCTGTATCTGTCTATCTGTTGCTGTATCTATCTATCTGTTGCTGTATCTGTCTGTCTGTTGCTGTATCTATCTATCTGTTGCTGTATCTATCTGTTGCTGTATCTATCTGTCTGTTGCTGTATCTATCTGTCTGTTGCTGTATCTATCTATTTGTTGCTGTATCTATCTGTCTGTTGCTGTATCTGTCTGTCTGTTGCTGTATCTATCTATCTGTTGCTGTATCTATGTCTGTTGCTGTATCTATCTGTCTGTTGCTGTATCTATCTATCTGTTGCTGTATCTATCTGTCTGTTGCTGTATCTATCTGTCTGTTGCTGTATCTATCTGTCTGTTGCTGTATCTATCTGTCTGTTGCTGTATCTATCTGTCTGTTGCTGTATCTGTCTGTTGCTGTATCTATCTGTCTGTTGCTGTATCTATCTGTCTGTTGCTGTATCTGTCTGTTGCTGTATCTATCTATCTGTTGCTGTATCTATCTGTTGCTGTATCTGTCTGTCTGTTGCTGTATCTATCTATCTGTTGCTGTATCTATCTGTCTGTTGCTGTATCTATCTGTTGCTGTATCTATATGTTGCTGTATCTGTCTGTCTGTTGCTGTATCTATCTATCTGTTGCTGTATCTATCTGTATGTTGCTGTATCTATCTGTTGCTGTATCTATATGTTGCTGTATCTGTCTGTTGCTGTATCTATCTGTCTGTTGCTGTATCTGTCTGTTGCTGTATCTATCTATCTGTTGCTGTATCTATCTGTTGCTGTATCTATCTGTTGCTGTATCTGTCTGTTGCTGTATCTATCTATCTGTTGCTGTATCTATCTATCTGTTGCTGTATCTATCTATCTGTTGCTGTATCTATCTATCTGTTGCTGTATCTATCTATCTGTTGCTGTATCTGTCTGTCTGTTGCTGTATCTATCTATCTGTTGCTGTATCTATCTGTCTGTTGCTGTATCTGTCTGTCTGTTGCTGTATCTATCTGTCTGTTGCTGTATCTATCTGTCTGTTGCTGTATCTATCTGTTGCTGTATCTATCTGTCTGTTGCTGTATCTATCTATCTGTTGCTGTATCTATCTATCTGTTGCTGTATCTATCTGTCTGTTGCTGTATCTATCTGTCTGTTGCTGTATCTATCTGTTGCTGTATCTATATGTATGTTGCTGTGTCTATCTGTTGCTGTATCTATCTATCTGTTTCTGTATCTATCTGTCTGTTGCTGTATCTATCTGTCTGTTGCTGTATCTATCTGTCTGTTGCTGTATCTATCTGTTGCTGTATCTATCTATCTGTTGCTGTATCTATCTGTCTGTTGCTGTATCTATCTGTCTGTTGCTGTATCTATCTATCTGTTGCTGTATCTATCTGTCTGTTGCTGTATCTATCTATCTGTTGCTGTATCTATCTATCTGTTGCTGTATCTATCTGTCTGTTGCTGTATCTATCTGTTGCTGTATCTGTCTGTTGCTGTATCTGTCTGTCTGTTGCTGTATCTATATGTCTGTTGCTGTATCTAGCTGTTGCTGTATCTGTCTGTTGCTGTATCTGTCTGTTGCTGTATCTGTCTGTTGCTGTATCTATCTATCTGTTGCTGTATCTATCTGTCTGTTGCTGTATCTATCTGTTGCTGTATCTGTCTGTATCTGTCTGTTGCTGTATCTGTCTGTCTGTTGCTGTATCTATATGTCTGTTGCTGTATCTATCTGTTGCTGTATCTGTCTGTTGCTGTATCTATCTGTCTGTTGCTGTATCTATCTGTCTGTTGCTGTATCTGTCTGTCTGTTGCTGTATCTATCTGTCTGTTGCTGTATCTGTCTGTTGCTGTATCTATCTGTCTGTTGCTGTATCTGTCTGTTGCTGTATCTGTCTGTCTGTTGCTGCATCTGTCTCTCTCTCTCAGTTATACACATCAACAACCATGAAAAGGTAGTCTCTCTCTCCCACAGTTATACACATCAACAACCATGAAAAGGTAGTCTCTCTCTCCCTCAGTTATACACATCAACAACCATGAAAAGGTAGTCTCTCTCCCTCAGTTATGCACATCAACAACCATGAAAAGGTAGTCTCTCTCTCTCTCTCTCTCTCTCTCAGTTATACACATCAACAACCATGAAAAGGTAGTCTCTCTCTCCCTCAGTTATGCACATCAACAACCATGAAAAGGTAGTCTCTCTCTCTCTCAGTTATACACATCAACAACCATGAAAAGGTAGTCTCTCTCTCCCTCAGTTATGCACATCAACAACCATGAAAAGGTAGTCTCTCTCTCACTCAGTTATACACATCAACAACCATGAAAAGGTAGTCTCTCTCTCCCTCAGTTATACACATCAACAACCATGAAAAGGTAGTCTCTCTCTCTCTCTCTCAGTTATACACATCAACAACCGTGAAAAGGTAGTCTCTCTCTCCCTCAGTTATACACATCAACAACCATGAAAAGGTAGTCTCTCTCTCCCTCAGTTATGCACATCAACAACCATGAAAAGGTAGACTCTCTCTCTCTCTCAGTTATACACATCAACAACCATGAAAATGTAGTCTCTCTCTCCCTCAGTTATACACATCAACAACCATGAAAAGGTAGTCTCTCTCTCCCTCAGTTATGCACATCAACAACCATGAAAAGGTAGACTCTCTCTCCCTCAGTTATACACATCAACAACCATGAAAAGGTAGTCTCTCTCTCTCTCTCAGTTATACACATCAACAACCATGAAAAGGTAGTCTCTCTCTCTCTCAGTTATACACATCAACATCCATGAAAAGGTAGTCTCTCTCTCCCTCAGTTATACACATCAACAACCATGAAAAGGTAGTCTCTCTCTCTCAGTTATACACATCAACAACCATGAAAAGGTAGTCTCTCTCTCCCTCAGTTATACACATCAACAACCATGAAAAGGTAGTCTCTCTCTCTCTCTCTCTCTCTCAGTTATACACATCAACAACCGTGAAAAGGTAGACTCTCTCTCCCTCAGTTATACACATCAACAACCATGAAAAGGTAGTCTCTCTCTCCCTCAGTTATACACATCAACAACCATGAAAAGGTAGACTCTCTCTCCCTCAGTTATACACATCAACAACCATGAAAAGGTAGTCTCTCTCTCTCAGTTATACACATCAACAACCATGAAAAGGTAGTCTCTCTCTCCCTCAGTTATACACATCAACAACCATGAAAAGGTAGTCTCTCTCTCTCTCTCTCTCTCTCTCAGTTATACACATCAACAACCGTGAAAAGGTAGTCTCTCTCTCTCTCAGTTATACACATCAACAACCGTGAAAAGGTAGACTCTCTCTCCTTCAGTTATACACATCAACAACCATGAAAAGGTAGTCTCTCTCTCTCTCTCTCAGTTATACACACCAACAACCGTGAAAAGGTAGACTTTCTCTCCCTCAGTTATACACATCAGCAACCGTGAAAAGGTAGACTCTCTCTCCCTCAGTTATACACATCAACAACCGTGAAAAGGTAGTCTCTCTCTCTCTCTCTCAGTTATACACATCAACAACCGTGAAAAGGTAGACTCTCTCTCCCTCAGTTATACACATCAACAACCATGAAAAGGTAGTCTCTCTCTCTCAGTTATACACATCAACAACCGTGAAAAGGTAGACTCTCTCTCCCTCAGTTATACACATCAACAACCGTGAAAAGGTAGACTCTCTCTCTCTCAGTTATACACACCAACAACCGTGAAAAGGTAGACTCTCTCTCCCTCAGTTATACACATCAGCAACCGTGAAAAGGTAGACTCTCTCTCCCTCAGTTATACACATCAACAACCGTGAAAAGGTAGTCTCTCTCTCTCTCTCTCAGTTATACACATCAACAACCGTGAAAAGGTAGACTCTCTCTCCCTCAGTTATACACATCAACAACCGTGAAAAGGTAGTCTCTCTCTCCCTCAGTTATACACATCAACAACCATGAAAAGGTAGTCTCTCTCTCTCAGTTATACACATCAACAACCGTGAAAAGGTAGACTCTCTCTCCCTCAGTTATACACATCAACAACCGTGAAAAGGTAGACTCTCTCTCCCTCAGTTATACACATCAACAACCGTGAAAAGGTAGTCTCTTTCTCCCTCAGTTATACACATCAACAACCATGAAAAGGTAGTCTCTCTCTCTCTCTCTCTCTCAGTTATGCACATCAACAACCATGAAAAGGTAGTCTCTCT
Organism: Oncorhynchus gorbuscha; assembly: GCF_021184085.1. NCBI lineage: Eukaryota > Metazoa > Chordata > Actinopteri > Salmoniformes > Salmonidae > Oncorhynchus > Oncorhynchus gorbuscha. Next base: position 2,474,285 of record NC_060187.1, on the reverse strand, counting down.
CTCCCTCAGTTATACACATCAACAACCATGAAAAGGTAGTCTCTCTCTCTCTCTCCCTCAGTTATACACATCAACAACCGTGAAAAGGTAGTCTCTCTCTCTCTCTCTCAGTTATACACATCAACAACCGTCTCTCAGTTATACACATAGTCTCTCTCTCAGTTATACACATCAACAACCTCTCTCTCTCTCTCTCTCTCTCTCTCTCTCTCTCTCTCTCTCTCTCTCTCAGTTATACACATCAACAACCATGAAAAGGTAGACTCTCTCTCCCTCAGTTATACACATCAACAACCATGAAAAGGTAGTCTCTCTCTCTCTCTCTCTCTCAGTTATACACATCAACAACCGTGAAAAGGTAGTCTCTCTCTCCCTCAGTTATACACATCAACAACCATGAAAAGGTAGTCTCTCTCTCTCTCTCTCTCTCTCTCTCTCAGTTATACACATCAACAACCATGAAAAGGTAGTCTCTCTCTCTCAGTTATACACATCAACAACCATGAAAAGGTAGTCTCTCTCTCTCTCTCTCAGTTATACACATCAACAACCGTGAAAAGGTAGTCTCTCTCTCTCTCTCTCAGTTATACACATCAACAACCGTGAAAAGGTAGTCTCTCTCTCCCTCAGTTATACACATCAACAACCATGAAAAGGTAGTCTCTCTCTCTCTCTCTCTCAGTTATACACATCAACAACCGTGAAAAGGTAGACTCTCTCTCCCTCAGTTATACACATCAACAACCATGAAAAGGTAGTCTCTCTCTCTCTCTCTCAGTTATACACATCAACAACCGTGAAAAGGTAGTCTCTCTCTCTCTCTCTCAGTTATACACATCAACAACCGTGAAAAGGTAGTCTCTCTCTCCTCAGTTATACACATCAACAACCATGAAAAGGTAGTCTCTCTCTCTCTCTCAGTTATACACATCAACAACCGTGAAAAGGTAGACTCTCTCTCCCTCAGTTATACACATCAACAACCATGAAAAGGTAGTCTCTCTCTCTCTCTCTCAGTTATACACATCAACAACCATGAAAAGGTAGTCTCTCTCTCCCTCAGTTATACACATCAACAACCATGAAAAGGTAGTCTCTCTCTCCCTCAGTTATACACATCAACAACCATGAAAAGGTAGTCTCTCTCTCTCTCAGTTATACACATCAACAACCATGAAAAGGTAGTCTCTCTCTCTCTCTCTCAGTTATACACATCAACAACCGTGAAAAGGTAGACTCTCTCTCCCTCAGTTATACACATCAACAACCATGAAAAGGTAGTCTCTCTCTCTCTCTCTCAGTTATACACATCAACAACTGTGAAAAGGTAGACTCTCTCTCCCTCAGTTATACACATCAACAACCATGAAAAGGTAGTCTCTCTCTCTCTCTCTCTCTCAGTTATGCACATCAACAACCATGAAAAGGTAGTCTCTCTCTCCCTCAGTTATACACATCAACAACCATGAAAAGGTCGACTCTCTCTCCCTCAGTTATACACATCAACAACCGTGAAAAGGTAGTCTCTCTCTCCCTCAGTTATACACATCAACAACCATGAAAAGGTAGTCTCTCTCTCTCAGTTATACACATCAACAACCGTGAAAAGGTAGACTCTCTCTCCCTCAGTTATACACATCAACAACCGTGAAAAGGTAGACTCTCTCTCCCTCAGTTATACACATCAACAACCGTGAAAAGGTAGTCTCTTTCTCCCTCAGTTATACACATCAACAACCATGAAAAGGTAGTCTCTCTCTCTCTCTCTCTCTCAGTTATACACATCAACAACCGTGAAAAGGTAGACTCTCTCTCCCTCAGTTATACACATCAACAACCATGAAAAGGTAGTCTCTCTCTCTCTCTCTCAGTTATACACATCAACAACCGTGAAAAGGTAGTCTCTCTCTCTCTCTCTCTCTCAGTTATACACATCAACAACCGTGAAAAGGTAGTCTCTCTCTCTCTCTCAGTTATACACATCAACAACCGTGAAAAGGTAGTCTCTCTCTCTCTCTCTCTCTCTCTCTCTCTCTCTCTCTCTCTCTCTCTCTCTCTCTCTCTCTCTCTCTCTCTCTCTATACACATCAACAACCTCTCTCTCTCTCTCTCTCAGTTATACACATCAACAACCGTGAAAAGGTAGTCTCTCTCTCTCTCTCTCTCAGTTATACACATCAACAACCGTGAAAAGGTAGTCTCTCTCCCTCAGTTATACACATCAACAACCATGAAAAGGTAGTCTCTCTCTCTCTCTCTCAGTTATACACATCAACAACCGTGAAAAGGTAGACTCTCTCTCCCTCAGTTATACACATCAACAACCATGAAAAGGTAGTCTCTCTCTCTCTCTCTCAGTTATACACATCAACAACCGTGAAAAGGTAGTCTCTCTCTCCCTCAGTTATACACATCAACAACCATGAAAAGGTAGTCTCTCTCTCCCTCAGTTATACACATCAACAACCATGAAAAGGTAGTCTCTCTCTCTCTCAGTTATACACATCAACAACCATGAAAAGGTAGTCTCTCTCTCTCTCTCTCAGTTATACACATCAACAACCGTGAAAAGGTAGACTCTCTCTCCCTCAGTTATACACATCAACAACCATGAAAAGGTAGTCTCTCTCTCTCTCTCTCTCTCAGTTATACACATCAACAACCGTGAAAAGGTAGACTCTCTCTCCCTCAGTTATACACATCAACAACCATGAAAAGGTAGTCTCTCTCTCTCTCTCTCAGTTATGCACATCAACAACCATGAAAAGGTAGTCTCTCTCTCCCTCAGTTATACACATCAACAACCATGAAAAGGTCGACTCTCTCTCCCTCAGTTATACACATCAACAACCATGAAAAGGTAGTCTCTCTCTCTCTCTCCCTCAGTTATACACATCAACAACCATGAAAAGGTAGTCTCTCTCTCTCTCTCTCAGTTATACACATCAACAAAAACAACATCCAACAACTAATGCCAGAGCAAGATGAGCTAAAATCTAACTAGGGAACCTTAGATAAACCCTCTCAAACGTTTTCAGTTAATTGTGATAAACGTTGGGGAATAGTAGCCTGCTCATCAATCTGCAGCTTGCCTGCCAATGCGTAATTCTTCAGGAAACGGAGGTGGCTTCACATTGTTTGCAGATTTCATGAAAATGGTGGAAAATATGGAGCCGAAGCACGACAAGAGCGGGATACAAATTCCTTTGCTTTAACTAATTATGACAAATATTTAAAAAATGTTGATGTAATAAAGCAATGACTTTTCAAATAATTTACCCGAATAACGACCTAACGTTTATCGACTGGATTATTATTTTTAATTTAGCGGTATAGCTGTTGTGCATTCTCAATGGACATTTGGGTGCTTTCTTAAATTTGCTCTGGCTATCTACTCCGATTTCAGAGCATTCTAGTCTGAGTGTACCAGAGCGCATAATAATGAATTTACAAGCTCTCAACACCCATTGAAAATTGGCCGGTGTCTGTAAACATCAGCCACAAAAGCATACTGTTGCCAGCACCAGTTACATTCACCAACAATCTGGATAACATGAAAACTGCCTAACCAGCTCTGTGAGTAAAATGGTCAGAGTGGTCTCATTTGTGTCTGGAAGTAGCTAGCAAGCTAGCCAACGTTATCTTGGGTCCTTGACTGCCGTTGTAAGGCCAGAACGCTCAAATCAACCCTACTCCTGTCCAGTGTCTGAATTTACTAACGGGAAATCGGACAACGCTCTGAACGAGCGCACTCTGGCACTCCAGATTGAATTTAAGAACACACCCGAAGTCCTAAAATGTCTAACTACTCATTTGTTACGCTAACTAGCTAGCGAGAGGTTGCATAGCAACAACATCAACTTCCGGTAGACAGGTGAAGAGCGCTCAACTGAAAGGATACCGTTCGTTTACAGTATACTAAAATGAACTAATAGTATATTCTCATTAAGTATGTACTATACAGTATGTTAGTATGGGTATTCGAACACAGTTGTTGTGTTTTTAGCTTGCTAAATAAATAGCTAGCTACAAAGTGGGGTGGTGGGCGACTTCATCAGTTGATACATGTATTCTTGTTGTTCAGTACACTCATTGGCCCCTTGTGTCACGCCCTGGTCGAAGTATTTTGTGTTTATCTTTATGTATTGGGTCAGGCCAGGGTGTGGCATGGGGTTTTTGTATTGTGGTGTGTTTTGTCTTGGGGTTTTGGTGTGTATATATTGGGATTGTAGCTAGTGGGGTATCTAGCAAAGTCTATGGCTGTCTGGAGTGGTTCTCAATCAGAGGCAGGTGTTTATCGTTGTCTCTGATTGGGAACCATATTTAGGCAGCCATATTCTTTGTGTGTTTCGGGTGATTGTCCTTAGTGTCTTTGTTCCTGTGTTAGTTGACAAGTATAGGCTGTTTCGGGTTTCGTTACGTTTATTGTTTTGTAGTGTTTGTGTCGTTTCGTTATTTACGTTTGTTTTCATTAAACATGGATCGAAATCTACACGCTGCATTTTGGTCCGACTCTCCTTCACCACACCTAGAAAACCGTTACACCTTGAAATGACCATGCAGAAACACAAATTCACAAAACAAATCTGAAAAATCTCCTCAACATGGTCAACTGTGAAACACTATGTAAGTAGAAGAGTCAGAGTGTTTTCCCTCCCTGCCGGCTCCTGTTCTCATGGACACTGCTCTAAAGTAGTGCACTGCCTATAAAGGGAATGGGGGGCAATTTGGACCTGGACAATGGGTGTAAGAGCCATCCAATTAAACAAAGCCAGAGGACATGACGGGAATCTGCCCAGAGCTCAATGCCATGGTTACCACTGCTAGTCTCCACTGGTCCTCTCTCTATCCCCTCTCTCTCTCTCCATCTCCCTCTCTTCTCTACCTTCCTCCCCCTCGCTCTTTCTGTGTTCTCTCTCTCTACTCTCTCTCCATCTCCCTCTCTTCTCTACCTTCCTCCCCCTCGCTCTTTCTGTGTTCTCTCTCTACTCTCTCTCCCTGTACCCTCTCTCCATCTCCCTCTCTTCTCTACCTTCCTCCCCCCTCGCTCTTTCTGTGTTCTCTCTCTCTACTCTCTCTCCCTGTACCCTCTCTCCATCCCTCTCTCTTCTCTACCTTCCTCCCCCTCGCTCTTTCTGTGTTCTCTCTCTCTACTCTCTCTCCATCTCCCTCTCTTCTCTACCTTCCTCCCCCTCGCTCTTTCTGTGTTCTCTCTCTACTCTCTCTCCCTGTACCCTCTCTCCATCTCCCTCTCTTCTCTACCTTCCTCCCCCTCGCTCTTTCTGTGTTCTCTCTCTCTACTCTCTCTCCCTGTACCCTCTCTCCATCCCTCTCTCTTCTCTACCTTCCTCCCCCTCGCTCTTTCTGTGTTCTCTCTCTCTACTCTCTCTCCCTGTACCCTCTCTCCATCTCCCTCTCTTCTCTACCTTCCTCCCCCTCGCTCTTTCTGTGTTCTCTCTCTCTACTCTCTCTCCCTGTACCCTCTCTCCATCCCTCTCTTCTCTACCTTCCTCCCCCTCGCCCTTTATCTGTGTTCTCTCTCTCCATCCCTCTCTCTTCTCTACCTTCCTCCCCCTCGCCCTTTCTCTGTGTTCTCTCTCTCTGTGTTCTCTCTCTACTCTCTCTCCATCCCTCTCTCTTCTCTACCTTCCTCCCCCTCGCCCTTTCTCTGTGTTCTCTCTCTACTCTCTCTCCATCCCTCTCTCTTCTCTACCTTCCTCCCCCTCGCCCTTTATCTGTGTTCTCTCTCTCCATCCCTCTATCTCTCTCTCCCTCCCTGTACTCTCTCTCCCTCCCTCGAGCCTTTTGATTCGACAACAAATAGAATTTACTTCCGATGACCAAATTATGTTAAACCTGATTAGTAAACCGTCATTGTTCGTCTCAGATTTCTATTTTGAACAGATGAACAAATGATCTCTTCATAATGTTTGTAATGGTCGAGGCGTGGTGGGGTATTAGGTAGCTACTAAACCCATTTAGAGCCGGCATTAAGGAGAACTGAGATCGTTTTCATGGTAAACAGCAGACCTCATTACAGTTATGAAAAGAAATGACTGGAAATCATCTGGAACTTGCTTCTTTCTGCTGGTCAGGAAAACACCTATCTTCTCAGAGAGTTTGATTTCACATTTCCATAAGGTGTTCAGTTTCTATTGTTAAAAAGGGGAAAATCCACTCAAAACGAAGTCCCAAAATGTTTTGCATGTCAGCAGTGAAGTTTTCAAGATATTGGACTTTCAAGAAGCAAAGTGTCACATCGTGATGATGCTAAATGTGTGGATTTTCGCTTTATTTTTAAGAATTGTTAATAGCTCTATTTTCTAATGTTGTACTTTGCAGCACCTTTTCAGGACTTAGAATACGTGGACAACTACAAATACTTAGGTGTCTGGTTAGACTGTAAACTCTCCTTCCAGACCCACATCAAACATCTCCAATCTCAAGTTACATCTATAATTAGCTTCCTATTTCGCAACAAAGCCCCCTTCACTCATGCTGCCAAACATACCCTCGTAAAACTGACTATCCTACCGATCCTTGACTTCGGCGATGCCATTTACAAAATATCCTGCAACACTCTACTCAGCAAATTGGATGGAGTCTATCACAGTGCCATCCGCTTTGTCACCAAAGCCCCATATACTACCCACCACTGCGACCAGTATGCTCTCGTTGGCTGGCCCTCGCTTCATGTTCGTCACCAAACCCACTGGCTCCAGGTCCTCTATAAGTCTTTGCTAGGTAAAGTCCCTCCTTATCTCAGCACACTGGTCACCATAGCAGCACCCACCCGTAGCATGCACTCCAGCAGGTATATTTCACTGGTCATCCCCAAAGCCAACGCCTCTTTTGGCCGCCTTTCCTTCCAGTTCTCTGCTGCCAATGACTGGAATGAATTGCAAAAATCACTGAAGCTGGAGACTCATATCTCCCTCACTAACTTTAAGCATCGGCTGTCAGAGCAGCTCACAGACCATTGTACCTGTACACAGCCCATCTATAAATAGCCCACCCAACTACCTCATCCCCCATATTGTTTTTTGCTCCTTTGTACCCCAGTATCTCTACTTGCACATTCACATTCTGCACATCTATCACTCCAGTGTTTAATTGCTAAATTGTAATGATTTTGCCACTATGGCCTATTTATTGCCTTACCTCCCTAATCTTACTACATTTGCACACACTGTATTGTACTGTATTGTACTGTATTGTGTTATTGACTGTACATTTGTTTATTCCATGTATGTATCTCTGTGTTGTTGTTTTTGTCGCACTGCTTTGCTTTATCTTGGCCAGGTCACAGTTGTAAATGAGAACTTGTTCTCAACTGGCCTACCTGGTTAAATAAAGGTGAAATAAAAAATAAATAAATACATTTTAAAAAGTGTAAAAAGTTAAGTATTTGGTCCCATATTCTCAGCACATAATCAAGATTGTGACTCTACAACTTTGTTGGATGCATTTGCTGATTGTTTTGGTTGTGTTTCAGATTATTTTTTAGCCCAATATAAATAGATTATAAATCATGTATTGTGAGGGACTTCTGGCTTTAACAAGACGCATCTGTATAGCGTCCTCAAACTTTTAAAAAAATGTTAAGGTTATTTTGACACGGTTTACCTGTTCGTTAAGTGAGTTGGAAGTTAAAACTTCTCTTTTATTGCCAAAACAATAAGATGCCCAATCTTGTCTCAGACAAGGAAAAGTTCCCCCCTCTGACAGTCCTTCTTCGGCCTCGGCGGATGCTAGCTCCGGAGAAGCACCAGCATGGTTCAGAATGGATGCTAGGTCCGGAGAAGCACCAGCATGGTTCAGAATGGATGCTAGCTCCGGAGAAGCACCAGCATGGTTCAGAATGGATGCTAGCTCCGGAGAAGCACCAGCATGGTTCAGAATGGATGCTAGCTCCGGAGAAGCACCAGCATGGTTCAGAATGGATGCTAGCTCCGGAGAAGCACCAGCATGGTTCAGAATGGATGCTAGCTCCGGAGAAGCACCAGCATGGTTCAGAATGGATGCTAGCTCCGGAGAAGCACCAGCATGGTTCAGAATGGATGCTAGCTCGGAAGAAGCACCAGCATGGTTCAGAATGGATGCTAGCTCGGAGAAGCACCAGCATGGTTCAGAATGGATGCTAGCTCGGAAGAAGCACCAGCATGGTTCAGAATGGATGCTAGCTCGGAGAAGCACCAGCATGGTTCAGAATGGATGCTAGCTCGGAAGAAGCACCAGCATGGTTCAGAATGGATGCTAGCTCAGAAGAAGCACCAGCATGGTTCAGAATGGATGCTAGCTCGGAGAAGCACCAGCATGGTTCAGAATGGATGCTAGCTCGGAAGAAGCACCAGCATGGTTCAGAATGGATGCTAGCTCGGAGAAGCACCAGCATGGTTCAGAATGGATGCTAGCTCGGAAGAAGCACCAGCATGGTTCAGAATGGATGCTAGCTCAGAGAAGCACCAGCATGGTTCAGAATGGATGCTAGCTCGGAGAAGCACCAGCATGGTTCAGAATGGATGCTAGCTCGGAGAAGCACCAGCATGGTTCAGAATGGATGCTAGCTCGGAGAAGCACCAGCATGGTTCAGAATGGATGCTAGCTCGGAGAAGCACCAGCATGGTTCAGAATGGATGCTAGCTCGGAGAAGCACCAGCATGGTTCAGAATGGATGCTAGCTCGGAGAAGCACCAGCATGGTTCAGAATGGATGCTAGCTCCGGAGAAGCACCAGCATGGTTCAGAATGGATGCTAGCTCCGGAGAAGCACCTGCATGTTTCAGAATGGATGCTAGCTCCGGAGAAGCACCAGCATGGTTCAGAATGGATGCTAGCTCGGAAGAAGCACCAGCATGGTTCAGAATGGATGCTAGCTCGGAGAAGCACCAGCATGGTTCAGAATGGATGCTAGCTCGGAAGAAGCACCAGCATGGTTCAGAATGGATGCTAGCTCGGAGAAGCACCAGCATGGTTCAGAATGGATGCTAGCTCGGAGAAGCACCAGCATGGTTCAGAATGGATGCTAGCTCGGAGAAGCACCAGCATGGTTCAGAATGGATGCTAGCTCGGAGAAGCACCAGCATGGTTCAGAATGGATGCTAGCTCGGAGAAGCACCAGCATGGTTCAGAATGGATGCTAGCTCGGAGAAGCACCAGCATGGTTCAGAATGGATGCTAGCTCGGAGAAGCACCAGCATGGTTCAGAATGGATGCTAGCTCCGGAGAAGCACCAGCATGGTTCAGAATGGATGCTAGCTCCGGAGAAGCACCTGCATGTTTCAGAATGGATGCTAGCTCCGGAGAAGCACCAGCATGGTTCAGAATGGATGCTAGCTCGGAAGAAGCACCAGCATGGTTCAGAATGGATGCTAGCTCCGGAGAAGCACCTGCATGTTTCAGAATGGATGCTAGCTCCGGAGAAGCACCAGCATGGTTCAGAATGGATGCTAGCTCGGAAGAAGCACCAGCATGGTTCAGAATGGATGCTAGCTCGGAGAAGCACCAGCATGGTTCAGAATGGATGCTAGCTCGGAAGAAGCACCAGCATGGTTCAGAATGGATGCTAGCTCGGAAGAAGCACCAGCATGGTTCAGAATGGATGCTAGCTCGGAGAAGCACCAGCATGGTTCAGAATGGATGCTAGCTCGGAAGAAGCACCAGCATGGTTCAGAATGGATGCTAGCTCCGGAGAAGCACCAGCATGGTTCAGAATGGATGCTAGCTTGGAGAAGCACCAGCATGGTTCAGAATGGATGCTCAGAATGGAAGCTTGGAGAAGCACCAGCGTGGTTCAGAATGGATGCTAGCTCGGAGAAGCACCAGCGTGGTTCAGAATGGATGCTAGCTCGGAGAAGCACCAGCGTGGTTCAGAATGGATGCTAGCTCGGAGAAGCACCAGCATGGTTCAGAATGGATGCTAGCTCGGAGAAGCACCAGCATGGTTCAGAATGGAGATGGAGGGTATAACAAAAATCCAAGAGACACTTTCTGAAAGCCTCAGCAAAATATATTTGCTGCTCGATAAACTTCACGAAGACCAGAAAGTCACAAAGGGACGAGTGACAAAGTTAGAAAAAGACCAGCTGCCATCCTGGACGTCCACGAGGACTTGGATCAAAAGTACAAGAAGTTGGAAGAAAAATAAACTAGAGGAGAAATGTCATTCTTAAGAAAGTTTCCAAAAGTGCTCGAAGTTCAGATTTCAAGATTTCCCGGAGGCTGTGGAGGGAAGAGACGCCATCTCCTTTCTACAGGAATAGATTCCCAAAATTCTGGACCATTCCACGCTCCCACTGGAAATCGAGAGGACCCATCGCACGCTACGGAGGCGGCTGTCTGGCCAGGTTGCACCGAGGTCATTTGTAAATACATTTCTATGGTACCAGGACACTGTCCGCATCCTCTCTGCTGCTCGAGCAAAGGGAGAGCTCAAGTACAGAGATGCCAGAATCATGATCGTTCCTGATCTTTCTACCATACTACACAACAGGAGGATGGCCTTCTCCTTGTTGAAGAGACTTCTGCGTCAGGCTGGCTTGGCATACGGCCTGCGATACCCAGTGACCTTGTGGATCGAAACCAAGAACGGTGACACATTGAACTCTGTGAAGACGGCTGAAACATACATGAGGAAAGAACTCCCTGACGTGTTCACGCCTACTACATCATGAGGAAAGAACTCCCTGACTTGTTCACTACATCATGAGGAAAGAACTCCCTGACGTGTTCACGCCTACTACATCATGAGAAAGAAAGACCTACTACCATGAGGAAAGACGTGTTCACGCCTACTACATCATGAGGAAAGACCTCCCTGACGTGTTCACTACATCATGAGGAAAGAACTCCCTGACTTGTTCACTACATCATGAGGAAAGACCTCCCTGACGTGTTCACTACATCATGAGGAAAGAACTCCCTGACGTGTTCACGCCTACTACATCATGAGGAAAGACCTCCCTGACGTGTTCACTACATCATGAGGAAAGAACTCCCTGACGTGTTCACGCCTACTACATCATGAGGAAAGACCTCCCTGACTTGTTCACTACATCATGAGGAAAGACCTCCCTGACGTGTTCACTACATCATGAGGAAAGAACTCCCTGACTTGTTCACTACATCATGAGGAAAGACCTCCCTGACTTGTTCACTACATCATGAGGAAAGACCTCCCTGACGTGTTCACTACATCATGAGGAAAGAACTCCCTGACGTGTTCACGCCTACTACATCATGAGGAAAGAACTCCCTGACGTGTTCACGCCTACTACATCATGAGGAAAGAACTCCCTGACGTGTTCACTACATCACGAGGAAAGACCTCCCTGACGTGTTCACTACATCACGAGGAACTGTCTTTTGAACTTGGATACAGTGGAACTGTTAGAACATGAATGTAGCTGTCTGTTTAAAATACTGGCTCGGACACTCATTCATACCCCGCAAGACATGCCACCAGAGGTCTTTTCACAGTCCCCAAGGCCAGAACAGACTATGGGAGGTGCACAGTACTACATCGAGCCATAACTACATGGAACTCTATTCCACATCAGGTAACTGATGCAGCAGTAGAATCAGATTTATAAATACAGATACAAATACACCTTATGGAACAGCAGGGACTGTGGAAGTTTACATACACCGTAGCCAAATAGATTTAAACTAAATATTTTTCACAATTCCTGACATTTAATCCTAGTAAAATGTCCCTGTCTTAGGTCAGTTAGAATCACCACATTATTTTAAGAATGTGAAATGTCAGAATAATAGTAGAGAGAATTAATTATTTCAGCTTTTATTTCTTTCATCACATTCCCAGTGGGTCAGAAGTTTACATACAGTCAATTAGTATTTGGTAGCATTGCCTTTAAATTGTTTAACTTTGGTCAAACGTTTTGGGTAGCCTTCCACAAGCTTCCCACAATAAGTTGGGTGAATTTTTGCCTATTCCTCCTAACAGAGCTGGTGTAACTGAGTCAGGTTTGTAAGGCCTCCTTGCTTGTACACACGTTTTCAGTTCTGCCCACAAATGTTCTATAGGATTGAGGTCAGGGCTTTGTGATGGCCACTCCAATACCTTGACTTTGTTTTCCTTAAGCCATTTTGTCACAACTTTGGAAGTATGCTTGGGGTCATTGTCCATTTGGAAGACCCATTAGGGACCAAGCTTTAACTTCCTGACTGATGTCTTGAGGTGTTGCTTCAATATATCCACATAATTGTCCCTCCCTTATGATGCCATCTATTTTGTGAAGTGCACCAGTCCCTCCTGTAGCAAAGCACCCCCACAACATGATGCTGCCACCCCCGTGCTTCACGATTGGGATGGTCTTCTTCAGCTTGCAAGCCTCCCTCTTTTTCCTTCAAACATAATGATGGTCATTATGGCCAAACAATTCTATAGAGGATATTTTTCCAAAGAGTACGATCTTTGTCCCCATGTGCAGTTGCAAACTGTAGTCTGACTTTCATTTTTTAATTTTTTTTTATAATTGTTTCCCCTTTTCTCCCCAATTTCGTGGTGTCCAATTGTTAGTAGCCACTATTTTGTCTCATCGCTACAACTCCCGTACGGTTCGGGAGAGACGAAGGTTGAAAGTCATACATCCTCCGATACACAACCCAACCAAGCTGCACTGCTTCTTAACACAGCGCGCATCCAACCCGGAAGCCAGCCGCACCAATGTGTTGGAGGAAACACCATGCACCTGGCAACCTTGGTTAGCGTGCACTGCGCCCGGCTTGCCACTGGAGTCGCTGGTGCGCAAGGAGACAAGGATATCCCTACCGGCCAAACCTTCCCCAACCCGGACGACGCTAGGAAGTCTGGCTTTTTTATGTCGGTTTTTGAGCAGAGGCTTCTTCCTTGTTGAGCGACCTTTCAGGTCATAGTGTAACATTTGATGACTCAACTCAACTCATTTTTTTTTTTTTTGACTCAAAGTGATTGGAGTATAACACCCTGACAACCCACAAAGTAAAAAAACGCTCTTAGGAGAACAAAACAAAACTACTATGAACATGGAGATAAAGCAGGGAAGTTGCTTGCTTGGCAGATAAGAAGAGAGGAAGCTAGTAGTTATTGGCTCTATTAAGCTGCCCAATAACACCGTTGTTCACAGTCCTGAGGAAATCAATCTAGTCTTTAGGGATTTTTATGAAAACATTGTACAAGTCTGAAGGGGATCAAATCAAATTTATTTATATAGCCCTTGGTACATCAGCTGATATCTCAAAGTGCTGTACAGAAACCCAGCCTAAAACCCCCAAACAGGTCACTTGGAGACACCAGTCTGGAGAGGTGTGGCCACTTGGAGTCACCAGTCTGGAGAAGTCTGGTCAGGTGTGGTCACTTGGAGACAGCAGTCACCAGGCTGGAGAGTCTGGAGAGGTGTGGTCACTTGGAGACAGCAGTCTGGAGAGGTGTGGCCACTTGGAGACACCAGTCTGGAGAGGTGTGGCCACTTGGAGACACCAGTCTGGAGAGGTGTGGTCACTTGGAGACACCAGTCTGGAGAGGTGTGGTCACTTGGAGACAGCAGTCTGGAGAGGTGTGGCCACTTGGAGACACCAGTCTGGAGAGGTGTGGCCACTTGGAGACACCAGTTTGGAGAGGTGTGGCCACTTGGAGACACCAGTCTGGAGAGGTGTGGCCACTTGGAGACACCAGTTAGTTCTCTCACTCAAATTCCTTGTAATATTCTTATTATGTTACTGAATGCATCCAGAGTATTTTCAGATTTCGTTATTGACAAATGCTGTGAAAAAGGACAGTAAATGTAAAATTCTCTTAAAATAAACAGTGTAATGTTTGGATTCAGTCTTGTGTCAGGTGAACTTGGGTAGCCTAGTGGTTAGAGCGTTGGACTAGTAATCGGAAGGTTGCGAGTTCAAACGCCCAAACCCCTGAGCTGACAAGGTACAAATCTGTCATTCTGCCCCTGGACAGGCAGTTAACCCACTGTTCCCAGGCCGTCATTGAAAATAAGAATTTGTTCTTAACTGACTTGCCTGGTTAAATAAAGGTAAAATAAAAAAATAAAAATAAAAACTGTTGTGTCCTCAACTTTGGTCTGATAATTTCCCCATACTATTCAACGTGTTCTCATTCAATTGCTAACATGGTCATTGCTAATATGCTTTTTCTAGTTCTTCTGTTAGAAACATGTCAATTTGGCCCAATCCATATAAGCAAATGTATAATTAACCGTTGGGGATTCATAGTCAAAAAAGGGAATTGTTAATCATTTGCTTATTTTTTAAGATATCAATGCCATGGTTGATCATGGTAATGTCATTGATGACCCTGCAATGTTTGAAGTTGATAGGTCATTAGAACCAACTTCTCTGCTTTTAACCGGCCTATGAGTCATCGATACGAGTCACAAACATTCATTCTAGTGTCAAAATTTACGACAAAGTGTAAATAGGATCATAAAGTCAGTCTCGTCTAAAACTGAGTTTTGTAAGCGACAACAACATCTACCTCAACTACGGAGCTGATCGTGGACTACAGGAGCAAGTCGAGAGCTTCAAGTTCCTCGGTGGCCACATCACTAAGGAATTAACATGGTCCACACACACACCCCACACAGTTTTGAAGAGAGCACGACAGTGCCCCTTCCCCCTCGGGAGGCTGAACCCTTCCCCCTCAGGAGGCTGAACCCTTCCCCCTCAGGAGGCTGAACCCTTCCCCCTCGGGAGTCTGAACCCTTCCCCCTCGGGAGGCTGAACCCTTCCCCCTCGGGAGGCTGAACCCTTCCCCCTCAGGAGGCTAAACCCTCCCTCCTCGGGAGGCTGAACCCTTCCCCCTTGGGAGTCTGAACCCTTCCCCCTCGGCAGGCTGAACCCTTCCCCCTCGGCAGGCTGAACCCTTCCCCCTCGGGAGGCTGAACCCTTCCCCCTCGGGAGGCTGAACCCTTCCCCCTCGGGAGGCTGAACCCTTCCCCCTCGGGAGGCTGAACTCTTCCCCCTCGGGAGGCTGAACTCTTCCCCCTCGGGAGGCTGAACCCTTCCCCCTTGGGAATATTTTACAGAGTTACAGTTCATATGAGGCTCTAATCTACAGTATTACCCAAACCCCCCCCCCCCCCCCCCCAGACAATCCCACAGGCGACGAAGCCAGATGTGGAGGTCCTGGGCTGGCGTGGTAATACGTGGTCTGAGGTTGTGCGGCCAGTTGGACGTACTGCCGAATTCTCTAACATGATTGGATGCGGCTATTATGGTAGAGAAATGATCATTCAATTCTCTGGCATCATCTTTGGTGGACATAGTCCACCAATCGCTCATCTGTCACACTGCGTTTTGTGACAAAACTTCACATTTTAAAGTGGCCTTTTATTGTCCTCAGGTGTAATGATCAGCTTCTTGACCTGTCAAGTGGATGGATTATCTTGGCAAATTAGAAAACAACTCAGGGGTGTAAACAAATTTGTGCACAACATCTGAGAGAAATAACCTTTTTGTATTTTTGTAAAAAAAAAATTTAAAAAATTGTAAGAATTTATTATTTTTTCAGCTCATGCAACATGGGGACCAACACTACATGTTGAGTTTATATTTTTGTTCAGAGTATATACCAGTATACCAGGCGGTGTCAGAGGAAGGCTCACATGTTTTTAAAGGCCCAAAACCAGACTGTTCTCTCTGCTACCACATGACAATCGGTACCAGTGCACCAACGTAACAAAATGTGGACAAAGTCAAAGGGGGTCTGAATTCTTTTCTTTTCTGCAGAGAAATGAATGAGGCCGTTTGCCAAGTTCATATGTTTTCTAACCATTAGAGCTTTGAGCTCTTGAGACGGACAGATCTTCTCTGTTCTACAAGGCTTAATGTGAAATAGATGTACAGACAATAGGAGACACATGAGGCTGTGTTTCTGATTTGAAAACGGGGATTGTTGTAGCTTGCGCTGAAATGAAAGGTAAACACACCTCGCAGTCAGTCAGCCTATCAGAGGGTGTGTCCCAAATGTCACCCTATTCCCTATATAGTGCACTACGTTTGACCAGGGCTGGCACCCTATTCCCATTATAGTGCACTACGTTTGACCAGGGCTAGCACCCTATTCCCATTATAGTGCACTACGTTTGACCAGGGCTAGCACCGAATTCCCATTATAGTGCACTACGTTTGACCAGGGCTAGCACCCTATTCCCTATATAGTGCACTACGTTTGACCAGGGCTAGCACCCTATTCCCTATATAGTGCACTACGTTTGACCAGGGCTAGCACCCTATTCCCTATATAGTGCACTACTTTTGACGAGGGCTAGCACCCCATTCCCATTATAGTGCACTACTTTTGACCAGGGCCCATACAGGACCATATGCCATTTGGAAGTCAACAGTGATGAGCCGCACGGCCCAGACCTCACCTAGTCTCTCATCATCACTAAACAGGATTACAGAACATACTTCTACTTCCAAAACACTCTCACACTTAAAAGGTACAAAGCAGCAGGTTTTTTAATTCAAATTATTTCTCAGTGAAAATGAAGTTGCCTCCCGAGTGGCGCAGGGGTCTAAGGCGTCACTACAGATCTGGGTTCGATCCCAAGGCTGTCACAACCGACTGTGACCGGGAGTCCCATAGGACTGCGCACAATTGGCCCTGCGTCGCCCGGGTTACGGGAGGGTTCGGCCCAGCGTCGTCCGGGTTAGGGGAGGGTTTGGCCCAGCGTCGCCCGGGTTACGGGAGGGTTCGGCCCAGCGTCGTCCGGGTTAGGGGAGGGTTTGGCCCAGCGTCGTCCGGGTTAGGGGAGGGTTTGGCCCAGCGTCGTCCGGGTTAGAGGAGGGTTTGGCCCAGCGTCGTCCGGGTTAGGGGAGGGTTTGGCCCAGCGTCGTTAGGGGAGGGTTTGGCCCAGCGTCGTCCGGGTTAGGGGAGGGTTCGGCCCAGCGTCGTCCTGGTTAGGGGAGGGTTTGGCCCAGCGTAGTCCTGGTTAGGGGAGGGTTTGTCCCAGCGTCGTTAGGGGAGGGTTTGGCCCAGCGTCGTTAGGGGAGGGTTTGGCCCAGCATCCTCCGGGGTTAGGGGAGGGTTTGGCCCAGCATCCTCCGGGGTTAGGGGAGGGTTTGGCCCTGCATCGTCCCTGGGTTAGGGGAGGGTTTGGCCCAGCGTCGTTAGGGGAGGGTTTGGCCCAGCGTCGTCCGGGTTAGGGGAGGGTTCGGCCCAGCGTCGTCCTGGTTAGGGGAGGGTTTGGCCCAGCGTAGTCCTGGTTAGGGGAGGGTTTGGCCCAGCGTCGTTAGGGGAGGGTTTGGCCCAGCGTCGTTAGGGGAGGGTTTGGCCCAGCGTCCTCCGGGGTTAGGGGAGGGTTCGGCCCAGCGTCGTCCGGGTTAGGGGAGGGTTTGGCCCAGCGTCGTCCTGGTTAGGGGAGGGTTTGGCCCAGCGTCGTCCTGGTTAGGGGAGGGTTTGGCCCAGCGTCGTTAGGGGAGGGTTTGGCCCAGCGTCGTTAGGGGAGGGTTTGGCCCAGCATCCTCCGGGGTTAGGGGAGGGTTTGGCCCAGCATCCTCCGGGGTTAGGGGAGGGTTTGGCCCTGCATCGTCCCTGGGTTAGGGGAGGGTTTGGCCCAGCGTCGTTAGGGGAGGGTTTGGCCCAGCGTCGTCCGGGTTAGGGGAGGGTTCGGCCCAGCGTCGTCCTGGTTAGGGAGGGTTTGGCCCAGCGTAGTCCTGGTTAGGGAGGGTTTGGCCCAGCGTCGTTAGGGGAGGGTTTGGCCCAGCGTCGTTAGGGGAGGGTTTGGCCCAGCGTCCTCCGGGGTTAGGGGAGGGTTCGGCCCAGCGTCGTCCGGGTTAGGGGAGGGTTTGGCCCAGCGTCGTCTGGGTTAGGGGAGGGTTTGGCCCAGCGTCCTTCGGGGTTAGGGGAGGGTTTGGCCCAGCGTCGTCTGGGTTAGGGGAGGGTTTGGTCCAGCGTCGTCCGGGTTAGGGGAGGGTTTGGCCCAGCGTCGTCCGGGTTAGGGGAGGGTTTGGCCCAGCGTCGTCCGGGTTAGGGGAGGGTTTGGCCCAGCGTCGTCCGGGTTAGGGGAGGGTTTGGCCCAGCGTCGTCCGGGTTAGGGGAGGGTTTGGCCCAGCGTCGTCCGGGTTAGGGGAGGGTTTGGCCCAGCGTCGTCCGGGTTAGGGGATTGTCACTCTGTCAGTGTATTGTTCAACAGGCTAACGAAATAGTGTGGTTGGATGTGGTCAGTAGGGAGCCTGGTTGGATGATGTTCCGTAGGGAGCCTGGTTGGATGTGTTCAGTAGGGAGCCTGGTTGGATGTGGTCAGTAGGGAGCCTGGTTGGATGTGTTCCTTAGGGAGCCTGGTTGGATGTGTTCCTTAGGGAGCCTGGTTGGATGTGTTCCGTAGGGAGCCTGGTTGGATGTGTTCCGTAGGGAGCCTGGTTGGATGTGTTCCTTAGGGAGCCTGGTTGGATGATGTTCCTTAGGGAGCCTGGTTGGATGTGCTCCGTAGGGAGCCTGGTTGGATGTGTTCCGTAGGGAGCCTGGTTGGATGTGTTCTGTAGGGAGCCTGGTTGGATGTGTTCCTTAGGGAGCCTGGTTGGATGTGTTCTGTAGGGAGCCTGTTCCGATGTGTTCCGTAGGGAGCCTGGTTGGATGTGTTCCGTAGGGAGCCTGGTTGGATGTGTTCCGTAGGGAGCCTGGTTGGATGTGTTCCGTAGGGAGCCTGGTTGGATGTGTTCCTTAGGGAGCCTGGTTGGATGTGTTCCGTAGGGAGCCTGGTTGGATGTGTTCCGTAGGGAGCCTGGTTGGATGTGTTCCGTAGGGAGCCTGGTTGGATGTGTTCCTTAGGGAGCCTGGTTGGATGTGTTCTGTAGGGAGCCTGGTTGGATGTGTTCCGTAGGGAGCCTGGTTGGATGTGTTCCGTAGGGAGCCTGGTTGGATGTGTTCCGTAGGGAGCCTGGTTGGATGTGTTCCGTAGGGAGCCTGGTTGGATGTGGTCCGTAGGGAGCCTGGTTGGATGTGTTCCGTAGGGAGCCTGGTTGGATGTGGTCTGTAGGGAGCCTGGTTGGATGATGTTCCGTAGGGAGCCTGGTTGGATGTGTTCTGTAGGGAGCCTGGTTGGATGTGTTCCTTAGGGAGCCTGGTTGGATGTGTTCCTTAGGGAGCCTGGTTGGATGTGTTCCGTAGGGAGCCTGGTTGGATGTGTTCCGTAGGGAGCCTGGTTGGATGTGTTCTGTAGGGAGCCTGGTTGGATGTGTTCCTTAGGGAGCCTGGTTGGATGTGTTCCGTAGGGAGCCTGGTTGGATGTGTTCCGTAGGGAGCCTGGTTGGATGATGTTCCGTAGGGAGCCTGTTCCGATGTGTTCCGTAGGGAGCCTGTTCCGATGTGTTCCGTAGGGAGCCTGGACAGTGTTCTGAGATCTGTAACCCTCATTCTCATGGTAACAGAGGAGTGATCGGCAGCAGATGAGCATCATGTCATTAGGTTTTATATCACAGTATGTAACAGTGCAATCGGAAAGTATTCAGACCCCTTGACTTATTCCACATTTTGTTACGTTACAGCCTTATTCAAAAATTGATTTAATTTATTTTGTTGTTATCGTCAATCTACACACAATACCCCATAATGACAAATGTATTTTTAAATAATTTATTAAATATAAAAACTGAAATATCACATTTAAATAAGTATTCAGACCATTTACTCAGTACTTTGTTGATTCACCTTTGGCAGCGATTACAGCATCAAGTCTTCTTGGGTATGACGCTACAAGCTTGGTACAGCTGTATTTGGGGAATTTCTCCCATTCTTCTCTGCAGATCCTCTCAAGCTCTGTCAGGTTGGATGGGGAGCGTCGCTGCACAGCTATTTTCAGGTCTCTCCAGAGATGTTCGATCAGGTTGAAGTCCGGGCTATGTCTGGGCCACTGAAGCACATTCAGAAACTTGTCCCGAAGCTTCTCCTGCATTTTCGTTTCCACTGCTCCAGAGTCCAATGACAGTGAGCTTTACACCACTCCAGCCGACGCTTGGCATTGCGCATGGTGATCTGAGGCTTGTGTGCGGCTGCTCTGCCATGGAAACCCATTTCATGAAGCTCCCGACGAACAGTTATTGTGTTGACGTTGCTTCCAGAGGCAGTTTGGAACCCGGTATTGATGATGTTTACGTGCTATACGCTTCAGCACTCGGCGGTCCCGTTCTGTGAGCTTGTGTGACCTACCACTTCACGGCTGAGCCGTTGTTGCTTCTAGATGTTTCCGCATCACAATAACAGCACTTACAGTTGACCGGGGCAGCTCTATCAGGGCATAAATTAGACGAACTGGCATCCTATGACGGTGCCACGTTGAAAGTCACTGAGTTCTTCAGTACGGGCCATTCCACTACCAATGTTTGTCTATGGAGATTGCATGGCTGTGTGCTCGATTTTATACACCTGTCAGTAACGGGTGTGGCTGAAATAGCTCGAATCCACTAATTTGAAGGGGTGTCCACATACTTTTGTAGGGTATGTCAGCATGATTACAGCAGGCTAGCTAAGACTAATGCTAGCTGTCTTTTTGTAGTGTATGTCAGCATGGTTACAGCAGGCTAGCCAAGACCAATGCTAGCTGTCTTTCTGTAGTTTTCTTTGTGCAGACTATCAACAGTAGCCAGCGTATTGCTAGTCTGTTCACTAATTTACTTTTGTAAAATCACTGTCGGACACATGACATAAAACATGTGAATGTGCCAGAAAACAATAGGCGAAGTTTCAACTCGTCGTTACCATATTAGACAGGTGGGACAAGACAGCAGACGGTCAAACCAGCAGTTTCCCTGTCAGTTTACTTTGTGACTGACAGGACGAGATAGATTGCTAGAAGATGTATATTGTTCACTCAAGTGTAAGAGGGCTTGGCAGAACTTTTTTTCCCCCCCTGACTAGCTAATTCAATAGAAGCCAAGGTAATTCAAGAGGAAAAAGTAGCTCGTTGAAATGAGTCTGTATAGATGGTGGAAAACAAACACCCAATGACAGCCGGGAGGAATTAAGATATCCATGTTATTATCAGAAGGCCTCCGTACCGTTATGTGAGGGCAACCATCCCTTAAGGACTTGCTTTATGGTTAACTGATGGAATTGGCCACATATAATAATTAGGAATAATTAAGTCCAACCATCTCCTTGGTCTATCCTAATATCATAACGGATACGACCATTGAAAAACAAAGCACATGCTGTTATTTTGCATTGAATCAAGTTATTCATCACCAGTCATTTACCGGCCGTAAGCTGCTGGGTACCACGAGTGTGTTATATTAACAAATACTTGACATGTTTCCCCTGTTGAGTTACAGGCGTAAAGGGAGAAGATGTGATATTCGGCTGAACTATCCCTTTAATGCATCAATTGAATATTGAGAAACCAATTGAACCATATCAAAACCTCCATCTTTAAATGGTTGAATTGAATTGAGTGGCTTGATGGAGGTCATGCATCCTGAATAACAACCTTTCCTCTCTTTCCCTCAAGGCTGTGGGTGAGCCAGAGGTTCCCTAGACGCTCCAGCCTGTTAACCAGATCACATGTCTACTCTGGTCTACTTAGGGAAGGCTCTGTTAGATGGGGGATGAGGCAGACAGCAGACAGGGAAGGCTCCGTTAGATGGGGGATGAGGCAGACAGGGAAGACTCCGTTAGATGGGGGATGAAGCAGACAGGGAAGGCTCCGTTAGATGGGGGATGAAGCAGATATGGAAGGCTCCGTTAGATGGGGATGAAGCAGACAGGGAAGGCTCCGTTAGATGGGGGATGAAGCAGACAGGGAAGGCTCCGTTAGATGGGGGATGAAGCAGACAGGGAAGGCTCCGTTAGATGGGGGATGAAGCAGAGAGGGAAGGCTCTGTTAGATGGGGGATGAAGCAGACAGGGAAGGCTCCGTTAGATGGGGGATGAAGCAGACAGGGAAGGCTCCGTTAGATGGGGGATGAGGCAGACAGGGAAGGCTCCGTTAGATGGGGGATGAAGCAGACAGGGAAGGCTCCGTTAGATGGGGGATGAGGCAGACAGGGAAGGCTCCGTTAGATGGGGGATGAAGCAGACAGGGAAGGCTCCGTTAGATGGTGGATGAGGCAGACAGGGAAGGCTCCGTTAGATGGGGGATGAAGCAGACAGGGAAGGCTCCGTTAGATGGGGGATGAGGCAGACAGGGGGAATGGGGGATGAAGCAGACAGGGAAGGCTAGATGGGGATGAAGCAGACAGGGAAGGCTCCGTTAGATGGGGGATGAAGCAGACAGGGAAGGCTCCGTTAGATGGGGGATGAAGCAGACAGGGAGGGCTCCGTTAGATGGGGGATGAAGCAGACAGGGAAGGCTCCGTTAGATGGGGGATGAGGCAGACAGGGAAGGCTCCGTTAGATGGGGGATGAAGCAGACAGGGAAGATAAGGCTGTGAGGTCAGACAGACATGGTTAATATAGGACGGTCTGTGTTAAGGCCGTGAGGTCAGACAGACATGGTTAATATAGGACGGTCTGTGTTAAGGCCGTGAGGTCAGACAGACATGGTTAATATAGGACGGTCTGTATTAAGGCTGTGAGGTCAGACAGACATGGTTAATATAGGACGGTCTGTATTAAGGCTGTGAGGTCAGACATGGTTAATATAGGATGGTCTGTATTAAAGCTGTGAGGTCAGACATGGTTAATATAGGACGGTCTGTATTAAGGCTGTGAGGTCAGACAGCCATGGTTAATATAGGACGGTCTGTATTAAGGCTGTGAGGTCAGACAGACATGGTTAATATAGGACGGTCTGTATTAAGGCTGTGAGGTCAGACAGACATGGTTAATATAGGATGGTCTGTATTAAGGCTGTGATGCTGCAGGTTCAGTTGAACTCATTGATCACGCATCAGATCAGATCGATGTGGGATTGTGTCTGTTCATAGTACCGTTACCATACAGTCAGACACGATGTAATTAGAGTTATAAAACCACCATTGATCCACTGTGCCCTGGCTAGACTGCCCCAAGGCCAACACTGTGCAGCACCAGACGAGTGGCTGAATCACAGAAATATAATTCCTAGAACAGCAATCCCCATTGAAATCAACGGGTGGACCGGCTGCCATTTTAAAAAGTGTACCCATACTAATAAAGCAGAAAGCATGATTGTTTTTCCTCTGGGCTGGATACACTGAGCCAGGGTCATGACCCTGCCAGAAACGCAGAGTGGAGAGGACAGCCAGGGTCATGACCCTACCAGAAACACAGAGTGGAGAGGACAGCCAGGGTCATGACCCTGCCAGAAACACAGAGTGGAGAGGACAGCCAGGGTCATGACCCTACCAGAAACGCAGAGTGGAGAGGACAGCCAGGGTCATGACCCTGCCAGAAACACAGAGTGGAGAGGACAGCCAGGGTCATGACCCTACCAGAAACACAGAGTGGAGAGGACAGCCAGGGTCATGACCCTGCCAGAAACACAGAGTGGAGAGGACAGCCAGGGTCATGACAGAGCTGTTCCCTGAGGCCCTATCCTATAGATAGACACTCACTGTTACCCAGAACAGTACCCTCACTGTTACCCAGGACAGTATGATATAGACAGACCCTCACTGTTACCCAGGACAGTATGATATAGACAGACACTCACTGTTACCCAGGACAGTATGATAGAGACAGACCCTCACTGTTACCCAGGACAGTACCCTCACCGTTACCCAGGACAGTATGATATAGACAGACCCTCACTGTTACCCAGGACAGTATGATATAGACAGACCCTCACTGTTACCCAGGACAGTATGATATAGACAGACCCTCACTGTTACCCAGGACAGTATGATATAGACAGACCCTCACTGTTACCCAGGAGAGCTCCAGTTCTCAGACAGTCTCCACAGACTGGCCCCCAGTTGATCTCATCCCTGTTCTCAGACAGTCTCCACAGACCGGCCCCCAGTTGAGCTCATCCCTGTTCTCAGACAGTCTCCACAGACCGGCCCCCAGTTGAGCTCATCCCTGAGCTCATCCCTGTTCTCAGTTCTCAGACAGTTGAGCTCATCCCTGTTCTCAGACAGTCTCCACAGACCGGCCCCCAGTTGAGCTCATCCCTGTTCTCAGACAGTCTCCACAGACCGGCCCCCAGTTGAGCTCATCCCTGTTCTCAGACAGTCTCCACAGACCGGCCCCCAGTTGAGCTCATCCCTGTTCTCAGTCGGCTTTACTTCGTCACCCATCCAGCCACTGTTTATAATGAAGGTGATGCAATCGAATACAGAGAGAAGACAAAGGTTGGGACAAGGTACTATTTAAAGAGTAGCAGGCAGCAGTGCTGCTAGCGTGATCACTGTACGGAGAATCTGTCGGAGACTAGCCTACGTCCTATTGTCTCTCTGTCTACTCTTTCTAAGTGCACTAGATTTCATATACTCAATTCCGTCACCATAGAGACAAAGGACCTTAATCAAAATCTCCTAACCAGGGCAGTTCAAAACATGTATCATTATTGCGTTGCAAAGACTGACTATTATGCATTAAAAATTTTTTTATTTTTTATAATTAGATCAAACATGCTATTTTGCTGCAGTAGAGAGATATGTAAAACATTATATTTTGCTGCAGTAGAGAGATATGTAAAACATTATATTTTGCTGCAGTAGAGAGATATGTCTGTTTTACTACCCAGGACATCCTGGGTATTGTTTTGAATGCTACAGAGCTTAAAGTTCATGACAGAGTAGTAATCCTCCTTATCACAGACACTTTGACCTGCATCACCATAGTGGCAACACACCCAGTACCAACCGGTATTGTCAGACGTGGACAAAGTACAATGAGATTATACTTCCAAATGACTGTACTTGAAGACAGTGGATGTGTCCAAAATGGCCGCCTATTTCTCCACAGGGCTCTGGTCAAAAGTAGCGTACTATATAGGGGTATAGGGTGCCATTGTGGACATAACCAGTGTTCCTGTCCAGAGAGGTTAAACTCTGAGAAGGTCAGAGGAGAGGACAGATCACAACACTGGAGAAGAGCGACACTACAGACACTTCACAGGAAGCTCTCAGACAACCCACAGGAAGCTCTCAGACAACCCACAGGAAGCTCTCAGACAACCCACAGGAAGCTCTCAGACAAACCACAGGAAGCTCTCAGACAACCCACAGGAAGCTCTCAGAATGACTCACAGGAAGCTCTCAGACACTTCACAGACACTTGACAGGAAGCTCTCAGACACTTCACAGGAAGCTCTCAGAATGACTCACAGGAAGCTCTCAGACAACCCACAGGAAGCTCTCAGACAACGCACAGGAAGCTCTCAGACAACCCACAGGAAGCTCTCAGAATGACTCACAGGAAGCTCTCAGACACTTGACAGGAAGCTCTCAGACAACCCACAGGAAGCTCTCAGACACTTGACAGGAAGCTCTCAGACAACCCACAGGAAGCTCTCAGACAACCCACAGGAAGCTCTCAGATGACTCACAGGAAGCTCTCAGCAACCCACAGGAAGCTCTCAGACAACCCACAGGAAGCTCTCAGACAACCCACAGGAAGCTCTCAGATGACTCAGAGGAAGCTCTCAGCAACCCACAGGAAGCTCTCAGACAACCCACAGGAAGCTCTCAGATGACTCACAGGAAGCTCTCAGACAACCCACAGGAAGCTCTCAGCAACCCACAGGAAGCTCTCAGAATGACTCACAGGAAGCTCTCAGAATGACTCACAGGAAGCTCTCAGAATGACTCAAATGGAATGTTTGTTCTCAATGACAAGCACTGATGTTATTTCTTTCTTTATTTTCTTTATACATCTTCTTTATATACCAATTTATAGGAGATTCAGCAATTCATTTAGATGTACCTATTTATAGGAGATTCAGCAATTCATTTAGATGTACCTATTTATAGGAGATTCAGCAATTCATTTAGCCTCTTAATATCTAATCTAAGGATTTAAGACAACACATAATTCACTCATCCAAATAATATCAGCAATATGCAATGGCATTTTCTGAATATGATTTTCTTCATAATTCCCAGAGGTTTTAGTATGGAAACTTTACTGATGGATGGAGATCTGCTCAAATAGAGACGAGTTAAGGAACCCAATGAAGGCTGTACTATAAATCAAATCAACTGACTAGTGGACGGAGAGAGAGACACAGCTGCTTGTGAGCTCTCACATTGTTCTACATGTTTTTTTAAACAAAAAAATATAGATTTGGAGTTAGATAAACTTGTATTTTTCAGCAGGGACATATACAGGATGCTACCCTCCACAGCATAACCTTCACTTCAGATTCAAAACTCCAAACCTAAAACCTAATTTTGGTCAAAATTACCAGGAAGGATTAATACACCATCCAACCTGGAACTGAGACAGACCAGACAGACCAGACCGACCAGACAGACCAGACCGACCAGACAGACCGACCAGACCAAACAGACCAGACAGACCGACCAGACCAGACAGACCAGACAGACCAGACCGACCAGGCAGACCAGACAGACCAGACCGACCGACCAGACCAGACCGACCAGACCAGACAGACCAGACCGACCAGACAGACCAGACAGACCAGACCGACCGACCAGACCAGACCGACCAGGCAGACCAGACAGACCGACCAGACCGACCAGACAGACCAGACAGACCGACCAGACCAGACCGACCAGACAGACCGACCGACCAGACAGACCGACCAGACCAGACAGACCGACCAGACCAGACCGACCAGACCGACCAGACAGACCAGACCGACCAGACAGACCGACCGACCAGACCAGACAGACCAGACCGACCAGGCAGACCAGACCGACCAGGCAGACCAGACCGACCAGGCAGACCAGACAGACCGACCAGACCGACCAGACAGACCAGACCGACCAGACAGACCAGACCGACCAGGCAGACCAGACCGACCGACCAGATACAACTTCAATTAGCACCGAGGTGTGAAGTGAGAGGTGTTGAAGCCTTTGAGTCCACCTTTGGGCAAGCTACCCCACCCAGATCCAGAGGTCTTGAAGCCCCCTCCTGCTGATCCAAGCTACCCCACCCAGATCCAGAGGCCTTGAAGCCCCCTACTGCTGTTCAGAGACCACCCACTGGCATTTTCTACAAGAAATCTGCCTCCAGAAATGAAAGCTTTTACCAAGTGGGTGTGACACCTACTCCTGTTGACTGCTGCACTGCTGCTTGGATTCCACCTAGCGATTTGTTCATCGTCTGCCCTGGTTGTCTCCCCCTGTCTGGTACAGGTATCCCACCCCCCCCCCTCTCTCTATCTCCCAAGCTTTTTCTTGCATCCAGCACACAGGCACTGTTGGGGCGAGTGATTCTGAACTAACAATGGCCCCAAGTCGTTGTGTGTTTTTATCTTGTGCATTTTGCTATTTGCCTCATGACTCCTGCATGCTTTGTTGACTATGAACTTTCTTGTTTACCCATCTGCGGGACAGTCTGTTTGTTCCCACACTCGGGATTCTGACTCTCTATTGGTTACACAGACTCTTGGCCTCCCATCCTATTCTAACCACCTCTCGCTGGCTTTGTATTCATGTTACCTGATGAAATTGCTGTATAATATGATCTTCTTGCATCTAATGACATTCAGATGTCATAAATCAGCACTGCAGAGCTCTCCTTGTCCTCTGCCGTGCCCTGATTGTAATACTGTTGATGATATCTGGAAATGTGAATGTACTGTTGCTAACTCCAATTCTGATTTGTGCTCTGATATCTGCTTCACTGATTTCTGCTCTCATAAAAGCCTTGGGATTTCTGCACTTTAACACCAGAAGCTTATTACCTAAAATGTACCAATTGAAAGTGTGAGTTCACAGCTCCAATCCAGATGTGTTGGTCATTACTGAGACGTGGTTAAGAAATAGTGTTTTGAATACTGAATACAGCGTTTTGCCTCATGACTCCTGGTTGCTTTGTTAACTATGAACTTGCTTGTTTACCCAACGTGGGACAGATTATGTTTGTTCCCACACTCGATACTCTGACTCTCTATTGGTTACACAGAGTTTTGGCCTCCCATCCTATTCTAACCACCTCTCGCCGGCTTTGTATTCATGTGATGAAATTGCTGTACAATGTGATCTTGTTGCCATCAAATGCAAATTCAAATGTTATAGCTCTCCCTGTCCTCTGCCATACCCTAATTGTATTTCTGCTGATGATATCTGGAAATGTGCATGTACGCCCTGGCCCATCTACTGTTGCTAGCCCCAATTCTGACTTGTGCTCTGATATCTGCTTCACTGATTTCTGGTCTCATAAAAGCCTGGGTTTTCTGCACGTTAACACCAGGAGCTTATTACCTCAAATGGATCAATTGAAAGTGTGGGTTCTCAGATGTTGGTCATTACTGAGACGTATTTAATTAAGGAATAGAGTTTTGAATACTGATGTTAACCTTTCTGGTTATAGCCTTCTTTGGCAAGACAGATCTTCCAAATGTGGTGGAGTGGCAATCTTTACCAAGGATCACCTTCAGTGCTCGGTTGTCTCCACCAAGTCTGTCCCCAAACAATTTGATTTGCTGGTTTTAAGCATTAAACTTTCAAATAGCACTCTGTTGACTGTAGCTGGGTGCTATCGTCCACCATCAGAACTGGCCTGTACCCTACCTGCCCTAAGCTCTCTCCTGGCCCCTTACACTAAGTCTGAATCTGTCCTGCTAGGTGACCTAAACTGGGACATGTTTAAACCGCCTGACCAAGTCCTAAAGCAATGGGACTCCCAAAATCTTTCTCAGATTATCACCAATCCCACGAGGTATGACTCCAAACACGCAGAACAGGCTACTCTCCTCGATGTTATAATCCTGGTATCAGTCGGGTGTTTTCTGTAATGACCTTAGTGATCACTGTTTTACAGCCTGTGTTTGTAATGGCTGCTCAGTAAAATTGGTATAGAAAGTGATATAGAATCAGCTTGATCCCCCCCCCTCTGTCGGAGATGCTTGGACTTTCTTTTTTGATTATATTAATGGCTGCTCAGTGAAACAACCTGTCCTGATTAGTCTTGCTAAAAAAACTTTAATGAGCAAGCCTTCCTTCATGACCTGGCCTCTGTAAAATGGTATAGAATCAGCTTGATCCCCTCTGTTGAAGAAGCTTGGACCTTTTAAAAAATATTTTCAGTGATATTGTTAACAAACACGCCCCCATAAAGAAAATGAGAATTAAAAACAGGTTCAGCCCCAGGTTCGACAGTGATCTGGCAGAGTTACTCCACCTCAAGAATTCCATTTGGCGAAAGGCTCGGCACACACATACTCAGGCTGACTGGCTCTCGTTTCGGCAAATGAGAAATAAGTGCTCTCAGGCTATCCAGAAGGCCAAAGTTAGTTACTTTAAGGGGCAGTTCTCGTTCTGTGGGTCTAACCCCCAATAATTCTGGAAAACGGTTAAAGACCTGGAGAATAAACCCTCCTCCTCACAGCTGCCCATGTCCCTTAAAGTTGATGATGTGGTTGTTACTGACAAGCAGCACATGTCCCTTAAAGTTGATAATGTGGTTGTTACTGACAAGGACCACATGTCCCTTAATGTTGATGATGTGGTTGTTACTGACAAGGACCACATGTCCCTTAAAGTTGATGATGTGGTTGTTACTGACAAGGACCACATGTCCCTTAATGTTGATGATGTGGTTGTTACTGACAAGGACCACATGTCCCTTAATGATGATGATGTGGTTGTTACTGACAAGCAGCACATGGCTGAGCTCTTTAATCACCACTTCATTAAGTCAGGATTCCTATTTGACTCAGCCACGCCTCCTTGCCCGTCCAACATTTCCTCCTCTCCCACCCCTTCTACTGCGACTGGCACTGATGCGTCTCTCTCCTTTTCCCCCGACCCCGCTACAAAGTTGATCCTTGCAGGCAGTCAATAAGTTTGAGGTATTAAAAGGAGCTCCTTAAACTGGACCCCCAAAAACATCTGGGTCAGATGGTTTAGACCCTTTCTTCTTTAAGGTTGCTGCCCCTATCATCACCAAGCCTTTCTCTGACCTTTTTAACCTGTCTCTCCTCTCTGAGGAGGTTCCTATTGCTTGGAAGGCAGCCACGATTCGTCCTTTCTTTAAAAGGGGGAGATCAAGCTGATCCTAACTGTTATAGGCCTATTTCTATTTTGCCCTGTTCATAAAAAGTGTTAAATGCTCTACAACAAAGCTTTCTTAGTGTCCAACAAACTTTCTCTGCCCTTAACCTTGTTCTGAACACCTCCAAAACAAAGGTCATGTGGTTTGGTAAGAAGAATGCCCCTCTCCCCACAGGTGTGATTACTACCTCTGAGGGTTTAGAGCTTGAGGTAGTCACCTCATACAAGTACTTGGGAGTATGGCTAGACGGTACACTACCCTTCTCTCAGCACATATCAAAGCTGCAGGCTAAAGTTAAATCTAGACCTGGTTTCCTCTATCATCATCACTCCTCTTTCACCCCAGCTGCCAAACTAACCCTGATTCAGATGACCATCCTACCCATGCTAGATTACGGAAATGTAATTTATAGATCGGCAGGTAAGGGTGCTCTCGAGCAAATCAAATCAAATCACATTTTATTTGTCACATACACATGGTTAGCAGATGTTAATGCTAGTGTAGCGAAATGCTTGTGCTTCTAGTTCCGACAATGCAGTGATAACCAACAAGTAATCTAACTAACAATTCCAAAACTACTGTCTTATACACAGTGTAAGGGGATAAAGAATATGTACATAAGGATATATGAATGAGTGATGGTACAGAGCAGCATAGGCAAGATACAGTAGATGGTATCAAGTACAGTATATACATATGAGATGAGTATGTAAACAAAGTGGCATAGTTAAAGTGGCTAGTGTATTACATAAGGATGCAGTCGATGATATAGAGTACAGTATATACGTATGCATATGAGATGAATAATGTAGGGTAAGTAACATTATATAAGGTAGCATTGTTTAAAGTGGCTAGTGATATATTTACATCATTTCCCATCAATTCCCATTATTAAAGTGGCTGGAGTTGAGTCAGTGTCAGTGTGTTGGCAGCAGCCACTCAATGTTAGTGGTGGCTGTTTAACAGTCTGATGGCCTTGAGATAGAAGCTGTTTTTCAGTCTCTCGGTCCCAGCTTTGATGCACCTGTACTGACCTCGCCTTCTGGATGATAGCGGGGTGAACAGGCAGTGGCTCGGATGGTTGATGTCCTTGATGATCTTTATGGCCTTCCTGTAACATCGGGTGGTGTAGGTGTCCTGGAGGGCAGGTAGTTTGCCCCCGGTGATGCGTTGTGCAGACCTCACTACCCTCTGGAGAGCCTTACGGTTGAGGGCGGAGCAGTTGCCGTACCAGGCGGTGATACAGCCCGCCAGGACGCTCTCGATTGTGCATCTGTAGAAGTTTGTGAGTGCTTTTGGTGACAAGCCAAATTTCTTCAGCCTTCTGAGGTTGAAGAGGCGCTGCTGCGCCTTCTTCACGATGCTGTCTGTGTGAGTGGACCAATTCAGTTTGTCTGTGATGTGTATGCCGAGGAACTTAAAACTTGCTACCCTCTCCACTACTGTTCCATCGGTGTGGATAGGGAGGTGTTCCCTCTGCTGTTTCCTGAAGTCCACAATCATCTCCTTAGTTTTGTTGACCTTGAGTGTGAGGTTATTTTCCTGACACCACACTCCGAGGGCCCTCACCTCCTCCCTGTAGGCCGTCTCGTCGTTGTTGGTAATCAAGCCTACCACTGTTGTGTCGTCCGCAAACTTGATGATTGAGTTGGAGGCGTGCGTGGCCACGCATTCGTGGGTGAACAGGGAGTACAGGAGAGGGCTCAGAACGAACCCTTGTGGGGCCCCAGTGTTGAGGATCAGCGGGGAGGAGATGTTGTTGCCTACCCTCACCACCTGGGGGCGGCCCGTCAGGAAGTTCAGTACCCAGTTGCACAGGGCGGGGTCGAGACCCAGGGTCTCGAGCTTGATGACGAGCTTGGAGGGTACTACGGTGTTGAATGCCGAGCTGTAGTCGATGAACAGCATTCTCACATAGGTATTCCTCTTGTCCAGATGGGTTAGGGCAGTGTGCAGTGTGGTTGAGATTGCATCGTCTGTGGACCTATTTGGGCGGTAAGCAAATTGGAGTGGGTCTAGGGTGTCAGGTAGGGTGGAGGTGATATGGTCCTTGACTAGTCTCTCAAAGCACTTCATGATGACGGAAGTGAGTGCTACGGGACGGTAGTCGTTTAGCTCAGTTACCTTAGCTTTCTTGGGAACAGGAACAATGGTGGCCCTCTTGAAGCATGTGGGAACAGCAGACTGGTATAGGGATTGATTGAATATGTCCGTAAACCCACCGGCCAGCTGGTCTGCGCATGCTCTGAGGGCGCGGCTGGGGATGCCGTCTGGGCCTGCAGCCTTGCGAGGGTTAACACGTTTAAATGTCTTACTCACCTCGGCTGCAGTGAAGGAGAGACTGCATGTTTTCGTTGCAGGCCGTGTCACTGTATTGTCCTCAAAGCGGGCAAAAAAGTTATTTAGTCTGCCTGGGAGCAAGACATCCTGGTCCGTGACTGGGCTGGATTTCTTCCTGTAGTCCGTGATTGACTGTAGACCCTGCCACATGCCTCTTGTGTCTGAGCCGTTGAATTGAGATTCTACTTTGTCTCTGTACTGACGCTTAGCTTGTTTAATAGCCTTACGGAGGGAATAGCTGCACTGTTTGTATTCAGTCATGTTACCAGACACCTTGCCCTGATTAAAAGCAGTGGTTCGCGCTTTCAGTTTCACGCGAATGCTGCCATCAATCCACGGTTTCTGGTTAGGGAATGTTTTAATCGTTGCTATGGGAACGACATCTTCAACGCACGTTCTAATGAACTCGCACACCGAATCAGCGTATTCGTCAATATTGTTAACTGACGCAATACGAAACATATCCCAGTCCACGTGATGGAAGAGCAGCTAGATGTTCAAATTTGCCACCAATGCTCCTTATAGGACACATCACTGCACTCTATACTCCTCTGTAAACTGGTCATCTCTGTATACCTGTTGCAAGACACACTGGTTGATGCTTATTTATTAAACCTTCTGAGGCCTCACTCCCCCCTATCTGAGATATCTACTGCAGCCCTCACCCTCCACATACAACACCTGTTCACTCCCCCCTATCTGAGATATCTACTGCAGCCCTCATCCTCCACATACAACACCTGTTCACTCCCCCCTATCTGAGATACCTACTGCAGCCCTCATCCTCCACATACAACACCTGTTCACTCCCCCCTATCTGAGATACCTACTGCAGCCCTCATCCTCCACATACAACACCTGTTCACTCCCCCCCTATCTGAGATACCTACTGCAGCCCTCATCCTCCACATACAACACCTGTTACAACACCTGTTCCCCCTATCTGAGATATCTACTGCAGCCCTCATCCTCCACATACAACACCTGTTCACTCCCCCCTATCTGAGATATCTACTGCAGCCCTCATCCTCCACATACAACACCTGTTCACTCCCCCCTATCTGAGATATCTATTGCAGCCCTCATCCTCCACATACAACACCAGTTCTGCCAGTCACATTTTGTTAAATTGTTAAAGCACACACATCCCTGGGTCGCTCCTCTTTTCAGTTCTCTGCAGCCAGCGACTGGAACGAGCTGCAACAAACACTCAATCTGGACAGTTTTATCTCCATCTCCTCATTCAAAGACTCAGTCATGGACACTCTTACTGACAGTTGTGGCTGCTTTGTGTGATGTATTGTTGTCTCTAGCCCTTTGTGCTGTTGTCTGGGCCCAATAATGTTTGTACCATGTTTTATGTTGCTACCATGTTGTTGTCATGTTGTGCTGCTACTATGTTGTCATCATGTTGTGTTGCTACCATGTTGTGTTGCTACCATGTTATTGTCATGTTGTGTTGCTACCATGTTGTCGTCATGTTGTGTTGCTACCATGTTCTTGTCATGTTGTGTTGCTACCATGTTGTTGTCATGTTGTGTTGCTACCGTGCTGCTACCATGTTGTGCTGGTTGTGGGGCTACCATGTTGTGTTGCTACCATGTTGTTGTCATGTTGTGTTGCTTCCATGCTGTGTTTTCATGTGTTGCTACCATGTTGTTGTCATGTTGTGTTGCTACCATGTTGTTGTCATGTTGTGTTGCTACCATGTTGTGTTGCTACCATGTTATTGTCATGTTGTGTTGCTACCATGTTGTGTTGCTACCATGTTGTTGTCATGTGTTGCTACCATGCACGGTACCGTGCAGTACCGAAGAGCCCTCACTGCTGCTCGATCATCCTATTTTTCTAACTTAATTGAGGAAAATAAGAACAATCCGAAATTCCTTTTTGATACTGTGGCAAAGCTAACTAAAAAGCAGCAGTCCCCAAGAGAGGATGACTTTCACTTTAGCAGTGATAAATTCATGAACTTCTTTGAGGAAAAGATAATGATTATTAGAAAGCAAATTACGGACTCCTCTTTAAATCTGCGTATTCCTTCAAAGCTCAGTTGTCCTGAGTCTGCACAACTCTGCCAGGACCTAGGATCAAGAGAGACGCTCAAGTGTTTTAGTACTATATCTCTTGACACAATGATGAAAATAATCATGGCCTCTAAACCTTCAAGCTGTATACTGGACCCTATTCCAACTAAACTACTGAAAGAGCTGCTTCCTGTGCTTGGCCCTCCTATGTTGAACATAATAAACGGCTCTCTATCCACTGGATGTGTACCAAACTCACTAAAAGTGGCAGTAATAAAGCCTCTCTTGAAAAAGCCAAACCTTGACCCAGAAAATATAAAAAACTATCGGCCTATATCGAATCTTCCATTCCTCTCAAAAATTTTAGAGAAGGCTGTTGCCCAGCAACTCACTGCCTTCCTGAAGACAAACAATGTATACGAAATGCTTCAGTCTGGTTTTAGACCCCATCATAGCACTGAGACGGCACTTGTGAAGGTGGTAAATTACATTTTAATGGCATCGGACTGAGGCTCTGCATCTGTCCTCGTGCTCCTAGACCTTAGTGCTGCTTTTGATAACATCGATCACCACATTCTTCTGGAGAGATTGGAAACCCAAATTGGTCTACACGGAAAAGTTCTGGCCTGGTTTATATCTTATCTGTCGGAAAGATATCAGTTTGTCTCTGTGAATGGTTTGTCCTCTGACAAATCAACTGTAAATTTCGGTGTTCCTCAAGGTTCCGTTTTAGGACCACTATTGTTTTCACTATATATTTTACCTCTTGGGGATGTTATTCGAAAACATAATGTCAACTTTCACTGCTATGCAGATGACACACAGCTGTACATTTCAATGAAACATGGTGAAGCCCCAAAATTGCCCTTGCTAGAAGCATGTGTTTCAGACATAAGGAAGTGGATGGCTGCAAACTTTCTACTATTAAACTCGGACAAAACAGAGATGCTTGTTCTAGGTCCCAAGAAATAAAGAGATCTTCTGTTGAATCTGACAATTAATCTTAATGGTTGTACAGTCGTCTCAAATAAAACTGTGAAGGACCTCGGCGTTACTCTGGACCCTGATCTCTCTTTTGAAGAACATATCAAGACCATTTCGAGGACAGCTTTTTTCCATCTACGTAACAACAAAAATCAGAAACTTTCTGTCCAAAAATGATGCAGAAAAATTAATCCATGCTTTTGTCACTTCTAGGCTAGACTACTGCAATGCTCTATTTTCCGGCTACCCGGATAAAGCACTAAATAAACTTCAGTTAGTGCTAAATACGGCTGCTAGAATCCTGACTAGAACCAAAAAATTTGATCATATTACTCCAGTGCTAGCCTCTCTACACTGGCTTCCTGTCAAAGCAAGGGCTGATTTCAAGGTTTTACTGCTAACCTACAAAGCATTACATGGGCTTGCTCCTACCTACCTCTCTGATTTGGTCCTGCCGTACATACCTACACGTACGCTACGGTCACAAGACGCAGGCCT
Source organism: Oncorhynchus gorbuscha (assembly GCF_021184085.1). Taxonomy (NCBI): domain Eukaryota; kingdom Metazoa; phylum Chordata; class Actinopteri; order Salmoniformes; family Salmonidae; genus Oncorhynchus; species Oncorhynchus gorbuscha. Next base: position 2,438,370 of record NC_060187.1, on the reverse strand, counting down.
CCTAATTGTCCCTAGAATTTCTAAGCAAACAGCTGGAGGCAGGGCTTTCTCCTATAGAGCTCCATTTTTATGGAACGGTCTGCCTACCCATGTCAGAGACGCAAACTCAGTCTCAACCTTTAAGTCTTTACTGAAGTCTCATCTCTTCCGTGGGTCATATGATTGAGTGTAGTCTGGCCCAGGAGTGGGAAGGTGAACGGAAAGGCTCTGGAGCAACGAACCGCCCTTGCTGTCTCTGCCTGGCCGGTTCCCCTCTTTCCACTGGGATTCTCTGCCTCTAACCCTGTTACGGGGGCTGACTCACTGGCTTGCTGTTGCTCTCTCATGCCGTCCCTAGGGGGGGTGCGTCACCTGGGTGGGTTGATTCACTGTTGTGGTCAGCCTGTCTGGGTTGGGTTGGGTTGGGTTGGCCCCCCCCCCCTTGGGTTGTGCTGTGGCGGAGATCTTTGTGGGCTATACTCGGCCTTGTCTCAGGATGGTAAGTTGGTGGAGTGGTGAGTTACCCCTGTATAGAGTAGGGTTAGGGTGGTGAGTTAACCCCGTGTAGAGTGGAGTTAGGGTGGTGAGTTAACCCTGTATAGAGTGGAGTTAGGGTGGTGAGTTACCCCTGTATAGAGTAGGGTTAGGGTGGTGAATTACCCCTGTATAGAGTAGGGTTAGGGTGGTGAGTTAACCCTGTATAGAGTGGGGTGGTGTGTTCCCCCTGTGTAGAGTGGGGTGGTGTGTTCCCCCTGTGTAGAGTGGGGTGGTTAGTTCCCCCTGTGTAGAGTAGGGTGGTGAGTTCCCCCTGTGTAGGGTGGGGTGGTGAGTTCCCCCTGTGTAGGGTGGGGTGGTGAGTTACCCCTGTGTAGAGTGGGGTGGGGAGTTCCCCCTGTGTAGAGTGGGGTGGTAAGTTACCCCTGTGTAGAGTAGGGTGGTGAGTTACCCCTGTGTAGAGTGGGGTGGTGAGTTCCCCCTGTGTAGAGTGGGGTGGTGAGTTCCCCCTGTGTAGAGTGGGGTGGTGAGATCCCACATCCCACTGTGTAGAGTGGGGTGGTGAGTTCCCCCTGTATAGAGTAGGGTTAGGGTGGTGAATTACCCCTGTATAGAGTAGGGTTAGGGTGGTGAGTTAACCCTGTATAGAGTGGGGTGGTGTGTTCCCCCTGTGTAGAGTGGGGTGGTGAGTTCCCCCTGTGTAGAGTGGGGTGGTGTGTTCCCCCTGTGTAGAGTGGGGTGGTGAGTTCCCCCTGTGTAGAGTAGGGTGGTGAGTTCCCCCTGTGTAGAGTGGGGTGGTGAGTTCCCCCTGTGTAGAGTGGGGTGGGGAGTTCCCCCTGTGTAGAGTGGGGTGGGGAGTTCCCCCTGTGTAGAGTGGGGTGGAGAGTTCCCCCTGTGTAGAGTGGGGTGTTGAGTTCCCCCTGTGTAGAGTGGGGTGGAGAGTTCCCCCTGTGTAGAGTGGGGTGTTGAGTTCCCCCTGTGTAGAGTGGGGTGGGGAGTTCCCCCTGTGTAGAGTGGGGTGGTGAGTTCCCCCGTGTAGAGTGGGGTGGTGAGTTTCCCCTGTGTAGAGTGGGGTGGTGAGTTCCCCCTGTGTAGAGTGGGGTGGTGAGTTCCCCCTGTGTAGAGTGGGGTGGTGAGTTTCCCCTGTGTAGAGTGGGGTGGTGAGTTCCCCCTGTGTAGAGTGGGGTGGTGAGTTCCCCCTGTGTAGAGTGGGGTGGGGAGTTTCCCCTGTGTAGAGTGGGGTGGTGAGTTCCCCCTGTGTAGAGTGGGGTGGGGAGTTTCCCCTGTGTAGAGTGTGGTGGTGAGTTCCCCCTGTGTAGAGTGGGGTGGTGAGTTCCACCTGTGTACTGTAAAGAGCTTTGGGTGTCTAGAACAGTGCCATGTAATTCCAATCAATGATGAAACGTTTTACCATCTCTCCATAGTTTGGTGGACTTTGTTCAGAGACGGTAACTGGTACATAATACCAGAAAGGTGGACTGCAAGGCTACGCTAATTTAAATAAATAAAATGACTGTGGTAAAGTGGTGCCAAATAAAGTAACAGGTTCAAGTGTTCATCTAAAATCAAACAAAATCTGCCAATTTCAAACATTTACATTTCTGTGAAACAAACAGTGTATGTTTTACTCGTATATTTTCTTTAATAAACAATTCACATCTAAAATCAAGGTGGACCCATTTGTTTTGTCTTCATGCCATTTTAAAACCAACGCAGACTTTGGAGAAAACCTGTTGGGTTGAGACAAAGTCACTACGTTTAAAGTGCAAACATGACAACTTGCTGAGTTTGAATAAGACATCCGATTACCTAGGGTTGGATTTATTAGAGCTAATAAACAAATCATTGATGAATCATTTACTACGGTTGGATTTATTAGAGCTAATAAACAAATCATTGATGAATCATTTACTACAGTTGGTTTTACTATATCTAATACACAACTAAATCATTGATGAATCATTTACTACAGTTGGTTTTACTATATCAAATACACAACTAAATCATTGATGAACGCTAGATAAAATAAAAGGCTCTCGTCTGCCTCTGGAAGCCGGTCGGCGTACGCTAGGCTCGGGGAAATACTGTTTATATCGTATAACCGTGGTATTAAAAAATACAGACGGTATGAATTTCATACCTTATTTAAATTTGTTTTTTTTTTTTTAACGGGCGGGGGGGACTCCCACCTCGTGAGGGCCGGGGGGGGGCTCCCACCTCGTGAGGGCCGGGGGGGGGACGACGACTACGTGCTACGCCACTGCTTATATAAATTACATCTAAAGAAAAAAGTGTCTCAAATGAATGATTTCCAGATCAGGGATCCAGCTATGTGTTTGGGTTCTGCCAAATTTCTAGCCAAATGGCTGAATGTCCAGATCAAGCTTCATGGTTACAGCAGAGACATTCAATCCCCTATTGGAGCAAGATCCCTGTTGGAGCAAGATCCCTGTTGGAGCAAGATCCCTGTTGGATAAATACTGTATACACAGTTATGATAGATTTTTTTATAGCGTCCCTTGTGTGCATTTCCGGTAATACCATATACTCAGGTTTGGTACAGAAACAGTATGGACATCTGGACACCACGCTACCCAATCTCTAGCATACTGCCGAACTCGTCACACTCCCTCATCTGATTGGTCGGGTAGGCTAGGCCGTCGGACTTTGTGGATGTGGTAACTAGTGACGACCCTCCCCTCCCCACCTTCCCTAGCCCCGCCCCCTACCCCAACTGGCACTGTTGCTAGGAGATCAGGTTCTGGGAGCCTAGCAACAGACGCGTGTCTATTCCAGTCAAGACTGAGCACGAATGTAGAGTCACGACTTCCCTCCCGTTGGTTGAAGATTGTAGACGGATGAGGCGAGCCTCCTGTCAACTGGCCCTTCACACAAATCAAAGAGAGATTTCTCAGGCCTTTTAACTCATTTACAGAGTAGAGCCCTGTGTTCCATTGACTGAGCCCCTACTGGACTACTACTCTAGATGAGTCTGAAATGGCACCCTATTCCCTACATAGTGCACTACTTTTGAGCAGAGCCCTATGAAGGAATAGAGTGCCATTTGGGATACAAGCCTCTGAGTCCATAGCCTGCCATTGATCATGTGGTCTTTGTTCAAGGAGGCATTGGTGTGAGGGTAGGTTAAAGGCCCAGTCGTCAAAAAACTGGATTTTCCTATGTTTTAGATACACTGCTCAAAAAAATAAAGGGAACACTTAAACAACACAATGTAACTCCAAGTCAATCACACTTCTGTGAAATCAAACTGTCCACTTAGGAAGCAACACTGATTGACAATAAATGTCACATGCGGTTGTGGAAATGGAATAGACAACAGGTGGAAATTATGGGCAATTAGCAAGACACCCCCAATAAAGGAGTAGGATAGGTTAAGTAATCCCTCTCACCCCACCCCCCCTAAGTTTTAGATGCACTATTGTTAAGTGACTGTCCCACTGGATGTCATAAGGTGAATGCACCAATTTGTAAGTCGCTCTGGATAAGAGCGTCTGCTAAATGACTTAAATGTAAATGTAAATGTATGTAATGTAAATGAGTGGTTCTGCAGGTGGTGACCACAGACCACTTCTCAGTTCCTATGCTTCCTGGCTGATGTTTTGGTCACTTTTGAATGCTGGCAGTGCTTTCACTCTAGTGGTAGCATGAGACTGAGTCTACAACCCACACAAGTGGCTCAGGTAGTGCAGATCATCCAGGATGACACATCAATGCGAGCTGTGGCAAGAAGGTTTTCTGTGTCTGTCAGCGTAGTGTCCAGAGCATGGAGGCACTACCAGAAGACAGGCCAGTACATCAGGAGACGTGCAGGAGGCCGTAGGAGGGCAACAACCCAGCAGCAGGACCGCTACCTCCGCCTTTGTGCAAGGAGGAGCAGGAGGAGCACTGCCAGAGCCCTGCAAAATTACCTCCAGCAGGCCACAAATGTGCATGTGTCTGCTCAAACGGTCAGAAACAGACTCCATGAGGGTGGTATGAGGGCCCGACGTCCACAGGTGGGGGTTGTGCTTACAGCCCAACACTGTGCAGGACATTTGGCATTTTCCAGAGAACACCAAGATTGGCAAATTCGCCACGGGCGCCCTGTGCACTTCACAGATGAAAGCAGGTTCACACTGAGCACATATGACAGTCTGGAGACACCGTGGAGAACGTTCTGCTGCCTGCAACATCCTCCAGCATGACCGGTTTGGCGGTGGGTCAGTCATGGTGTGGGGTGGCATTTCTTTGGGGGGGCCGCACAGCCCTCCATGTGCTCGCCAGAGGTAGCCTGACTGCCATTAGGTACCGAGATGAGATCCTCAGACCCCTTGTGAGACCACATGCTGGTGCGGTTGGCCCTGGGTTCCTCCTAATGCAAGACAATGCTAGACCTCATGTGGCTGGAGTGTGTCAGCAGTTCCTGCAAGAGGAAGGCATTGATGCTATGGACTGGCCCGCCCGTTCCCCAGACCTGAATCCAATTGAGCACATCTGGGACATCATGTGACATTACATCAAAGTTGGACCAGCCTGTAGTGTGGTTTTCCACTTTAATTTTGAGTGTGACTCCAAATCCAGACCTCCATGGGTTGATAAAAAATTTCCATTGATAATTTGTGTATGATTTTGTTGTCAGCACATTCAACTATGTAAAGAAAAAAGTATTTAATAAGAATATTTCATTCATTCATTCAGATCTAGGATGTGTTATTTTAGTGTCCCCTTTGTTTTTTTGAGCAGTGTATATTTCCACATATGTTTTAGATATATTTCCACACTACGGGGTTGGAAATAATACTGGGAAATTGTGAAAATGAGGATAGGCCCTTTTAGTGTAAAGAGCTGTTTGAAAAGACTGCCTGAAAGCTCCGCCTGTTTTGGTAGGATGGAGTTTGTCTGTAAATGAGTTAATAGACCAATAAGAAAGAGAGTTCCAAACCTCTCTGCCAATAACAACTCGTTTTCAGTTTCCCCCCTCCCACTCAGACCACTCCCAGACAGTCCTAGCAAAATTCTTGCTTGAGAAATTCCTCTTTACTCAGAAGCTATTTTGGTTTATTGTTGACTCTTTCAGTAAGGTAATTAATTGTTACCTGAAAATGATTGAATACTAAAATAAAACATGTCTGCATTGGGTCTTTATAGAACAGTTGAAGCTCTGGCAGGCTGCCAAGATCTGTTATAGCTAAGGTTGAATCAAGGGTGTGAATACTTATGTGATTTAAATATTTCAGTATTTCATTTTCAATATATTTGTACAAAAAAAAGATATAAGTTTTCACTTTGTCATTATTGTCTATTGTGTGTAGATTGGGTGGGTGGGAAAAATAAACTATTTAAATCCATTTTGAATTCCGGCTGTGATACAGCAAAATGTGTAATAGGTCTAAGGGTATGAATCGTTTCTGATTGTACTGTAGCAGCTGCTACTTCAAGAAATAAACCTATAATATATAAACCTATATAATAAATAAACCTATATAATAAATAAACCTATATAATAAATAAACCTATATAATAAATAAACCTATAAACCTATATAATAAATAAACCTATATAATAAATAAACCTATATAATAAATAAACCTATATGATAAATAAACCTATATAATAAATAAACCTATATAATAAATAAACCTATATAATAAATAAACCTATATAATAAATAAACCTATATAATAAATAAACCTATATGATAAATAAACCTATAATAAATAAACCTATAAACCTATATAATAAATAAACCTATATAATAAATAACCCTATATAATAAATAACCCTATAAACCTATATAATAAATAACCCTATAAACCTATATAATAAATAAACCTATAAACCTATATAATAAATAAACCTATAAACCTATATAATAAATAAACCTATAAACCTATATAATAAATAAACCTATATAATAAATAAACCTATATAATAAATAAACCTATATAATAAATAAACCTATATATAAATAAACCTATAAAAATAAATATAATAAATAAACCTATATAATAAATAAACCTATATAATAAATAAACCTATATATAATAAATAAACCTATATAATAAATAAACCTATATAATAAATAACCCTATAAACCTATATAATAAATAAACCTATATAATAAATAAACCTATATAATAAATAACCCTATATAATAAATAAATAAACCTATAATAAATAAAATAAACCTATATAATAAATAAACCTATATAATAAATAAACCTATATAATAAATAAACCTATAAACCTATATAATAAATAAACCTATATAATAAATAAACCTATATAATAAATAAACCTATATAATAAACCTATATAATAAATAAACCTATAAACCTATATAATAAATAAACCTATAAACCTATATAATAAATAAACCTATAAACCTATATAATAAATAAACCTATATAATAAATAAACCTATATAATAAATAAATATAAACCTATATAATAAATAAACCTATATAATAAATAACCCTATATAATAAATAAACCTATATAATAAATAAACCTATATAATAAATAAACCTATAAACCTAATATAAACCTATATAATAAATAACCTATATAATAAATAAACCTATATAATAAATAAACTATAATAAATAAACCTATATAATAAATAAACCTATAATAAATAAACCTATATAATAAATAAACCTATAAACCTATATAATAAATAACCCTATATAATAAATAAACCTATATAATAAATAAACCTATATAATAAATAAACTATATAATATAATATAATAAACCTATATAATATAAACCTATATAATAAATAAACCTATATAATAAATAAACCTATATAATAAATAAACCCTATAATAATAAATAAACCTATATAATAAATAAACCTATATAATAAATAAACCTATATAACAAATAAACCTATATAACAAATAAACCTATAATATATAAACCTATAACAAATAAACCTATATAACAAATAAACCTATATAATAAATAAACCTATAATATATAAACCTATAACAAATAAACCTATTAATAAATAAACCTATAATAAATAAACCTATTAATAAATAAACCTATTAATAAATAAACCTATTAATAAATAAACCTATAACAAATAAACCTATAATATATAAACCTATAATATATAAACCTATATAACAAATAAACCTATATAACAAATAAACCTATATAACAAATAAACCTATATAATAAATAAACCTATAATATATAAACCTATATAATAAATAAACCTATATAATAAATAAACCTATATAATAAATAAACCTATATAATAAATAAACCTATATAATAAATAAACCTATATAATAAATAAACCTATATAATAAATAAACCTATATAATAAATAAACCTATATAATAAATAAACCTATATAATAAATAAACCTATATAATAAATAAACCTATAATAAATAAACCTATAAACCTATATAATAAATAAACCTATATAATAAATAACCCTATATAATAAATAACCCTATAAACCTATATAATAAATAACCTATATAATAAACCTATATAATAAATAAACCTATAAACCTATATAATAAATAAACCTATAAACCTATATAATAAATAAACCTATAAACCTATATAATAAATAAACCTATATAATAAATAAACCTATATAATAAATAACCCTATATAATAAATAAACCTATAATAAATAAACCTATAAACCTATATAATAAATAACCCTATATAATAAATAAACCTATAATAAATAAACCTATATAATAAATAAACCTATATAATAAATAAACCTATAAACCTATATAATAAATAAACCTATATAATAAATAACCCTATATAATAAATAACCCTATAAACCTATATAATAAATAAACCTATATAATAAATAAACCTATATAATAAATAACCCTATATAATAAATAACCCTATAAACCTATATAATAAATAAACCTATAAACCTATATAATAAATAAACCTATATAATAAATAAACCTATATAATAAATAAACCTATAAACCTATATAATAAATAACCTATATAATAAATAAACCTATATAATAAATAAACCTATAATAAATAAACCTATATAATAAATAAACCTATAAACCTATATAATAAATAAACCTATAAACCTATATAATAAATAAACCTATAAACCTATATAATAAATAAACCTATATAATAAATAAACCTATATAATAAATAAACCTATAAACCTATATAATAAATAACCCTATATAATAAATAAACCTATATAATAAATAAACCTATATAATAAATAAACCTATAAACCTATATAATAAATAACCCTATATAATAAATAAACCTATATAATAAATAAAACTATAATAAATAAACCTATATAATAAATAAACCTATAATAAATAAACCTATATAATAAATAAACCTATAAACCTATATAATAAATAACCCTATATAATAAATAAACCTATATAATAAATAAACCTATAATAAATAAACCTATATAATAAATAAACCTAAATAAACCTATATAATAAATAACCCTATATAATAAATAAACCTATATAATAAATAACCCTATATAATAAATAAACCTATATAATAAATAAACCTATATAATAAATAAACCTATATAACAAATAAACCTATATAATAAATAAACCTATAATATATAAACCTATAACAAATAAACCTATATAATAAATAAACCTATATAATAAATAAACCTATAATATATAAACCTATAACAAATAAACCTATTAATAAATAAACCTATAATAAATAAACCTATTAATAAATAAACCTATTAATAAATAAACCTATTAATAAATAAACCTATAACAAATAAACCTATAATATATAAACCTATAATAAATAAACCTATAATATATAAACCTATAACAAATAAACCTATATAATAAATAAACCTATATAACAAATAAACCTATATAATAAATAAACCTATATAATAAATAAACCTATAATATATAAACCTATAACAAATAAACCTATATAACAAATAAACCTATATAATAAATAAACCTATAATATATAAACCTATAACAAATAAACCTATATAATAAATAAACCTATATAATAAATAAACCTATATAACAAATAAACCTATATAACAAATAAACCTATATAACAAATAAACCTATAATATATAAACCTATAACAAATAAACCTATATAATAAATAAACCTATATAATAAATAAACCTATAATATATAAACCTATAACAAATAAACCTATTAATAAATAAACCTATAATAAATAAACCTATTAATAAATAAACCTATTAATAAATAAACCTATTAATAAATAAACCTATAACAAATAAACCTATAATATATAAACCTATAATAAATAAACCTATAATATATAAACCTATAACAAATAAACCTATATAACAAATAAACCTATAATATATAAACCTATAACAAATAAACCTATATAACAAATAAACCTATAATATATAAACCTATAACAAATAAACCTATATAACAAATAAACCTATAACAAATAAACCTATAATATATAAACCTATAACAAATAAACCTATATAACAAATAAACCTATAATATATAAACCTATAACAAATAAACCTATATAACAAATAAACCTATAATATATAAACCTATAAATAAACCTATATAATAAATAAACCTATAATAAATAAACCTATATAATAAATAAACCTATAATAAATAAACCTATAATAAATAAACCTATATAATAAATAAACCTATATAATAAATAAACCTATATAACAAATAAACCTATATAACAAATAAACCTATATAATAAATAAACCTATATAATAAATAAACCTATAATAAATAAACCTATAATAAATAAACCTATATAATAAATAAACCTATATAATAAATAAACCTATAATAAATAAACCTAATATATAAACCTATAACAAATAAACCTATTAATAAATAAACCTATAATAAATAAACCTATATAATAAATAAACCAAATAAACCTTAATAAATAAACCTATTAATAAATAAACCTATAATAAATAAACCTATAATATATAAACCTATAATAAATAAACCTATAATATATAAACCTATAACAAATAAACCTATTAATAAATAAACCTATTAATAAATAAACCTATTAATAAATAAACCTATATAATATATAAACCTATAACAAACCTATAATAAATAAACCTATATAACAAATAAATAAACCTATAAGAAATAAACCTATAATAAATAAACCTATATAATAAATAAACCTATAAATAAACCTATAAATAAACCTATATAATAAATAAACCTATAATAAATAAACCTATATAATAAATAAACCTATATAATAAATAAACCTATAATAAATAACCCAATAATAATGCACTAACTCACAGATTTGGCACATCATTGATCACCTGCTAGGCTACACATCATGAAATATACTGAGACAAATGACAGACAGTAGCATAAAAGTAGCAAAATAGAACAATTGAAAATGAAATGTATTTGAAAATCTAATTTAAATAAAGTCCTACAGACTGGAGTATTTGTATTTTAATGCAGTAATCTCGGTTTTAAACAGAGCTTATTTGTATCAATTGTAAAGACATTGGCAACTTTGTATTTCCAACGAAGTTTCTAACGATGTTGCTTTTAGAAACGTTTTCATTCTGTTCTGCTCTGTTGTATTCAACTCTGTTACGCGCCATTCTATTCTACTCTGTTTACGTGCCATTCTATTCTACTCTGTTACGCGCCATTCTATTCTACTCTGTTACGCGCCATTCTATTCTACTCTGTTACGCGCCATTCTATTCTACTCTGTTACGCTCCATTCTATTCTACTCTGTTACGCGCCATTCTATTCTACTCTGTCACGCGCCATTCTATTCTACTCTGTTACGCTCCATTCTATTCTACTCTGTTACGCGCCATTCTATTCTACTCTGTCACGCGCCATTCTATTCTACTCTGTCACGCGCCATTCTATTCTACTCTGTTACGCTCCATTCTATTCTACTCTGTTACGCTCCATTCTATTCTACTCTGTTACGCGCCATTCTATTCTACTCTGTTACGCTCCATTCTATTCTACTCTGTTACGCTCCATTCTATTCTACTCTGTTACGCTCCATTCTATTCTACTCTGTTACGCTCCATTCTATTCTACTCTGTTACGCTCCATTCTATTCTACTCTGTTACGCGCCATTCTATTCTCCTCTGTTCTCATCCTCCTAGATCTATCCGCTGCCTTCAACAATATGAACCATCAGATCCTCCTCTCCCCCCTCTCAGGGCTGGGTGTCTCAGACTCTATCAGATCCTACTCTCCACCCTCTCAGGGCTGGGTGACTCAGGCTCCATCAGATCCTCCTCTCCCCCTCTCAGGGCTGGGAGTCTCAGACTCTATCAGATCCTCCTCTCCACCCTCTCAGGGCTGGGTGACTCAGGCTCTATCAGATCCTCCTCTCCACCCTCTCAGGGCTCGGTGTCTCAGGCTCTATCAGATCCTCCTCTCCATCCTCTCAGGGCTGGGTGTCTCAGGCTCTATCAGATCCTCCTCTCCACCCTCTCAGGGCTGGGAGTCTCAGGCTCTATCAGATCCTCCTCTCCACCCTCTCAGGGCTGGGTGTCTCAGGCTCTATCAGATCCTCCTCTCTACCCTCTCAGGGCTGGGTGTCTCAGGCTCTATCAGATCCTCCTCTCCACCCTCTCTGGCCTGGGTGTCTCAGGCTCTGCCTCCTCTCCACCCTCTCAGGGCTGGGCGTCTCAGGCTCGATCAGATCCTCCTCTCCACCCTCTCAGGGCTCGGTGTCTCAGTCTCTATCAGATCCTCCTCTCCACCCTCTCAGGGCTGGGCGTCTAAGGCTCTATCAGATCCTCCTCTCCACCCTCTCAGGGCTGGGCGTCTAAGGCTCTATCAGATCCTCCTCTCCACCCTCTCAGGGCTGGGCGTCTCAGGCTCTATCAGATCCTCCTCTCCACCCTCTCAGGGCTGGGCGTCTCAGGCTCTATCAGATCCTCCTCTCCACCCTCTCAGGGCTGGGTGTCTCAGGCTCTATCAGATCCTCCTCTCCACCCTCTCAGGGCTGGGTGTCTCAGGCTCTATCAGATCCTCCTCTCCACCCTCTCAGGGCTAGGTGTCTCAGGCTCTGGCGTCTCACAAACTTTTACAGATGCACAATCGAGAGCATCCTGTCGGGCTGTATCACCGCCTGGTACGGCAACTGCTCTGCCAACAACCGTAAGGCTCTCCAGAGGGTAGTGAGGTCTGCACAACGCATCACCGGGGGCAAACTACCTGCCCACCAAGACACCTACACCACCCGATGTCACAGGAAGGCCATAAAGATCATCAAGGACAACAACTACCCGAGCCACTGCCTGTTCACGCCGCTATCATCCAGAAGGCGAGGTCAGTACAGGTGCATCAAAGCTGGGACCGAGAGACTGAAAAACAGCTTCTATCTCAAGGCCATCAGACTGTTAAACAGCCATCACTAGCATTGAGTGGCTGCTGCCAACATACTGACTCAACTCCAGCCACTTTAATAATTAAAAATTGGATGTAATAAATGTATCACTAGTCACTTTAAACAATGCCACTTTATTTAATGTATACATACGAGATGGGTAATGTAGGGTATTTTCGTTGGGCCATCACTCATTCATATATTTTTTTGTACAATATTCTTATTCATTCCTTCACACGTGTGTCTATAAGGTAGTTGTGAAATTGTTCGGTTAGATTGCTTGTTAAATATTACTGCACGGTCAGAACCAGAAGCACAAACATTTCGCTACACTCGCATTAACATCTGCTAACCATGTGTATGTGACCAATCAAATTAGATTTGATAAGAAAAAGGGTTTTAGTGGCAGGCAAGAGTTTTACAGCAACAACCAAGTGGCTTCTCTGGATACCAGCCAGTTAAACCAAGATGAGAAATTAACTGTAAAGTTACTGTAAAGTTACTGTAAAGTTACTGTAAGCTACAAACTTTGAACCAAAACCTATTTTAGGGCTTTATCTTTTAACGGTTGTTGACAGTGAGGCGTTTTTATATCTTAGGAACTCAAAAGCACTACAGAAAATAGCCATAATATAAATATAATTTAAGGGGTATGGTATACAAGAGAACTGCACATAGAGTTGGGAAAAGCATAATAAAAAAAGTACTTCTGCAGAGTAAGGCTACGTTCCATGTGAAAGATAAGGAGGTTTTCCTTACCTTCTGATATAGCGTGATGTTTGATGACCCAACAGGCACAGTCTGTGGCCGTGTTAGCAGGACCATGGCCCGCTGTGGATGGGAAGAAAAATTCCAGTTCCTAAACAAAATAACAAAGCATTACTCATTACTGGTGTACCCCAGGGCTCGGTACTAGGCCCTCTCCTTTTCTCACTACTGGTGTACCCCAGGGCTCTGTACTAGGCCCTCTCCTTTTCTCACTACTGGTGTACCCCAGGGCTCTGTACTAGGCCCTCTCCTTTTCTCACTACTGGTGTACCCCAAGGATCCGTATTAGAGCATCTGCTGTTCGCTCTACTGCTGTCCCCAAGGGCTCGGTACTAGGCCCTCTCCTGTTCTCTCTACTAGAATGACTTACTCTTGCTGCTGAAGCCAGTGAGTCAGATCCATGTCCAGCATTTCTGGTGTCATCTGTGCCAACCTGGGCTCTGAGGCTTGGTCGGGCCTCTTTCCGTGCCACATCCCAGTCAGTGGGGCCTAGATCACCCCCCCCCCCTTAAGTTTTAGATGCACTATTGTAAAGTGACTGTTCCACTGGATGTCATGGGGTGAATGCACCAATTTGTAAGTCGCTCTGGATAAGAGCGTCTGCTAAATGACTTAAATGTAAATGTAATCGTTCTCCATACTGACACTGCCTCTTCACCCATCAGCTCCATGGCAAACCCAGGCCCAGAGGTCATAAATTGTTTCCAGGTGGCTGAAAAACCCAGCATGAAAAACCTCCAATAAACTGTCAGCTCTGGATGTAAGAGAGAATAAGAACGTTTAGCAACATAACCTTAACTGGAATCTCTACTACAGTGCAAATAAACTACTTAGGAACTATTTCTGCTCAGATGGTGAGGAATATGTCATTGAAGGTGACATTTGTAAAGGGTAAGAATACACCACAGAGATTTCGGTGACCAAGAAAATGTGGGGATTAATTTAAACTACTTATAATTCTCTTGATTTAAGAGGTCCTTTTCCCCTGTCAAGACTGTTCAAAATGTCACCACGATGTCAGCGCAATAAATGTCACAGAGAATGCTAAATGATTGTGGTGGTTACTGGTTAGATGGCCCTTGGAGCCTCCTTGAAACATGCCCCTGGCCGCTCTGCTCACACAGAGAGAAGACAGGCTTAATCATTTACACAGGAAGGACTCACTTGAAGAAAGACTTTGTCTGATGTTCAGTGTAAAAGTCTGTCGCCAGCTTCCTGTAAGGAACCCATAAACACACAGAGTTAATGAGTGATCAGATGAAGTCAGGCGTTGACTGCTGGATCATTCCCAGGACAAACCCAGGGCACGTCCCAAATAGCAGCCTATTCTCTAAATAGTGCACTACTTTTGACAAGTGCACTATCATCCCTGATCAAAGGAAGTGCACTATAAAGGGAATAGGGTGCCATTTGGGACACATTCCTAATAACACACTACAGAGGACAAAAGACGCCCGGGGATTCCACAATGCAACGACATTACTGTTTTATTCTGCACACTTCATGGAAAATACTTTGGAGAGGCATTCTGGGTAATGTGCTCGTGTTACAGGTGGCACTATCAGAGCGGGCCTCTTTTGTTGCTCTCCAGAAGCCAGCTGACCGCTACAGAAATATAAAGGTGACCTTGGTTTATTCAGCTGTCTGTCCTGTCCTCATAACAAGCTACAGCTCAGCTTCCAGGTGTGCAAATGAGGGATCCTCTTCCTTCACATTTAGAATAACACAGAAGAAGAATGAAAAGCTGGTCCGAAAAAAAACTAACTATTTGTCATTCAAATGGCCCACCCTGTAGCCTAAGCATACATCATTAAAATTAGAGCCATGAAAACAGTGAGAGTACTTTCTATATTTCAAGAAAGTTTCAGAAAGGTGACAAAAAAAGAATAAAGAACAGGGACACATCATTCTGAGATTATAATCACTCTCTAGAACCAGGAGAGGGACACATAATTCTGAGATTATAATCACTCTCTAGAACCAGGAGAGGGACACATCATTCTCAGATTATAATCACTCTCTAGAACCAGGAGAGGGACACATCATTCTCAGATTATAATCACTCTCTAGAACCAGGATAGGGACACATCATTCTGAGATTATAATCACTCTCTAGAACCAGGAGAGGGACACATCATTCTCAGATTATAATCACTCTCTAGAACCAGGATAGGGACACATCATTCTGAGATTATAATCACTCTCTAGAACCAGGAGAGGGACACATCATTCTCATATTATAATCACTCTCTAGAACCAGGAGAGGGACACATCATTCTGAGATTATAATCACTCTCTAGAACCAGGAGAGGGACACATCATTCTGAGATTATAATCACTCTCTAGAACCAGGAGAGGGACACTCATTCTAGAACCAGAACCAGGAGAGGGACACATCATTCTGAGATTATAATCACTCTCTAGAACCAGGAGAGGGACACATCATTCTGAGATTATAATCACTCTCTAGATAGAACCAGGAGAGGGACACATCATTCTGAGATTATAATCACTCTCTAGATAGAACCAGGATAGGGACACATCATTCTGAGATTATAATCACTCTCTAGAACCAGGATAGGGACACATCATTCTGAGATTATAATCACTCTCTAGATAGAACCAGGATAGGGACACATCATTCTGAGATTATAATCACTCTCTAGAACCAGGATAGGGACACATCATTCTGAGATTATAATCACTCTCTAGAACCAGGAGAAGGACACATCATTCGGATATTATAATCACTCTCTAGAACCAGGAGAGGGACACATCATTCACAGATTATAATCACTCTCTAGAACCAAGAGAGGGACACATCATTCTGATATTATAATCACTCTCTAGAACCAGGAGAGGGACACATCATTCACAGATTATAATCACTCTCTAGAACCAGGAGAGGGACACATCATTCTCAGATTATAATCACTCTCTAGAATCAGCAGAGGGACACATCATTCACAGATTATAATCACTCTCTAGAACCAGGAGAGGGACACATCATTCTGAGATTATAATCACTCTCTAGGGACATCATTCTCAGATTATAATCACTCTCTAGAACCAGGGAGAGGGACACATCATTCTCAGATTTATAATCACTCATTCTGAGAACCAGGATAGGGACACATCATTCTGAGATTATAATCACTCTCTAGAACCAGGATAGGGACACATCATTCTGAGATTATAATCACAGATTATAATCACTCTCTAGAACCAGGAGAGGGACACATCATTCTGAGATTATAATCACTCTCTAGAACCAGGATAGGGACACATCATTCTCAGATTATAAATAGAACCAGGAGAGGGACACATCATTCTGAGATTATAATCACTCTCTAGAACCAGGAGAGGGACACATCATTCTGAGATTATAATCACATCATTCTCAGATTATAATTCTAGAACCAGGAGAGGGACACATCATTCTCAGATTATAATCACTCTCACTCTTAGAACCAGATTATAATCACTCTCTAGAACCAGAGGGACACATCACAGATTATAATCACTCTCTAGATTATAATCACTCTCTAGAACCAGGAGAGGGACACATCATTCACAGATTATAATCACTCTCTAGAACCAGGAGAGGGACACATCATTCTGAGATTATAATCACTCTCTAGAACCAGGATAGGGACACATCATTCTCAGATTATAATCACTCTCTAGAACCAGGATAGGGACACATCATTCTGAGATTATAATCACTCTCTAGAACCAGGAGAGGGACACATCATTCTGAGATTATTATAGAACCAGGAGAGGCATCATTCTGAGATTATAATCACTCTCTAGAACCAGGAGAGGGACACATCATTCTGAGATTATAATCACTCATTAGAACCAGGAGAGGGACACATCATTCTCAGATTATAATCACTCTTTAGAACCAGGAGAGGGACACATCATTCTCAGATTATAATCACTCTTTAGAACCAGGAACCAGAGGGACACATCATTCTCAGATTATAATCACATCATTCTAGAACCAGGAGAGGGACACATCATTCTCAGATTATAATCACTCTCTAGAACCAGGAGAGGGACACATCATTCTCAGATTATAATCACTCTCTAGAACCAGGAGAAGGACACATCATTAGAACCAGGAGAGGGACACATCATTCTCAGATTATAATCACTCTTTAGAACCAGGAGAGGGACACATCATTCTCAGATTATAATCACTCTCTAGAACCAGGAGAGGGACACATCATTCTCAGATTATAATCATTCTAGACACATCATTATAATCACTCTCTAGAACCAGGAGAGGGACACATCATTCTGAGATTATAATCACTCTCTAGAACCAGGACACATCATTCTGAGATTATAATCACTCTCTAGAACCAGGATAGGGACACATTCTGAGATTATAATCACTCTCTAGAACCAGGAGGGACACATCATTCTGAGATTATAATCACTCTCTAGAACCAGGAGAGGGACACATCATTCTGAGATTATAATCACTCTCTAGAACCAGGAGAGGGACACATCATTCTGAGATTATAATCACTCTCTAGAACCAGGAGAGGGACACATCATTCTGAGATTATAATCACTCTCTAGAACCAGGAGAGGGACACATCATTCTGAGATTATAATCACTCTCTAGAACCAGGAGAGGGACACATCATTCTGAGATTATAATCACTCTTTAGAACCAGGAGAGGGACACATCATTCTGAGATTATTATAATCATTCTGAGATTATAATCACTCTTTAGAACCAGGAGAGGGACACATCATTCTCAGATTATAATCACTCTTTAGAACCAGGAGAGGGACACATCATTCTCAGATTATAATCACTCTTTAGAACCAGGAGAGGGACACATCATTCTCAGATTATAATCACTCTTTAGAACCAGGAGAGGGACACATCATTCTCAGATTATAATCACTCTCTAGAACCAGGAGAGGGACACATCATTCTCAGATTATAATCACTCTCTAGAACCAGGAGAGGGACACATCATTCTGAGATTATAATCACTCTCTAGAACCAGAAGAGGGACACATCATTCGGATATTATAATCACTCTCTAGAACCAGAGAGGGACACACACAGATTATAATCATTCTAGAACCAGGAGAGGGACACATCATTCTCAGATTATAATCACTCTCTAGAACCAGGAGAGGGACAATCATTCTCAGATTATAATCACTCTCTAGAACCAGGAGAAGGACACATCATTCGGATATTATAATCACTCTCTAGAACCAGGAGAGGGACACATCATTCTCATATTATAATCACTCTCTAGAACCAGGAGAGGGACACATCATTCTCAGATTATAATCACTCTAGAATCAGCAAAGGGACACATCATTCTCAGATTATAATCACTCTCTAGAACCAGGAGAGGGACACACATTCACAGATTATAATCAAACTCTAGAACCAGGACAATAGCAGGTGGGCAACATATGAAATACATCTGTAAACCTGTTAGTCAAAATGAGAGGAAAGGTAAACAATCAGAATGTATTTGATTTGTTTGCATGAGTGGGTTGATGCCTATCATCACACCAAATCAGATTAGTCTCATAGCCTAATCCTCTCAGGCATTGAAGAGACCCAAAGAATTTGAGGAATCCTCTTTACTCTCGTCCTGTAATACAAATAGGAGGCCCACTGTGGGCAGGTTGTGAAGTATTACTGATTAAACAGTTCCATAAATATGGATATACCCCACTGTTTTCAAATCATAGAGGGTTTGGACACACCTGGACACATCGTCCCAAGTCAAAGGTTTGGACACACCTACTCATTCAAGGGGTTTATCTTTATTTTTTACTATTTACTACATTGTAGAATAATAGTGAAGACATCAAAACTATGAAATAACACATATGGAATCATGTAGTAACCACAAAAAGTGGTAAACAAATCAGAATAAATTAAACATTTTAGATTCTTCAAAGTAGCCACCCTTTGCCTTGATGACAGCTTTGTACCCTCTTAGCATTCTCTCAACCAGCTTCACCTGGAATGCTTTTCCAACAGTATTGAAGGAGTTTCCACATATGCTGAACACTTGTTGGCTGCTTTTCCTTCACTCTGTGGTCCAACTCATCACAAACCATCTCAATTGGGTTGAGGTCGGATGATTGTGGAGGCCAGGTCATCTAATGCAGCACGCCATCATTCTCCTTCTTGGTCAAATAGGCCTTACACAGCCTGGAGGTGTTGGGTCATTGTCCTGTTGAAAAACAAATGATAGTCCCACTAAGCGCAAACCAGATGGAAAGGCTTATCACTGCAGAATGCACTATATAGATATGTATAGCGTAATTGATGTGTGTATAGATATATATAGTGTAAATGATATGGATATAGATATGTACAGTGTAAATTATGTGTATATACAGTGGCTCGCGAAAGTATTCATTTTCACACTATTTTGTTGCCTTAAAAACGGTCATTTAAAATATATTTTTGGGGGGGTTTGTATCGTTTGATTTACACAACATGCCTCCCACTTTGAAGATGCAAATTTGCATATTTTTGCATATTGATGCATATTTGCTCTTGTTAACAAACAAGAAATAAGACAAAAAAAAACGGAAAACTTGAGCGTAACTATCCCCCCCCAAAAAGTCAATAGTTTAAAGAGCCACCTTTTGCAGCAATTACAGCTGCAAGTATCTTGGGGTATGTCTCTATAAGCTTGGCACATCTAGCCACTGGGATTGTTGCCCGTTCTTCAAGGCAAAACTGCTCCAGCTCCTTCAAGTTGGATGGGTTCCTGCTGGTGTACAGTAATCTTTAAGTCATACCACAGATTCTCAATTGGATTGAAGTCTGGGTGTTGACTAGGCCATTCCAAGACATTTAAATGTTTCCCCTTAAACCACTCAAGTGTTGCTTTAGTAGTATGCTTAGGGCCATTGTCCTGCTGGAAGGTGAACCTCCGTCCCAGGCTCAAATCTCAGGACGACTGAAACAGGTTTCCCTCAAGAATTTCCCTGTTTTGAGTGCCATCCATCATTCCGTCAAATTCTGACCAGTTTCCCAGTCCCTGCTGATGAAAAACATCCCCACAGCATGATGCTGCCACCTCCATGCTTCACCGTGGGGATGTTGCTCTCGGGGTGATGAGAGATGTTGGGTTTGCGCCAGACATAGTGTTTTCCTTGATGGAGTACCTTCTTCCATATGTTTCGGGAGTCTCCCACGTGCCTTTTGGTGAACACCAGATGTGTTCGCTTATATTTTTCAACCCTCATCTGTACTTCTCCACAACTTTGTCCCTGACCCTGTTTGGAGAGGTCCTTGGTCTTCATGGTGCTGCTTGTTTAGTGGTGTTACACACTCTAGGGCCTTTCAGAACAGGTGTATATATACTGAGATCGTGTGACACTTAGATTGCACACAGTTGCGATACTTAAATAAAGTCCACCTGTGTGCAATTAACTAATTATGTGACTTCTGAAAGTAATTGGTTAGACCAGATGTTATTTAGGGGGTGAGTACATACACACCACTTTTCTGTTTTTATTTACTATAATTTTTTTAAACAAGTTATTTTTTTTCATTTCATTTCACCAATTTGGACTATTTTGTGTATGTCCATTACATGAAATCCAAATAAAAATCTATTTACATAGTTTTATCGGTACTATTTAATGAAGCTGCCTACAGGGAGGAGGTGAGGGCCCTCGGAGTGTGGTGTCAGGAAAATAACCTTACACTCAACGTCAACAAAACAAAGGAGACGATCTCCCTGTAGAGCCGTCTTAGGTGTCTCACAGTACGTCCATTACCATTTATTGCCCTGACCACATCTGCAGTCCTCATGCCTCCTTGCAGCATGCCTAAGGCATGTTCACAAAGATGCCCAGAGTCCCTGCTCATCTTTCTTTTGGTGTTTTTCAGATTCAGTTGAAAGGCCTCTTTAGTGTCCTCAGTTTTCATAACTGTGACCTTAGTTGCCTAGTGTCTTAACGACCGTTCCACAGGTGCATGTTCATCAATTGTTTATGATTCATTGAACAAGCATGGGAAACAGTGTTTAAACCCTTTACAATGAAGATCTGTGAAGTTATTATTTGAGAACTATCTTTGAAAAACAGGGTCCTGAAAAAGGGGACATTTCTTTTTTTGCTGAGTTTATAAGCAGAATTCAAATCATTCCAATGCAGGAACCCAAAAATGTTTTGCGATTTCAACTGCCCCCTTAGTCACTTTATCTTGGCGCCGATAATGTTTATACGTACAATACTTTAATGGTGCTCCATGGGATGCTCAAAGTTCCAGATATTTTTTTTATAACCCAACCCTCATCTGTACTTCTCGACAACTTTGTCCCTGACCTGTTTGGAGAGCTCCTTAGTCTTCATGGTGCCGCTTGCTTGGTGGTGTTGCAGACTCTGGGGCCTTTCAGAACAGGTGTATATATACTGAGATCATGTGACACTTAAATAAAGTCCACCTGTGTACAATCTAACTAATGATGTGACTTCTGAAGGTGATTGGTTGCACCAGATGTTATTTAGGGGCTTCATAGCAGAGGGGGTGAACATGTATACACACACCACTTTTCTGTTTTTATTTATTTGAATTTTTTTGAAACAAGTTATTTTTTTCATTTCACTTCACCACTTTAGAGCTAATATTCTATAGAAAGAGGAACACGAACACAAACAGAACATGTTGAGGTGCTGATACTAAGATCCGATGAGCTCCTGCCCAACATAAAATGGTGGTCGCAATAAATCACTAACACAGCCTTACGTATGACAATGAGAGACAGACCAGAGAGATAGAGAGCGACAGAGTGTTAGTCTAGTGGGTGAGACGAATACTGTGGGCTGAGGTGTTTGGTATTCATCACAGAGTAGAACAGAGCAGAGAAAGGCATGTGAAGCTATAGAAGCGTGAGTCATTCCAATCAGACGAGAGAGAACACCACTCTGAACACACTGTGTCGGTCTCCAAAATGACACCCTACTCCCTTTATCGTGCCCTACTTCTGAACAGGGCCCTGGTCAAAAGTAGTGCACTAGAAATGCAATAGGGTGACATTTTGGGGAACATCCTGTGACACGCAGTCCATGAATATTCAGCAGCAGGCCCTGCAGGGTTCATTAAAGGCTCATGGGACAATACAATCCGAGCAGGAACAATACAATCCGAGCAGGAAGCAGCTCTGAATGTCATAGTGAAGCAGTGTCATGATGACAGACGGCTGGCTGAAAGCAGAATGAATAGCTCTAGTCGTGAGTATTTCTGTCTCAGCAACCCTGCACAAAGCAACAGATGACCTCCGCTCATCCAAATGAACCTCTAACAGTCTAAGCTGTTGGAGGGCGGGGGGTTCTACTAAGCTAACATAGATTTTTAAGATGGTCATAACATGGATAATTTTGCTAATAAATGTAATATTTTAGGAATCAAAAATAAATATATAATAAATAATAAATATATAAAAATGTTATTTTAATATTAAATTTGTCCTTTACTACTAAATGGCAAAAAAAAAGGACAGCCAAAAAATGTATCATAAGGTTTTGAATGGTCTGTTCTATCTAGGAGAAATAAGAAAGCAACAGGAAATATTAGGGGTTTTTTGTTGGACATATTTAACCCCTTATTTTTGTTGGCACAAAAACTACCTCCAAACTTCCATTCATTAATATGGGTTTACCTACAGACATTTTAGTGAGAGTACAGATGTTCGTGATGTCTTATGGTCGGTCAAACACAGCTGTAGCTCGACCGCCTCCCACCGCAGAGGCGGAAAGCCGACATGGGCGGATGGGGTAGATTTAGATATCGCTAGCTTCAACTGACAGATTTTGATTGGGATTTTTTAAATTATGATACTTAGATTGACACACTGGTGCCTCAAAAGACATGAGGATTTAAGTTATGAGATATTCAGCATTTGAAGATGTGAGATATTCAGCATTTGAAGATGTGAGACTCAACAGGTGACTGAATACATTGACTCTGATTATACAGTACCTTCGGAAAGTATTCAGACCCCATGACTTTTCCACATTTTGTAATGTTACAACCTTATTCTAAAATGTATTAAATTGTTTTTCTCCCTCATCAATCTACACACCCCATAATGATAAAGCAAAAATGGGTTTTTAGACATTTTTGCAACTTTATAAGAACAAAATATATATATTTACATAAGTATTCAGACCCTTTACTTAGAACTTTGTTGAAGCACCTTTAACAGCGATTACAGCCTTGAGTCTTCTTGGGTGAGACGCTACAAGCTTGGCACACGTGCATTGGCTGTTTCTCCCATTCTTCTCTGCAGATCCTCTCACTCTGTCAGGTTGGATGGGGAGCGTCGCTGCACAGCTATTTTCAGGTCTCTCCAGAGTTGATCCATTGGGTTCAAGTCCGGGCTCTGGCTGGGCCACTCAAGGACATTCAGAGACTTGTCCTGAAGCCACTCCTGTGTTGTCTTGGCTGTGTGTTTAGGGTCGTTGTCCTGTTGGAAGGTGAACCGTCACCCCAGTCTGAGGTCCTGAGCGCTGTGGAGCAGGTTTTCATCAAGGATCTCTCTGTACTTTGCTGCCACCATCATGCTTCACCGTAGGGATGGTGCCAGGTTTCCTATATACGTGACGCTTGGCATTCAGGCCAAATAGTTCTATTTCATCAGACCAGAGAATCTTGTTCCTCATGGTCTGAGAGTCCTTTAATTGCCTTTTGGCAAACTCCAAGCTGGCTGTCATGTGCCTTTTTACTGAGGAGTGACTTCTATCTGGCCACTCTACCATAAAGGCCTGATTGTTGGAGTGCTGCAGAGATGGTTGTCCTTCTGGAAGGTTCTCCCATCTCCACAGAGGAACTCTGGAGCTCTGTCCGAGTGACCATCGGGTTCTTGGTCACCTCCCTGACCAAGGCCCTTCTCCCCCGGTTGCTCAGTTTGGCCCGGGCAGCCAGCTCTAGGAAGAGTCTTGGTGGTTCCAAACTTATTCCATTTAAGAATGATGGAGGCCATTGTGTTCTTGGGGACCTTC
Source organism: Oncorhynchus gorbuscha (assembly GCF_021184085.1). Taxonomy (NCBI): domain Eukaryota; kingdom Metazoa; phylum Chordata; class Actinopteri; order Salmoniformes; family Salmonidae; genus Oncorhynchus; species Oncorhynchus gorbuscha. The sequence continues at coordinate 2,413,685 of NC_060187.1, read as the reverse complement.
AATGCTGCAGAAATGTTTTGTTACCCTTCCCCAGATTTGTGTCTCAACACAATCCTGTCTCAGAGCCCTACAGGCAATTCCTTCAACCTCATGGCTTGGTTTTTGTTCCAACATACACTGTCAACTGTGGGACCTTTCCAAATCATGTCCAATCAATTGAATTTACCACAGGTGGACTCCAATCAAGTTGTAGAAACATCTTAACGATAGTCAATGGAAACAGGATGCACCTGAGCTTAATTTCAAGTCTAATAGCAAAGGGTCGGAATATTTATGTTAATAAGGTATCTGTTTTTTATGCATTTGCAGAAATGTCTAAACCTGTTTTCGCTTTGTCATTATGGGATATTGTGATGTCATTCTGGGGTATTGTAATGTCATTCTGGGGTATCGTGATGTCATTCTGGGGTATCGTGATGTCATTCTGGGGTATCGTGATGTCATTCTGGGGTATCATGATGTCATTCTGGGGTATCGAGATGTCATTCTGGGGTATCGTGATGTCATTCTGGGGTATCGTGATGTCATTCTGGGGTATCGTGATGTCATTATGGGGTATCGTGATGTCATAATGGGGTATCGTGATGTCATAATGGGGTATTGTGATGTCATTATGGGGTATTGTGATGTCATTATGGGGTATTGTGATGTCATTATGGGGTATTGTGATGTCATTATGGGGTATTGTGATGTCATTATGGGGTATTGTGATGTCATTATGGGGTATTGTGATGTCATTATGGGGTATTGTGTGTAGATTGATGAGGAAAATGTTTTATTTAATCCATTTTATAATAATTCTGTAAAGTAACAAAATGTAGAAAAAGTCAAGGTGTCTAAATACTTTCCCGAAAGCACTGAAATTTTAACGGATCTTTGAGACGTATAACTTGATTTAAAGACATTGAAGAAAGCATATTAATTTCTGTGTCAATCAGCACTAGAAAACATGAACCTCCGAACTGAACTGGACAGTGCATATGAATGATCCATCTGTCTCATGACAACCGCAGCCCCTGAGTGAGCAGGTTAGAGGTCAAATCAATGTGTTCTCATGGTCTGTCCCATCTATCAGAGGAGCAGAGAGAAGAACACACACAAATAGATGGAAAGTAAAACAGCATGCTATCAATGATCTTTCCCAGCCTTTTCGATGGGAACCATTGAACCACACATACCTCTCTTTCTTGCTGCCGAGCTTGTTTCCTGTATACTGGTCCCCAATCAGATTGAGTTGGCAGGAGAACACATTCACACGGTTCCCCACAAAGAGGTCCTCCTGGTGAAGGTCATGACATTTGGTCCTCCTCAACAAGGTGCGCTGGTTTTTCCACATCAAACTGGAAAGAAAAGAAAATCACATTTCTAGCGAATCCCCAAAAAGTAACACAAGGCATGAGCATTCACTGAGGAAAAATACAGACTTGTTTCATTCTTCAATTCGAGACATTATTGAGCCACAAGTTTTCTCAGAGGAATCTATCAAAATGGGGATATCTTGTAAACAACGAACATACACTTTGTATGTTACATGTTAACGCCCTGACGTTGTCCCTTCAGCATCAGTGTCGCAACATGTAAACATCAACATCAAGTTGAAGGAACAACTTCAGGGTGTTTACATGTATTTGGACGTGATACCCTGGTTGGTTCCCTGGACCCTGCTACATTGTCAAAAAAAAAAGAAGCTAATATTCACTTTTATGTATTTAAAAGGGGGGACTGAACTTCCCGATTTAGCCTCGGTTTCAATTCCCCTTATTAGGAGATGCGACAGAATGAGATTTGGGTCTTGGAGATGTGCTTTGATGTCGGTGTCTCGTGTGTGTCTGAACATGCCAAAACAGTACACATCTCACTCACCCCTCTAGATGACTTGAAACAGTGTAACCAGGTCTTGTCTGAAAGTAGCCTAGACTAGCTAGTCAACTTCTTTCACCAATTAGCTTCAGCTGGCCGGGGTGTGTGACCGTGGCACAGTTGGTTTGACCTTGGATAGCCTTGCACTGGAGCTAGTTAGGGATCGTCAATAAATTACACAATGTAAAATGTGACAATACTTTTTACGTTGCACATATTTTAGTTCTTAAATTTTTTCAATAATTGTATATTAATTGCTACTATTTATAGTTGGTTTGAAGTCATTGAAATTTGGAACTATTGACATGTAAAAAAAATATTGTCCCCCTGTACATTTTGTAATTTACTGATGGTCCCTAACTATTCCCAAAGGGATATTGAATGTCAAACCAAATTGATCATGGGCATTACGATCTGGTCGCTTGCAGCTGTGCTCAGAATTGATGATTGCTTGGGTGCTGTCAACTGTAGGCAAGACTGAAACAAACCCAAGCCAAGGAAAACTGTTAAAAAGGTACCCTTCCTGTCCTAATAATCTTGCAAATCAAAAATGTTGGATGAGACTGAAAATGATCCTATTTACAGTTTATAGTCAATTTTGACATTAGAACAAAATGTGACTAATGTCAATGTTACAGGCCGTTGTCTACTAGAGAGGTTTTCCTTCAGCTACTCTTTAAAGTAACTTCAGAGTACACTTTGCACAGTTTATAAATCCCACAGGACTGAAGCTCAGACAATAAATATTTAGAGGACAATATGTAGTCGATATTTAAAAAGGGGCAAGTAGAAAAGGCAAAAAGACACTTCTGGTGCTCACAATCTTCAAAACATCCTCTGGTATCAGTATCCTCCCCACATTCAGCCCCTGGCCTGCCTACTCCCATGGGTCATGTGATTATCTTGCCTAACGCTTACCATCTCCACAGAGACATATTTCTGGTAGAACAGCAGCTGAAAGCAGCTCAGGAGAGCAACACTTGAGTCATATCACTCTGCCAGGAAGGAAACAGAGGGATGTAAGAAAGTGATCTAACACAGGTTCAAGGATGCAGGGTACAAGGGTTTAGGGTACAGGACACTAACATAGGTAAACAGTGTACAGTACAACTGTGCAGGAGGACACTGAACTGACCTTATAGACAGGGCCTAAAACGAACACCTGTCAAATGAGGGTAGATTTTGGAATTGGTGGGTAAAGATGTCTATTTCACCAACCACGTTGTGGGTGGTCAGGGCTCCACGGTGCGAGCATTTCATTCGCATTTGTGAATAAAAATTGAAGTATGATGACATTTATAGTAAAATAAATGCTACAGTATTTCTGTTTTGTTTCATAGCTGCTAAATTAAATTGCACAAAGTCAAAGAACTACCAATCCTATAGCCTATCCTGCTTCGCACTGCAACACTGCCTGGCTGGGGGTTGTACGCACCTGAAGAGCTGAGTGAAACATTCATTTTTAGAAGTGCTATCAAATCAAATTTATTTATATAGCCCTTCGTACATCAGCTGATATCTCAAAGTGCTGTACAGAAACCCAGCCTAAAACCCCAAACAGCAAGCAATGCAGGTGTAGAAGCACGGTGGCTAGGAAAAACTCCCTAGAAAGGCCAAAACCGAGGAAGAAACCTAGAGAGGAACCAGGCTATGTGGGGTGGCCAGTCCTCTTCTGGCTGTGCCGGGTGGAGATTATAACAGAACAAGGCCAAGATGTTCAAATGTTCATAAATGACCAGCATGGTCGAATAATAATAAGACAGAACAGTACAAGCTATGTACAGGCATAAAAAAGAGTTGGTCTAATTTACTTTAAATAAAACTTTGTCCATGTGTTTCTTGGCTATTAACAAATGTTTTGTTCACAAGGTTGTTTTGAGTTTCACCTGTTAGGGAAGAAAAGACAACGCGGCTACTAGTCAGACTCGAGTCGCCTTTGGGCGATCGCCACCTACTGTGCGGATAGAAACAGGATTCCCAAAAATGGAACAAAATACCCCCCAAAAAATAACCAAGCAAAAAAAATAATGTTGAAAAAAAAATTCCCAGCGCATACTTCATCATTCGACATCTCAAAACGGGTCTCCCACATATGCATCTTTACTCAACAAACTAATCCCAACAAGTGATTCATTATCATTCATACAAGAATCCTTCCACATACAATTTCCTTTGCGTTTCAGTTTTCGATGCTACTGTTGTCCATTCAGAACATTCGTCTTCACCAACTTTACTTGACGCGTTGCTGGATTTGAACTCATCATCCACTTCCGCCATCTTTCGGGCGTATCGGTCCGAAGAGTCGCTTTACCACGGTAACCTCCCACCCTTAAAAAGGGGATGTTGAACATTTTTTTGTCTCGTCTGTGATCTTTTGGTTAAATGACTCCGCAGTGGTCGGGAGGACCAAAACGTTCATTTTAAGGCCATGCTTATAGATCATTACATCTGTTTGCCTGAAGAATTACAAATGAAGGCCTATCACGACAATGTTCAATTATTCAAGATGGTCCAATATAAAGTACGTGCTTAGACATCATTGTTAGTCTTGCTTTTGACTTGAGAGGACAAATAGAGTTGAGGAGGCTATTTTTACCCTGCCATCATCAGCATGGTGGCGACAGAGCTCAGCTGACAACTAAAAAAAATAACTCTTTACAAACACAGTCTGGAAGCCATAATCTCCATCACTATACACCAAGGTTATATCAACCCTTGCATTTGGAAAGCTGCTAAGCTATGACATTTGAAGGCTGAATAGGAAGAGCAGGTAATATCTAGTGATGGGGGAAGTTGATACAGTATATATATATATATATATTTTTTTTTTAACCTTTTTTTTAACCAGGCAAGTCCGTTAAGAACATATTCTTATTTTCAATGGCGGCCTGGGAACAGTGGGTTAACTGCCTGTTCAGGGGCAGAACGACCGGGCTCGGGGGTTTGAACTCGCAACCTTCCGGTTACTAGTCCAACGCTCTAACCACTAGGCTACCCTGCCGCCGTCATATTATTTGTGACGATATATCAATTGCTCAGAAAGTGGTCAAGTATTGATTGTCTCTCTGAGAACGTAGTTAAGATGAGCTAGTGCTGGTCGGCTCTAACTCTGCCAAAGCTCAGATTTTTCTCACTCTGCCTTTGTTCTCCATCTTGTTTTTAGCTGCTGAGATAAACAAGTTTCCATCACTTATTTCCATGACTGATCAAGCTTTGCTTTCTCATGACTCTCTTGTCCCTCTGCAGCAGACATGATGAAAAATATGTTTGGAACATCAGATCGCTTTCAAACATCAGATAGATCAAGAATCCTTCCTCGGGACTCCTGGGTAGGCGCAGCGGCCTAAGGCACTGCATCGCAGTGGTAGAGGCGTCACTACAGACCCGGGTTCGATCCCAGGCTGTATCACAACCGGCCGTGATCGGGGGTCCCATAGGGCGGCACACAGTTGGCCCAGTGTCGTCTGGGATAGGGGAGGGTTTGGGGGGGCTTTACTTGGTTCATCGCGCTCTAGCGACTCCTTGTGGTGGGCCGGGTACCTGCAGGCTGACCTCAGTCGTCAGTTGAACGGTGTTTCCTCCGACATTGGTGCGGCTGGCTTCCTGGTTAAGCGGGCTGGTGTTAAGAAGCACGGTTTCGGAGGAAACATGACTCAACCTTCACCTACCGAGACGAGACGTTGGGGAGTTGCAGCGATGAGACAAGATTTGAAATTGGGGAGAGAATTTTTTTTAAATACATTTTTCTTTAAAAATCTGTGCCTCACACAGGGGAGCATTTATCCTTGGGTTTACTATGTCAGAGTGAGACAAATTAAGATTATGGCAGAGGGAGTAAAAATAAGGCAGAAGTCACAGGACTGGATTTGATTTTAAAAAATGTCCCATTGTTGGGATCATAAATAAGAGATGCTAGTGTAGTGAATGTGATCTGCTTTATGGCCCAGAGGTTACACAGTTCAAGGCATTCCATTAAAATGTGTAATTTCATTCTGATTGGGTCGAAGTACCTGCTAACATAACACTGAAGATAGCTTTTGTGTTCAAAACAGTGAAACATCACTGACTAATCATAACTAGAGCTGTTGAATTGACAGGATCAATGACTCCCAGCAACTTTACAGAATGTATGATTTTGTAGGCCTTTGTCTCCTCTCCAAACTGAATCACTGAACTAAAACTAACAGCTGTGCTAGCCAGGCCAAGTTGTGATCGCTAGATCCATGTGGTCTCCAGCCAAGCAGAGCAGAGCAGGACCTTCATTTCAGTCAGCTCTGGGAAGAGAAAGACCATCTCAGACACCTGCTGTCTCACAGTACTATCAATGGAAACATCTGTTGCTGCCTGCACTAAACTAAAGCAGATCAATATTCCTCACATAAAGAATCGCGTACAGCTATAGGCAAGAAGAAATCGTTACACAGTCAGTAATACAAAAATGCTGCTTATACCATAACAGTGGAGCAAATAAACTTGTTTTAGAAAATTATATTGGTCTGAGGTCACAAGGCGTCTCAAAGTAGAAGTTCTGACCTAAATATGGGGTGCCTCAGTCCTATTCATTATGAACTAAAATGCAGACTTGATCGCAGCTCAGTACTCCGAGACACTGTGTGAATATGGGCCAGCTCAGTACTACTCTGAGACACTTTGTGAATATGGGCCAGCTCAGTACTCCTACTCTGAGACACTTTGTGAATATGGGCCAGCTCAGTACTCCTACACTTTGTGAATATGGGCCAGCTCAGTACTCCTACACCTTGTGAATATGGGCCAGCTCAGTACTCCTACACTTTGTGAATATGGACCAGCTCAGTACTCCTACACTTTGTGAATATGGGCCAGCTCAGTACTCCTACTCTGAGACACTTTGTGAATATGGGCCAGCTCAGTACTCCTACTCTGAGACACTTTGTGAATATGGGCCAGCTCAGTACTCTGAGACACTTTGTGAATATGGGCCAGCTCAGTACTCCTACTCTGAGACACTTTGTGAATATGGGCCAGCTCAGTACTCCTACTCTGAGACACTTTGTGAATATGGGCTACTGTGAACATATTCATTAGTGTGTCCGTGTGCTTCTGAGCTAGTCTACAATCATGCTGGCATACACCCTCTCGTACTCCCCGTTCACCCACTACTTCATGGCCACGCACGACTCCGCCTACGACTCCACCCACGACTTCGTGGCCACGCACGACTCCACCCACGACTCCGCCCACGACTCCACCCACGACTCCGCGCACGACTCCAACACCATCATCAAGTTTCCTGATCACCGACGGCGATGAGACAGCCTATAGGGAGGCAGGAGACATAGCGTGTGGTGCCAGGACAACCTCTCCCTCAACATCAGTAAGACCAAGGAGTGGACTACAGGAAACGTGGAGCGCACACCCCCATCCACATTGTCGAGTTGTAGTGGAGAGCTTCACTCTCCTTGGCGACGCTAAGGACTTAACATGGTCCACACCACCGCACAGTCGTGAAGAGAGCACAACAGTGCCTCTTCTCCCCCATTTGGCATGGGCCCTCAGATCCTCAAAAAGTTTCTACAGCTGCACCATTGAGAGAATCTTGTCTGGCTGCATCAACACCTGGTATGGCAACTGTTACCACCCTTGATCGCAAAGAGGGTGGTGCCGTGCGGAAGGCCCAATAAATCATTGGGGCCGAGCTCCCTGTCATCCATGATCTCTTTATCAGGCACAGTCCTCCACAAAGAATGTAAGAGGGGCACTGCGCCACCTTGTGGACTGGCTGCGCCACTACATAAATAAGAAAAGGGGATTTGTGTCAAGAACTGCAACGTTGCTGGGTTTCAATCTCACGTTTCCTGTGTGTATCAAAAAAATGTTCCACCACCCACAGGACATCCAGGCAGCTTGACACACCTGTGGGAAGCAGTGGAGTCAACATGGGCCACTATCCTTGTGGAACGCTTTCTACTTTTTGTTTCTACACCCACATTGTTTGGGGTTTTTAGGTTTCTGTACAGCACTTTGTGACACCAGCTGATGTCAGAAGGGCTTTATAAATACATTTTAGTTATTGATTGAACACCTTGTAGGAGTCCATCCCCTGACAAATTGAGGCTGATCTGAGGGCAACTCAATATTCTGAAGGTGCTCTTTAATGTTTTGTCCACTCACACACATCACACACAAAGCGACGCCATCACACACACGGGCGTCAGGCAGCCTAGTGGTTAGAGCGTTGGGCCAGTAACCGCAAGGTCATCAGTTTAAAAAAACAACACATATCCAATTCACACATGCATATAATACACACTGATGACGAGTCACTTTACCCTGCCTTCATGTACATATCTACCTCAAGTACCTTATAATTCACTGTATCACAATTCCTGTGGGTCAGAAGTTTACATGCACTAAGTTGATTGTGCCTTTAAACAGTTTGGAAAAATCCAGAAAATGATGCCATGGCTTTAGAAGCTTCTGATAGGCTAATTGACTTAATTTGAGTCAATTGGAGGTGTACCTGTGGATGTATTTCAAGGCCTCACCTTCAAACTCCGCCAAGAAAAAAAAATGTACACCTCCACAAGTCTAGTTCATCCTTAGGAGCAATATCCAAATGCCCGAAGGTAACACGTTCATCTGTACAAACAATAGTACGCAAGTATAAACACCATGGGACCACGCTGCCGTCATACTGCTCAGGAAGGAGACCCGTTCTGTCTCCTAGAGATGAACGTACTTTGGTGCGAAAGGTACAAATCAACAGCAAAGGACCTTGTGAAGATGCTGGAGGAAACAGGTACAAAAGGATCTATATCTACAGTAAAAACGAGTTCTATATCGACATAACCTGAAAGGCCACTCAGAAAGGAAGAAGCCACTGCTCCAAAACCTCCATAAAAAAAGCCAGACTACGGTTTGCAACTGCACATGGGGACAAAGATGGTACTTTTTGGAGAAATGTCCTCTGGTCTGATGAAACAAAAATAGAACTGTTTGGCCATAATGAACATCGTTATGTTTGGAGGAAAAAGGGGGAGGCTTGCAAGCCAAAGAACACCATCCCAACCGTGAAGCACGGGGGTGTCAGCATCATGTTGTGGGGGTGCTTTGCTGCAGGAGGGACTGGTGCACTTCACAAAATAGATGGCATCATGAGGGAGGGAAAATGATGTGGATATTTTGAAACAACAAAAGACATCAGTCAGGAAGTTAAAGCTTGGCCACAAATGGGTCTTCCAAATGGAAAATGACCCCAAGCATACTTCCAAAGTTGTGGCAAAATGGCTTAAGGACAACAAAGTCAAGGTATTGTAGTGGCCATCACAAAGCCCTGATCTCAATCCTTTTGAAAATTTGTGGGCAGAACTGAAAAAGCGTGTGGGAGCAAGAAGGCCTACAAATCTGATTCAATTACACCAGCTCTGTCAGGAGCTGAAAATACACCCAACTTATTGTGGGAAGCTTGTGGATGGCTACCCAAAACGTTTGACCCAAGTTAAACAATTTAAAGGCAACGCTCCCAAATACTAATTGTATATAAACTTCTGACCCACTGGGAATGTGATGAAAGAAATAAAAGCTTAAATAAATAATTCTCTCTACTATTATTCTGACATTTCACATTCTTAAAATAAAGTGCTGATCCTAACTGACCTAAAACAGGGCATTTTTACTTATTTTTAGGATTAAATGTCAGGAATTGTGGAAAAACTGAGTTTAAATCTATTTGGCTAAGGTGTATGTAAACTTCCAACTTATACCTCATACCTCAGCACATTGATCTGGTACTGGCACTTCCTGTATGTAACTCAATTTCTGTGTAATGTAGTAATGTCTTATTATTTGCATTGTTGGGAAGAGCTCGTTAGTAAGGATTTCATTTCATTTACATTTACATTTAAGTCATTTAGCAGACGCTCTTATCCAGAGCGACTTACAAATTGGTGCATTCACCTTATGACATCCAGTGGAACAGCCACTTTACAATAGTGCATCTAAGTCTTAAAGGGGGGTGAGAGGGATTACTTATCTTATCCTAGGTATTCCTTAAAGAGGTGGGGTTTCAGGTGTCTCCGGAAGGTGGTGATTGACTCCGCTGTCCTGGCGTCGTGAGGGAGTTTGTTCCACCACACTAAACACACCTGTTGTATTTGATACAGTCAGTGCGTTATCACAGAACATATTGGTTAACTGATTGCTTGACAGGCAAGCCTATTTTTAAAACAGTTTATCTCAAACTGTGTCATACTTACTTTACTGATCTCCTAGTTGGACATGGAAGGATGAGGCCAGCCATGGAAAATAATATGAAAGACACAATTCCATGGTAACAGAATGATGCGGAGACTCGGATGTTTCACTTTAAAATGTATGTTAAAAAGTCATCCTTGTGAAGAGAGTTGAATGGTTGATTTAACTTTGCAATCATCATTTTTTTTTTGTTTGGCGTACATTTTAAAGTGAACAATCTGTCATCTGCAACATTCTGTTAACATGGAATTGCCCTGAAACCATCCTCTCCCCACAGATGCCTTCATGGCAGTTGTAGAGGATGAATATTGTGCGACGTTTGTTAGGGGTAGACAAATCAACTTAATAAATTTCCATTTCTGACCGTCACACATCCTGGACAAAGCATTGTGGGGAAATAACGCCATCTTCCGGTAGGAGAACCAATGATATCAAGGTAGGTAGGAGAACCAATGATATCAAGGTAGGTAGGAGAACCAATGATATCAAGGTAGGTAGGAGAACCAATGATATCAAGGTAGGTAGGAGAACCAATGATATCAAGGTAGGTAGGAGAACCAATGATATCAAGGTTGGTAGAAGAACCAATGATATCAAGGTAGGTAGGAGAACCAATGATATCAAGGTAGGTAGGAGAACCAATGATATCAAGGTAGGTAGAAGAACCAATGATATCAAGGTAGGTAGAAGAACCAATGATATCAAGGTAGGTAGGAGAACCAACGATATCAAGGTAGGTAGAAGAACCAATGATATCAAGGTAGGTAGAAGAACCAATGATATCAAGGTAGGTAGGAGAACCAATGATATCAAGGTAGGTAGGAGAACCAATGATATCAAGGTAGGTAGAAGAACCAATGATATCAAGGTAGGTAGGAGAACCAACGATATCAAGGTAGGTAGGAGAACCAATGATATCAAGGTAGCAAGCAATTTAGTCTAAATGTAGCTAGACAACTATGTCAACTGACTAAACTACTTTTCTAGTTTTGTTGGATGTCACAATTAACAACCACACGAGTAAATGTCTGTCTACGTTTGCAGTTCACTGATACCCATCTAATTAGCTACCTAAATAAAAAGCTCATCGTAAAAAAAAACATTTCAAACTGTTTAAGCAAGTCATTTTGTATTACCTACATTAATAAAATAATGAAGATAAAGCACCGCTAGCGCTAGGTTATCATTATTTTAAAGAAAAGCTAACGTTAGCTAGGCACGCGTCGTTTAACAACAACCGTTATCACCATAGCAACACGAGCACGACTATTTTAAAACACGGGCAAAAGGGGACTTTATAGCTAGCAACAAATATATAAAAATGTGTATAACGTTTACGTTTAAGTTATCTAAATTAATTTCCATAGGATTAACAACTGATACATGAAAAGAAAACGCTAAAATATTTCAGATGTTGTTCCTGGGAGTACAACTATGACGACCCTGTTTGTCGACGAAGATGATGAATATACTGACAAGATTCAATTCAATTCAATTCAAGGGCTTTATTGGCATGGGAAAACATGTGTTAACATTGCCAAAGCAAGTGAGGTAGACAACAGACAAAGTGAATATATAAAGTGAAAAATTCCAGATGAAATCTCGCGTCTTGTGACGGCCGGCCGCCCAACAACCTGCCCGCTCGACCCTATCCCCTCCTCTCTTCTCCAGACCATTTCCGGAGACCTTCTCCCTTACCTCACCTCGCTCATCAACTTATCCCTGACCGCTGGCTACGTCCCTTCCGTCTTCAAGAGAGCGAGAGTTGCACCCCTTCTGAAAAAACCTACACTCGATCCCTCCGATGTCAACAACTACAGACCAGTATCCCTTCTTTCTTTTCTCTCCAAAACTCTTGAACGTGCCGTCCTTGGTCAGCTCTCCCGCTATCTCTCTCAGAATGACCTTCTTGATCCAAATCAGTCAGGTTTCAAGACTAGTCATTCAACTGAGACTGCTCTTCTCTGTATCACGGAGGCGCTCCGCACCGCTAAAGCTAACTCTCTCTCCTCTGCTCTCATCCTTCTAGACCTATCGGCTGCCTTCGATACTGTGAACCATCAGATCCTCCTCTCCACCCTCTCCGAGTTGGGCATCTCCGGCGCGGCCCACGCTTGGATTGCGTCCTACCTGACAGGTCGCTCCTACCAGGTGGCGTGGCGAGAATCTGTCTCCTCACCACGCGCTCTCACCACTGGTGTCCCCCAGGGCTCTGTTCTAGGCCCTCTCCTATTCTCGCTATACACCAAGTCACTTGGCTCTGTCATAACCTCACATGGTCTCTCCTATCATTGCTATGCAGACGACACACAATTAATCTTCTCCTTTCCCCCTTCTGATGACCAGGTGGCGAATCGCATCTCTGCATGTCTGGCAGACATATCAGTGTGGATGACGGATCACCACCTCAAGCTGAACTTCGGCAAGACGGAGCTGCTCTTCCTCCCGGGGAAGGACTGCCCGTTCCATGATCTCGCCATCACGGTTGACAACTCCATTGTGTCCTCCTCCCAGAGCGCTAAGAACCTTGGCGTGATCCTGGACAACAAACTGTCGTTCTCAACTAACATCAAGGCGGTGGCCCGTTCCTGTAGGTTCATGCTCTACAACATCCGCAGAGTACGACCCTGCCTCACACAGGAAGCGGCGCAGGTCCTAATCCAGGCACTTGTCATCTCCCGTCTGGATTACTGCAACTCGCTGTTGGCTGGGCTCCCTGCCTGTGCCATTAAACCCCTACAACTCATCCAGAACGCCGCAGCCCGTCTAGTGTTCAACCTTCCCAAGTTCTCTCACGTCACCCCGCTCCTCCGCTCTCTCCACTGGCTTCCAGTTGAAGCTCGCATCCGCTACAAGACCATGGTGCTTGCCTACGGAGCTGTGAGGGGAACGGCACCTCAGTACCTCCAGGCTCTGATCAGGCCCTACACCCAAATAAGGGCACTGCGTTCATCCACCTCTGGCCTGCTCGCCTCCCTACCACTGAGGAAGTACAGTTCCCGCTCAGCTCAGTCAAAACTGTTCGCTGCTCTGGCTCCCCAATGGTGGAACAAACTCCCTCACGACGCCAGGACAGCGGAGTCAATCACCACCTTCCGGAGACACCTGAAACCCCACCTCTTTAAGGAACACCTAGGATAGGATAAAGTAATCCTTCTCACCCCCCCCCCTTAAAATATTTAGATGCACTATTGTAAAGTGGTTGTTCCACTGGATGTCATAAGGTGAATGCACCAATTTGTAAGTCGCTCTGGATAAGAGCGTCTGCTAAATGACTTAAATGTAATGTAAATGTAAAAACAACAAAAATTAACAGTAAACATTACACATACAGAAGTTTCAAAACAGTAAAGACATTACAAATGTCATATTATATATATATATATATATACAATGTACAATGTACAAATAGTTAAAGGACACAAGATCAAATGAATAAGCATAAATATGGGTTGTATTTACAATGGTGTTTGTTCTTCACTGGTTGCCCTTCACTGTGGAATTTCACCCAAAAGATACATCTATCTCCGCACTAAACAATGGATGTCCACATAGGCAACATGGCGGGCAATCTAGTAAATGAATAGTCGATGAGGGTAATATTAAAGGGTTGCCCTTTTGTGACCCGTTGCCACGAGCAAAGGGCAACCAGTGAAGAACAAACACCATTGTAAATACAACCCATATTTATGCTTATTCATTTTATCTTGTGTCCTTTAACTATTTGTACATTGTGTGTATATATATATATATATATATATATATATATATATATATATAATATGACATTTGTAATGTTTTTACTGTTTTGAAACTTCTGTATGTGTAATGTTTACTGTTAATTTTGGTTGTTTTTCACTTTATATATTCACTTTGTCTGTTGTCTACCTCACTTGCTTTGGCAATGTTAACACATGTTTCCCATGCCAATAAAGCCCTTGAATTGAATATGCTTACTAGCCTCATGTCATGAATATGCAATGCCATCTCGAAAGAACCAATATAGTTTTTTTTTTCTTCAAATCAGTCCACTCTCGTTACAACTTAAGCAGTACGAACCTTCTATTAAATCAAATAAAGGTAGCAAATGAGCCATTAATTGTTTTGTTGTTGACCCAATTCGATACTTTCTCATTTACCTCCATACAAAAACTCCTTGCCTGGTAGGCGCAACAACGAAAACCCGCCGCCTGCTGGACGGAGACATATTTTCCCCCGAGTTGGGCCTCTCTGTCTTCCTCTTTCTCTCTAGTTGTGACTCGACGGAGTACAGATACAACCGGAAGTGGCTTTTTGTAGCTGGTTAATGCCACGTTTCAAAGAACTGGGAAAATACAAAGTCATGACGGTCGGTGATCTACAGGTCGGAGCTCAACACTTTTTCTGAAAGACGCTAACCAAATTCACATATCGATCAATGTGTTACAATTATTTTCCAAAGCGTTTGGTCTATATCTTAACATTAATAAATGTGAACTCACAGCTGTCAAAGATTGTGTGACACCTTTATATTATGGTATTCCAGTAAAATAAGAACTTACATATTTAGGCATAACCATTATCATATATCATTCATTCCCAGTCCCAACCAGGGACGGCAGGGTAGCCTAGTGGTTAGAGCGTTGGACTAGTAACCGGAAGGTTGCAAGTTCAAATCCCTGAGCTGACAAGGTACAAATCTGTCGTTCTGCCCCTGAACAGGCAGTTAATCCACTGTTCCCAGGCCGTCATTGAAAATAAGAATTTGTTCTTAACTGACTTGCATGGTTAAATAAATAAAAAATACTTGATGGACTGGAGTGTTCCCAGTCCCAACCAGAGACTTAATGGACTGGAGTGTTCCCAACCAGAGACTTAATGGACTGGAGTGTCCCAACCAGAGACTTAATGGACTGGAGTGTTCCCAGTCCCAACCAGAGACTTAATGGGCTGGAGTGTTCCCAACCAGAGACTTAATGGGCTGGAGTGTTCCCGACCAGAGACTTAATGGGCTGGAGTGTTCCCAGTCCCAACCAGAGACTTAATGGGCTGGAGTGTTCCCAGTCCCAACCAGAGACTTAATGGACTGGAGTGTTCCCAGTCCCAACCAGAGATTTAATGGGCTGGAGTGTTCCCAGTCCCAACCAGAGATTTAATGGGCTGGAGTGTTCCCAGTCCCAACCAGAGATTTAATGGGCTGGAGTGTTCCCAGTCCCAACCAGAGATTTAATGGGCTGGAGTGTTCCCAGTCCCAACCAGAGATTTGATGGGCTGGAGTGTTCCCAGTCCCAACCAGAGATTTGATGGGCTGGAGTGTTCCCAGTCCCAACCAGAGATTTAATGGGCTGGAGTGTTCCCAGTCCCAACCAGAGATTTAATGGGCTGGAGTGTTCCCAGTCCCAACCAGAGATTTAATGGGCTGGAGTGTTCCCAGTCCCAACCAGAGATTTAATGGGCTGGAGTGTTCCCAGTCCCAACCAGAGATTTAATGGGCTGGAGTGTTCCCAGTCCCAACCAGAGATTTAATGGGCTGGAGTGTTCCCAGTTCTTTCTTCCAGAAGAAGAAAGTGTTTCTTTGCTCTCATTTTTCTGTTTCAATGTAGGACACTGAAAGACAACATGTCCTTTCTCATAGCAGTAATGACAAACTGGCAGATAAGAGAAACCAATTTCATGCGGATATTTATCAAAATAATCTTCAAGGACTGCAGCTTTCTCAAAGGTGAGACCCTTGTACTCATAAATGTAGGTAGCAACCCGTTCGTGAAGGCCTTTTTTGAACTGTTCGAGAAGTATGAGTTTCTTTAAATCCTCAAGGTCCTTGACCTCTAGGCTTTTGGGCCTCCCCGAGTGGTGCAGTGGTCTAAGACGATGCAGTTGCTAGCTGTGTCACTAGAGATCCTGGTTCGAGTCCAGTCTATCTTGCAGCACTGGTCCAGCCTCTCCTCGGCTCAGCCAGGACACAGAGGAGTCCAGTCTATCTTGCAGCACTGGTCCAGCCTCTCCTCGGCTCAGCCAGGACACAGAGGAGTCCAGTCTATCTTGCAGCACTGGTCCAGCCTCTCCTCGGCTCAGCCAGGACACAGAGGAGTCCAGTCTATCTTGCAGCACTGGTCCAGCCTCTCCTCGGCTCAGCCAGGACACAGAGGAGACCAGGCCTCAGCTGGGTGGTCTAATCCATCAGTGAAGAGCAGTGGGATACACGTTCCTGGTACGACTAAATCACCTTGGATTGCATCCCAAATGGTTCCTTATACCTTACGTGGTGGTGCTACTTATATGACCAGGGCCCATACGTCTGTGGTCAAAACTAGTGCACTAATAAATAGGGAATAGGGTGCCATAGGGCTCTGGTTAAAACTAGCGCACTAAATAGGGAATAGGGTGCCATAGGGCTCTGGTTAAAACTAGCGCACTAAATAGGGAATAGGGTGCCATAGGGCTCTGGTTAAAACTAGCGCACTAAATAGGGAATAGGGTGCCATAGGGCTCTGGTTAAAACTAGCACACTAAATAGGGAATAGGGTGCCATAGGGCTCTGGTTAAAACTAGCGCACTAAAATAGGGCTCTGGTTAAAACTAGCGCACTAAATAGGGAATAGGGTGTCATAAGGCTCTGGTTAAAACTAGCGCACTAAATAGGGAATAGGGTGCCATAGGGCTCTGGTTAAAACTAGCGCACTAAATAGGGAATAGGGTGTCATAAGGCTCTGGTTAAAACTAGCGCACTAAATAGGGCTCTGGTTAAAACTAGCGCACTAAATAGGGAATAGGGTGCCATTCGGGATGAAGACCTTGGCTGGACAACACGTCTGTGACCTGACACATCCAATAATTAATGCTACACACTATATAATTAGGTTATGCACCGATGTCTGTCGTTGTATAAGAAATCCAGGTGATGTTACCTTTTCCTCAGTATCGTGGTGATTCCTCAATCGTCTCATGTTAGTACTGAGACGTACCTTTATCTTTATCTTGTATTGATTTAATCATTTCAACATTTGAAAAAAAAAGATGACAGAAAACCAGAGAATAGATTATCATCAATTGCTGAACTGAGTCTGAAGTGGATGAAACCGCTAATGGGTTAAGGGGAATCATTTGAATGTTTATTTAATCTTAATGTCGTCAGGAAAATAGTTGAGAACAGATGATGGAATGTAGCCAGTGTTCTGTCCTCTTGTGTGTATTAAATAACCAGGATGCATTGTGGTCCAACCCTGGAGGGTTATGTTGCTTCAGCCCTGCTCACATAGCATAGCTACGAAGACAGATCCATGGCAACCTGCCCGGGTCTGATGCTTCAGAGGATGTTAAAATACGGGCACGCGTCTTGTTGACTTTGAGATCTTCGGTGTGAGCTCGTATTACTCTTGTTATGTAAGCACATGTAACCTGAAGGTTGCGAGTTCAAACCCCCGAGCTGACAAGGTACAAATCTGTCGTTCTGCCCCTGAACAGGCAGTTAACCCACTGTTCCCAGGCCATCATTGAAAATAAGAATGTGTTCTTAACTGACTTGCCTGGTTAAATAAAGGTAAAATTAAAAAAAAAAATTAAACACATTAATATCATGTAATAGAGCCTCACAGTGGAGGTGTCCTAATTCCCATAAAACCTGGCGGTCAAACAGGGAAATGGTTTCGATCGTTTTAACACCATTACATTTTTCTCATGGAGAATTTCAGAAACATTTAACATTGACACGGTTATCAAAACCATCACTCCAGGGTAAGCCTACACGAAACAAAATGGCTGTTAAAATAAGGGCTGTGTTAAAATAAGGGCTGTGTTAAAATAAGGGCTGTGTTTTGTGTAGGCTTACCCTGGCGTGATAGTTTGATAAACATGTAAAAAAAAATCTCCCTTGGACAAGGTGACTCAATATCAATATATTCAGCTTTATTTACTTTCAGATTCAAAAATGGTAATTAGCATCAAAGTAGACATCATGCAAGACTACAAATCCCAGCATGCTCCTGAACGCCATCTCTACCTGACACCTTTGCTAACAGGTATTATTTATTTTAACCTTTATTTAACTAGGCAAGTCGGTTAAGAACAAATTCTTATTTACAACGACGGCCTACCCCAGACGACGCTGGGCCAATTGTGCACCGCCCTCTGGGACTCCCAATCACAGGCCAGTTGTGATACAGCCTGGGTTCGAACCAGGTACTGCAGTGATGCCTCTTGCACTGAGATGCGGTGTCTTAGACCACTGCGCCACTCGGGAGTGAGGTATCAATTCAGCCTATGTATTCACGCCAGGGTAAGCCTACACGAAACACAGCCCTTATTTTAAGTGTTTCTAAAATCCCTTATGGGAAAAATAAATGGTGGGGGAGGGGGGGGGGGCATTTCCTTGTTTGTCCTCTAGGTTTTATGGGTATTATGACTCAAACTGTGGACTCGTCATTTGTAAAATTATGACACTTTTTGATATGAATTGATATAAATGGTTATTTATTAAGAAAAAGGAGCAAATCTAAAATCACATGAATAAATAATGATACATTTTACAGTAGTGTTGGGATAAATCGAAACACAAAACCACAGATGCTTGAGCAGGAGAGTTAAGCAGGAGACTTAACTGTGGCTTTAGACACAACATGGACACAATCATGCACTCATTATCCATTGTCTCTCACGTTGGACATCAATAACAACACAAAGATAAATCTCTACATCTTGGTAGGTGATTAGCATCCGTTGACTTGATTTCTCAGGTATGTTCTTTGGGAAAAGAACATCTACACTTACCATAGTTTCACAGTACATCACGATGTCAATTGTACTGTTTGATTCACGTTTCTACAGTTACGTTTTCCTGTAGCTGGGTTTCTGAAGTATACCATATGTACATGGTTGTTTCTGTGGTTAGCTTTCCGAAGTCTACCATGTTTGTTTCTGTGGTTAGTTTTCCTGTAGCTGGGTTTCTGAAGTATACCATATGTACATGGTTGTTTCTGTGGTTAGTTTTCCTGTAGCTGGGTTTCTGAAGTCTACCATGGTTGTTTCTGTAGTTAGTTTTATTGTAGCTGGGTTTCTGAAGTATACCATGGTTGTTTCTGTAGTTAGTTTTATTGTAGCTGGGGTTCTGAAGTCTACCATGGTTGTTTCTGTAGTTAGTTTTATTGTAGCTGGGTTTCTGAAGTCTACCATGGTTGTTTCTGTAGTTAGTTTTATTGTAGCTGGGGTTCTGAAGTCTACCATGGTTGTTTCTGTAGTTAGTTTTATTGTAGCTGGGTTTCTGAAGTCTACCATGGTTGTTTCTGTAGTTAGTTTTATTGTAGCTGGGGTTCTGAACTCTACCATGGTTGTTTCTACAGTTAGTTTTCCTGTAGCTGGGTTTCTGAAGTATACCATGGTTGTTTCTGTGGTTAGTTTTATTGTAGCTGGGTTTCTGAAGTATACCATATGTACATGGTTGTTTCTGTGGTTAGTTTTCCTGTAGCTGGGTTTCTGAAGTCTACCATATGTACATGGTTGTTTCTGTGGTTAGTTTTCCTGTAGCTGGGTTTCTGAAGTCTACCATGGTTGTTTCTGTAGTTAGTTTTATTGTAGCTGGGGTTCTGAAGTCTACCATGGTTGTTTCTGTAGTTAGTTTTATTGTAGCTGGGTTTCTGAAGTATACCATGGTTGTTTCTACAGTTAGTTTTCCTGTAGCTGGGGTTCTGAAGTCTACCATGGTTGTTTCTGTAGTTAGTTTTATTGTAGCTGGGGTTCTGAACTCTACCATGGTTGTTTCTACAGTTAGTTTTCCTGTAGCTGGGTTTCTGAAGTATACCATGGTTGTTTCTGTGGTTAGTTTTATTGTAGCTGGGTTTCTGAAGTCTACCATGGTTGTTTCTGTGGTTAGTTTTATTGTAGCTGGGGTTGTGAAGTATACCATATGTACATTGTTGTTTCTGTAGTTAGTTTTATTGTAGCTGGGGTTCTGAAGTCTACCATGGTTGTTTCTGTAGTTAGTTTTATTGTAGCTGGGTTTCTCAACTCTACCATATGTACATCTCGGTGGAGTTTGTTTGCAACAACTGTGGGCGGAGTCGCTGTCAGTCGATACAAGGAAAGAGTCTGTGGTTGTATTGGATAAAGGTTTTATTAAAAAGTATGGATATCAGCAAACAAAGAAAGGCACACAGCTACAAACAGCTACAGAGGACAAACATAGGTACAAGGTAAGGAATTAAGAAACCAGTTACAGAGGACAAACATAGGTACAAGGTAAGGAAGTAAGAAAGGCAGCTACAGAGGACAAACATAGGTACAAGGTAAGGAAGTAAGAAAGGCAGCTACAGAGGACAAACATAGGTACAAGGTAAGGAAGTAAGAAAGGCAGCTACAGAGGACAAACGTAGGTACAAGGTAAGGAAGTAAGGAAACCAGCTACAGAGGACAAACATAGGTAGAAGGTAAGGAAGTAAGAAAGGCAGCTACAGAGGACAAACGTAGGGACAAGGTAAGGGTTTATCGACGGACAGCGACTCGTTGTAGTTGTCTCCGCTCAACTCCATTGATGTGATGTGCATCGTGGAGTTGAGAAAAACTTGGCTTACAGTAGTCACTGGATTTCAGTCACATTCGCAAACTAACACACTCACTTTAAAGTGTAATAGATTTGATTCTTATTATTTTATTTCTTAAATGGCTTTTAAATACAATGTTATCAGACATTCTGATTAATAGCAGCAGTCCTCTATACTTTGCTAGACGATTAAACGTAGCTTTCACACTAAAGTGTAGCAACTTGGATGTTGTACTAACTTTTCATTACAATAATCATCAATAATCAATAATCAATAATCAAGCAAAATCCTTCATGGAATCTGGATGATGCTAGACGGGGTAAAACAACACTTTCGTCTCTCTCTCTCTCTCTTTTTTTTTGGTGAAAAACTATTTTGAGAACGTTTGATATACTAACCAGTATATTTTAGCAGCACTAACTTCACAGCCGTCTCATTGAATCTCAGTCATCTGTGGTATCTTCTTCAACATCACTCTCTGGTGAGCTCCTGTGTCGGTACTCTGTGGTGTTAGACAGGTGTTTCCAAGCTACGTCCTTCTGGTTACTGGTACCTGTGCTGTTGGAGCGGCCTAGCCGGGCCAAAGCCTGGTGTTTTCCTGAGGTCTTCTCCCTGTCCTCCTGGACCTCTGCTAAGCCCCCCTGGGCCCTCTCAGACCCCTGGTGGTGGAGGTCATGCCTCAGGTTCTCCAGGTTGAGGGCCCAGGGGCCTAGCTTCTGCCAGTTGACCCTCTGGAAAGCCATGATGCAGTGAAGATTCCCTCCCACCTGCCAGGAGAGGAGAGGTTCATGTCAGAAATGCAGTACTCATACTAGAGCTCTGCTACCCGAGCCCATCGGGCCAACCTGACATTATACATTGGGTTAGGGTAGAGCCTGTTACATTTTTCATCAATAAGTACGGTACGGCAGGGCTTGGGTATCACTAGCATTGTGAAGCTGTGCCATTTGCTCGTGCTCTGCAGTACACACATATCTGACTAAGATCATAACATGGTGCCAGATGAGCTTCAACTAATTAAAAAAAAATGTTTTAACCTTTATTTAACCAGGCAAGTCAGTTAAGAACAAATCCTTATTTTCAATGACGGCCTGGGAACAGTGGGTTACCTGCCTGTTCAGGGGCAGAACGACAGATTTGTACCTTGTCAGCTCAGGGGTTTGAACTCGCAACCTTCCGGTTACTAGTCCAACGCTCTAACCACTAGGCTACCCTGCCTAGGAGATATTATTTTACAGATGATAATATTATTCCCCGAGTTTGTCTGAGAGGGATGAAAAGTAACTAACAGCTTGTCTCATGTTTCGTCACTGAGCAGAGCAGCCCGAGCGTAGCCGTTGCTATGGTCACTCACAGACTCAGAGCCACCTTGAGCAGAGTGCATGCAGAGCGAGCAGCGCGCAGGAAGCCAGTGACAGACAGAGGAGTAGCTAATGGATTTACTTACAGAGGAAGTTATTTATGATTTCTGGTTTCGGGCAGGGCCTTAAATTTGGCAAAAGCAATCAGGCCTGGGCAGGGGTCTGAATGTCGCGGGCATGGGTAGGGCTTAAAATTCATGCCAGTTCTGGGCTCTAACGCATCCTCATCCCATTGTTAGCATAACTGGTATCCTAACAACTAACATAACTATAAACTGAAACGAAAATGAAAACCTTTTTGGTTTTGCGGCACTGAATTCCCCTCTCCGTGTGACGTATATCAAGGTATTCTGGATTTTGTGTGTTCAGATCTGTGACAATATCAGCCCACCTAAAAACAACAGCAAGATACAGAAGTGAAACAGTAAATCGACTAAATACAAAATCAACTAAAGAAGACAACAACAACAAAAATACTGCATGTCATTTTTTGTAAACATTAGAAGTCAGAAAGGATCGTACTTTTTACAGTGAATAGCAGGGTGTTTCCTGCTTGGTTCACCAATCAGGATCCAGTGTTCCATTTCATTAGTTGGTAATGTACCCCTTAGAAGTAAACAAGAACAAGTTAACAAGGTACGTGGATGACAGTAGGAGGTACGTGGATGACAGTAGGAGGTACGTGGATGACAGTAGGAGGTACGTGGATGACAGTAGGAGGTACGTGGATGACAGTAGGAGGTACGTGGATGACAGTAGGAGGTGCGTGGATGACAGTAGGAGGTGCGTGGATGACAGTAGGAGGTACGTGGATGACAGTAGGAGGTACGTGGATGACAGTAGGAGGTGCGTGGATGACAGTAGGAGGTACGTGGATGACAGTAGGAGGTACGTGGATGACAGTAGGAGGTGCGTGGATGACAGTAGGAGGTGCGTGGATGACAGTAGGAGGTACGTGGATGACAGTAGGAGGTACGTGGATGACAGTAGGAGGTACGTGGATGACAGTAGGAGGTACGTGGATGACAGTAGGAGGTGCGTGGATGACAGTAGGAGGTACGTGGATGACAGTAGGAGGTACGTGGATGACAGTAGGAGGTACGTGGATGACAGTAGGAGGTGCGTGGATGACAGTAGGAGGTACGTGGATGACAGTAGGAGGTACGTGGATGACAGTAGGAGGTACGTGGATGACAGTAGGAGGTACGTGGATGACAGTAGGAGGTACGTGGATGACAGTAGGAGGTACGTGGATGACAGTAGGAGGTACGTGGATGACAGTAGGAGGTACGTGGATGACAGTAGGAGGTGCGTGGATGACAGTAGGAGGTGTGTGGATGACAGTAGGAGGTACGTGGTTGACAGTAGGAGGTACGTGGTTGACAGTAGGAGGTACGTTTATGACAGTAGGAGGTACGTGGATGACAGTAGGAGGTGCGTGGATGACAGTAGGAGGTGCGTGGATGACAGTAGGAGGTACGTGGATGACAGTAGGAGGTGCGTGGATGACAGTAGGAGGTGCGTGGATGACAGTAGGAGGTGCGTGGATGACAGTAGGAGGTACGTGGATGACAGTAGGAGGTACGTGGATGACAGTAGGAGGTGCGTGGATGACAGTAGGAGGTACGTGGTTGACAGCAGGAGGTACGTGGATGACAGTAGGAGGTACGTGGATGACAGTAGGAGGTACGTGGATGACAGTAGGAGGTACGTGGTTGACAGTAGGAGGTACGTGGTTGACAGTAGGAGGTACGTGGATGACAGTAGGAGGTGCGTGGATGACAGTAGGAGGTGCGTGTTTGACAGTAGGAGGTACGTGGATGACAGCAGAAGGTACGTGGATGACAGCAGGAGGTACGTGGTTGACAGCAGGAGGTACGTGGATGACAGCAGGAGGTACGTGGATGACAGTAGGAGGTACGTGGTTGACAGTAGGAGGTGCGTGGATGACAGTAGGAGGTGCGTGTTTGACAGTAGGAGGTACGTGGATGACAGTAGGAGGTACGTGGATGACAGCAGGAGGTACGTGGTTGACAGCAGGAGGTACGTGGATGACAGCAGGAGGTGTGTGGATGACAGTAGGAGGTGTGTGGATGACAGTAGGAGGTGCGTGGTTGACAGTAGGAGGTGCGTGGTTGACAGTAGGAGGTACGTGGATGACAGTAGGAGGTACGTGGATGACAGTAGGAGGTACGTGGATGACAGTAGGAGGTACGTGGATGACAGTAGGAGGTACGTGGATGACAGTAGGAGGTACGTGGATGACAGTAGGAGGTACGTGGATGACAGTAGGAGGTACGTGGATGACAGTAGGAGGTACGTGGATGACAGTAGGAGGTACACGGTTGACAGTAGGAGGTACACGGTTGACAGTAGGAGGTACGTGGATGACAGTAGGAGTTACGTGGTTGACAGTAAGATAAAATTATTAGTAATCGAAAATAATCAAATGTAATGAATTAGGCCTGTTGTGACCTGTTAGAAAGTAAATGCACGCAGGGATATGAGAAGAATGTACCTGTAGGCCTTGGCTGCTTTGAAAGGTGTGGCCTCGAAGCCCACAGGACAGAAGTAGTGGTTCTGACAGTGGTAAATATAGGCCATGGTTTCATCTCTTAACCCCAGGGTCAACTTCAACAACGCCCCCTCAGCTGGAACAGGGAGGACAAATACTCCATTTAAAATCAAATCAAACTGAATCATGCAGACAGTCTGAACTACTGTATGCTTTTTCATCATCTATTCAGTTTCATTGTCAAAAAACAACAACGAATTCTTTATATAACAGACAAACTGGATGACAAAGTCGAGGCCAGCCCCCCCCAAAGCCACAATTGCTGGATTGGCTGACATTTGAACACATTTTACTCTGTGTATTTCCAAAGCTGAGGCCAGCTTGTTACATCATAGCCAATTTGCTAGTAGAGAGGGTAGACGAGAGGAGAGAGGACAAACTCACCAGTCTCCCCAGCTGTCTTGTGTTTCCCGTGGGGTTTGTACAGAATATAGGAACATCCTCGGACATGGAAATTGTCATTGATTTGCCTGAACCATCTGTTCACAAAGATTTAAATATATATATATAAATATATATAATAATCTGTAGCCATAAACTGTGTGCACCTTGTTTCTAATGTCAGCATTTCTGAGTACTGTACCTCATCAGAGTAGCGTTGCCTGTAAAGGGACCAAACTTAATCTCCTCAAAAGGAGGCTGGAAGCCGAGGATCTGAAGAGCCCCCTCCTGGGAGATGGGTGGGAGACTGAAAATACACACAATAACAATCACATAGCTGTTAATCCTCTTATGTATGACACATTCAAAATGATACTACACGCTATAATTCTGATGGAAACATTTGTCTTGGTGTTTACAGATCTGTTGTATTTATAACAAGTATAAAAGATGGAGTCTGCTTCCCCCAACGAGCGGTGATCCCATTGCCACACGTACAGAGCTACAGACGACAATAAAATGCCTACCTCCCTGCTCCTAGTGTGCTGTACAGAAAGTTCCAGCAGGAAACTAATGAAGATATCCCACATGACGTCTTGTACTGGGGGCGGCTGATACAGTACCTAGAGAACGGAGAGAGGGAGGTGAGAGAGGGAGGGAGGGAGGGAGGTAAGAGAGAGAAGGAAGGAAGGGGAGAGAGAAGGAAGGAAGGAGAGAGAGAGAGAGAGAGAGAGAGAGAGAGAGAGAGAGAGAGAGAGAGAGAGAGAGAGAGAGAGAGAGAGAGAGAGAGAGAGAGAGAGAGAGAGAGAGAGAGAGAGAGAGAGAGAGAGAGAGAGAGAGAGAGAGAGAGAGAGAGAGAAAAGCATGACACTAATGAATGTCTCCTCCACTTGCAGTAATTTCTGGCTCTGTCCGAAATGGCACCACATTCCCTATATAGTGCACTAGCTTTAACCAGAGCCCTATTGGGCAGCAGTCCACTACATTCCCTATATAGTGCACTAGCTTTAACCAGAGCCCTATTGGGCAGCAGTGCACTACATAGGGTGCCATTTGCGATGCAAGCCCACTGTCATCATTGTCAGTAGTTAATACAGTATAACTAGCTCTGTGATAGGTCTATCAGCAGGTAATACAGTATAACTAGCTCTGTGATAGGTCTATCAGTAGTTAATACAGTATAACTAGCTCTGTGATAGGTCTATCAGTAGTTAATACAGTATAACTAGCTCTGTGATAGGTCTATCAGCAGGTAATACAGTATAACTAGCTCTGTGATAGGTCTATTAGTAGGTAATACAGTATAACTAGCTCTGATAGGTCTATCAGTAGGTAATACAGTATAACTAGCTCTGATAGGTCTATCAGTAGGTAATACAGTATAACTAGCTCTGATAGGTCTATCAGTAGGTAATACAGTATAACTAGCTCTGTGATAGGTCTATCAGTAGGTAATACAGTATAATGAGCTGTGTGTTACCTCAGTAATTATAGTATAATGAGCTGTGTGTTAGTTAATACAGTATAATGAGCTGTGTGTTACCTCAGTAATTATAGTATAATGAGCTGTGTGTTAGTTAATACAGTATAATGAGCTGTGTGTTAGTTAATACAGTATAATGAGCTGTGTGTTAGTTAATACAGTATAATGAGCTGTGTGTTAGTTAATACAGTATAATGAGCTGTGTGCTATATTACCATCTCCTGAGGTCCAGGACTTTAATAGTAGTTAATACAGAATAATGTGTGCAACCTCAGTAGTTACAGTATAATATATTACCATCTCCTGAGGTCCAGGACTTTCCTCTGTTTGATCTCGTCCTGCGAGGCGTAGAGAGGAAGGTCCTGCAGGTTCCTACTGCCCCCTGAAGACTTCATCTTCTTCGTACCGACTCTCTTTATGTTGCCTGAAAATAGGACACAAAGTTAAAGCAATCGCTCATACAAGACAGAAACTAAAAGTTCCCATCTCCTCTGGGTGATGGGAGGGGGGAGAGGAGATGGGAGGGGGGAGAGGAGATGGGAGGGGAGAGGAGATGGGAGGGGGAGAGGAGATGGGAGGGGGAGAGGAGATGGGAGGGGGAGAGGAGATGGGAGGGGGAGAGGAGAGGAGATGGGAGGAGGAGAGGAGATGGGAGGAGGAGAGGAGATGGGAGGGGGAGAGGAGATGGGAGGAGGAGAGGAGATGGGAGGGGGAGAGGAGATGGGAGGAGGAGAGGAGATAAGAGACTAGGTGAGAGAGGGAGACAACAGGAGGCCCTTCAATAGGAGGTCCTGATGAGCAGCCATTCTATTACGGGTCTAACTAGATTTACAACTTAAAGCAGGTTGACAGAGGCAATGCAGGTAGCCACTCTGTTGGGTGCTGGATGGCATACCAAATTACACCCTATATAGTACACTACTTTTTAACCAGGGAACATAAGGTTCAGGTCCAAAACTGTATCTGTCAAGCATTCATCAGGTCTGAATATAATCAAACGGTGTGGCGTACTAATGTTCCTAAAGTTATAAATGTTTCTGAGAACTATACGGTACCTTAATTGTTCCATTTCTTTCAACAACAAATATAATACTCAGCTGGGTAATCTTGTCACTGTGAAAAGTAATCTCTCTTGTAGTCACAGTGAAATAAACACAGTCCTCTCATTCACCCTCTCCCGACAGCACACTGATTCTTTAGGTGGTGTCTCTGCCCGTCTGTGGTGTCTCTGCCCGTCTGTGGTGTCTCTGCTCGTCTGTGGTGTCTCTGCATGTCTTACTAGCACTCTGGACAGTGGTGTCTCTGCCTGTCCTACTAGCACTCTGGACAGTGGTGTCTCTGCCTGTCCTACTAGCACTCTGGACAGTGGTGTCTCTGCCCGTCTGTGGTGTCTCTGCCCGTCTGTGGTGTCTCTGCCCGTCTGTGGTGTCTCTGTCCGTCTGTGGTGTCTCTGTCCGTCTGTGGTGTCTCTGTCCGTCTGTGGTGTCTCTGTCCGTCTGTGGTGTCTCTGTCCGTCTGTGGTGTCTCTGTCCGTCTGTGGTGTCTCTGCCCGTCTGTGGTGTCTCTGTCCGTCTGTGGTGTCTCTGCATGTCTGTGGTGTCTCTGCATGTCCTACTAGCACTCTGGACAGTGGTGTCTCTGCCTGTCCTACTAGCACTCTGGACAGTGGTGTCTCTGCCCGTCCTACTAGCACTCTGGACAGTGGTGTCTCTGCCCGTCCTACTAGCACTCTGGACAGTGGTGTCTCTGCCCGTCCTACTAGCACTCTGGACAGTGGTGTCTCTGCCCGTCCTACTAGCACTCTGGACAGTGGTGTCTCTGCCCGTCCTACTAGCACTCTGGACAGTGGTGTCTCTGCCCGTCCTACTAGCACTCTGGACAGTGGTGTCTCTGCCCGTCCTACTAGCACTCTGGACAGTGGTGTCTCTGCCCGTCCTACTAGCACTCTGGACAGTGGTGTCTCTGCCCGTCCTACTAGCACTCTGGACAGTGGTGTCTCTGCCTGTCCTACTAGCACTCTGGACAGTGGTGTCTCTGCCCGTCCTACTAGCACTCTGGACAGTGGTGTCTCTGCC
Organism: Oncorhynchus gorbuscha; assembly: GCF_021184085.1. Lineage (NCBI taxonomy): Eukaryota > Metazoa > Chordata > Actinopteri > Salmoniformes > Salmonidae > Oncorhynchus > Oncorhynchus gorbuscha. The sequence goes on along the minus strand of NC_060187.1, from coordinate 2,385,204 downwards.
CGTCCTACTAGCACTCTGGACAGTGGTGTCTCTGCCCGTCCTACTAGCACTCTGGACAGTGGTGTCTCTGCCCGTCCTACTAGCACTCTGGACAGTGGTGTCTCTGCCCGTCCTACTAGCACTCTGGACAGTGGTGTCTCTGCCCGTCCTACTAGCACTCTGGACAGTGGTGTCTCTGCCCGTCCTACTAGCACTCTGGACAGTGGTGTCTCTGCCCGTCCTACTAGCACTCTGGACAGTGGTGTCTCTGCCCGTCCTACTAGCACTCTGGACAGTGGTGTCTCTGCCCGTCCTACTAGCACTCTGGACAGTGGTGTCTCTGCCCGTCCTACTAGCACTCTGGACAGTGGTGTCTCTGCCCGTCCTACTAGCACTCTGGACAGTGGTGTCTCTGCCCGTCCTACTAGCACTCTGGACAGTGGTGTCTCTGCCCGTCCTACTAGCACTCTGGACAGTGGTGTCTCTGCCCGTCCTACTAGCACTCTGGACAGTGGTGTCTCTGCCCGTCCTACTAGCACTCTGGACAGTGGTGTCTCTGCCCGTCCTACTAGCACTCTGGACAGTGGTGTCTCTGCCCGTCCTACTAGCACTCTGGACAGTGGTGTCTCTGCCCGTCCTACTAGCACTCTGGACAGTGGTGTCTCTGCCCGTCCTACTAGCACTCTGGACAGTGGTGTCTCTGCCCGTCCTACTAGCACTCTGGACAGTGGTGTCTCTGCCCGTCCTACTAGCACTCTGGACAGTGGTGTCTCTGCCCGTCCTACTAGCACTCTGGACAGTGGTGTCTCTGCCCGTCCTACTAGCACTCTGGACAGTGGTGTCTCTGCCCGTCCTACTAGCACTCTGGACAGTGGTGTCTCTGCCCGTCCTACTAGCACTCTGGACAGTGGTGTCTCTGCCCGTCCTACTAGCACTCTGGACAGTGGTGTCTCTGCCCGTCCTACTAGCACTCTGGACAGTGGTGTCTCTGCCCGTCCTACTAGCACTCTGGACAGTGGTGTCTCTGCCCGTCCTACTAGCACTCTGGACAGTGGTGTCTCTGCCCGTCCTACTAGCACTCTGGACAGTGGTGTCTCTGCCCGTCCTACTAGCACTCTGGACAGTGGTGTCTCTGCCCGTCCTACTAGCACTCTGGACAGTGGTGTCTCTGCCCGTCCTACTAGCAGCACTCTGGACAGTGGTGTCTCTGCCCGTCCTACTAGCACTCTGGACAGTGGTGTCTCTGCCCGTCCTACTAGCACTCTGGACAGTGGTGTCTCTGCCCGTCCTACTAGCACTCTGGACAGTGGTGTCTCTGCCCGTCCTACTAGCACTCTGGACAGTGGTGTCTCTGCCCGTCCTACTAGCACTCTGGACAGTGGTGTCTCTGCCCGTCCTACTAGCACTCTGGACAGTGGGTGTCTCTGCCCGTCCTACTAGCACTCTGGACAGTGGTGTCTCTGCCCGTCCTACTAGCACTCTGGACAGTGGTGTCTCTGCCCGTCCTACTAGCACTCTGGACAGTGGTGTCTCTGCCCGTCCTACTAGCACTCTGGACAGTGGTGTCTCTGCCCTCCTCAGCACTCTGGACAGTGGTGTCTCTTCCTAAGCACTCTGGAAAGTGGTGTCTCTGCCCGTCCTACTAGCACTCTGGACAGTGGTGTTCTGGAAAGCACTCTGGACAGAACTCTGAGATAGCACTCTGGACAGTCTTCATCAACGAGGACTAGCACTCTGGACAGTGGTGTCTGCCAGTCCTACTAGCACTCTGGACAGTGGTGTCTCTCCAGCCATGAAAAGCTGCCAGACTCTGGACAGTGGTGTCTCTGCCCGTCCTACTAGCACTCTGGACAGTGGTGTCTCTGCTACTAGCACTCTGGACAGTGGTGTCCTCTAGCACCCAGTGGTGTCTCTGCCCGTCCTACTAGCACTCTGGACAGTGGTGTCTCTGCCCGTCCTACTAGCACTCTGGACAGTGGTGTCTCTGCCCGTCCTACTAGCACTCTGGACAGTGGTGCACTCTCAGTGGTCTGCCCGTCCTACTAGCACTCTGGACAGTGGTGATCTGTCCTACTAGCACTCTGGACAGTGGTGTTCTGTTGTCCTACTAGCACTCTGGACAGTGGTGTCTCTTTTCCTACTAGCACTCTGGACAGTGGTGTCTCTGCCCGTCCTACTAGCACTCTGGACAGTGGTGTCTCTGCCCGTCCTACTAGCACTCTGGAGATTAATCTATGATGTCCTACTAGCACTCTGGACAGTGGTTCTCTGAAATCAATAACTCTGGACAGTGGTGTCTCTGCCCGTCCTACTAGCACTCTGGACAGTGGTGTTCTGCCCGTCCTACTAGACACTCTGGACACTCTGCCCGTCCTACTAGCACTCTGGACAGTGGTGTCTCTGCGTCCTACTAGCACTCTGGACAGTGGTGTCTCTGCCCGTCCTACTAGCACTCTGGACAGTGGTGTCTCTGCCCGTCCTACTAGCACTCTGGACAGTGGTGTCTCTGCCTGTCCTACTAGCACTCTGGACAGTGGTGTCTCTGCCCGTCCTACTAGCACTCTGGACAGTGGTGTCTCTGCCCGTCCTACTAGCACTCTGGACAGTGGTGTCTCTGCCCGTCCTACTAGCACTCTGGACAGTGGTGTCTCTGCCCGTCCTACTAGCACTCTGGACAGTGGTGTCTCTGCCCGTCCTACTAGCACTCTGGACAGTGGTGTTGTGGTCCTTGCCACTCTGGACAGTGGTGTTCTTCCTACTGCACTCTGGACAGTGGTGTCTCTGCCATGTCCTACTAGCACTCTGGACAGTGGTGTCTCTGTGGTTCCTATGCACTCTGGACAGTGGTGTCTATGTCCTACTAGCACTCTGGACAGTGGTGTCTCTATGTCCTACTAGCACTCTGGTGGTGCCTGTCCCGTCCTACTAGCACTCTGGACAGTGGTGTCTCTGCCCGTCCTACTAGCACTCTGGACAGTGGTGTCTCTGTCCTACTAGCACTCTGGACAGTGGTGTCTCTGCCCGTCCTACTAGCACTCTGGACAGTGGTGTCTCTGCCATGTCCTACTAGCACTCTGGACAGTGGTGTTCTGGTTACTAGCACTCTGGACAGTGGTGTCTCTGCCCGTCCTACTAGCACTCTGGACAGTGGTGTCTCTGTGTTATAGCACTCTGGACAGTGGTGTTCTGGTTGTCCTACTAGCACTCTGGACAGTGGTGTTCTTTAGTGGTGTCTCTGCCCGTCCTACTAGCACTCTGGACAGTTGCAGGTTCACCTAGCACTCTGGACAGTGGTGTCTCTGCCCGTCCTACTAGCACTCTGGACAGTGGTGTTCTATAGTCCTACTAGCACTCTGGACAGTGGTGTCTCTGCCCGTCCTACTAGCACTCTGGACAGTGCTTGATAGTGTATGTGATGTCCTACTAGACTCTGGACAGTGGTGTCTCTGCCCGTCCTACTAGCACTCTGGACAGTGGTGTCTCTGCCCGTCCTACTAGCACTCTGGACAGTGGTGTCTCTGGTGTCTCTGCCCGTCCTACTAGCACTCTGGACAGTGGTGTCTCTGCCCGTCCTACTAGCACTCTGGACAGTGGTGTCTCTGGTCCTATTAATCTGGACAGTGGTGTCTCTGCCCGTCCTACTAGCACTCAGTGTCTCTGTAACTAGCACTCTGGACAGTGGTGTAATTAATCAACAGGTGAAGGATCTTTTAAACAAACAAAAATAGTTCTACAGGAGGAAAAATAGCTGTTCTGGAAAGAGCTAAGAATTGAGATAAACAATCTTCATCCAGGACTATCCTGAAGCTGTAACCAGAAGAGGAAAGAACTTATCCCAGCCATGAAAACCCACCAACAGTGGGGACATTGCTTACATCTGCTAACAGTGTTCTTTGTCCCCCTCCCTCCCAGAAGCCTGTGGGTTATTAATCAACCCCCACCACACACACACCAACTGATTGATAGACTGCTGAATAATGTTTGTTGTTGTTGTTCTTGCTTTGTTCTTTTCATATTATGTTCATCTCTGATCAGCTCCCCAGAAAGGGCTGTAAATAGCCCAGATTAATATATGATAAGAAATAAGGTTCATGAAATCAATAACTTGCTGAAAAATCAGATAACATTCATATATTAGCCATTTCTGAGACTCACTTGGATAATTCATTTGATGATTAGTTAATCAGGGATACAACATCTATAGAGACAGACCAGGAAGATTCTCACTGTAACCAGTGTCTGTAATCTGGTTCAGGTTATTAATCAACCCTCTCAACAGGAATATATTCAGACCAAAGTGAAGATCCCTGGTGTCAAGTGTTATTTAAGTGTTGTGGTTGCCATGTCAAGTGTTATTTAAGTGTTGTGGTTGCCATGTCAAGTGTTATTTAAGTGTTGTGGTTGCCATGTCAAGTGTTATTTAAGTGTTGTGGTTGCCATGTCAAGTGTTATTTAAGTGTTGTGGTTGCCATGGTGTTATTTAAGTGTTGTGGTTGCCATGTCAAAGTGTTATTTAAGTGTTGTGGTTGCCATGTCAAGTGTTATTTAAGTGTTGTGGTTGCCATGCCAAGTGTTATTTAAGTGTTGTGGTTGTTCAGTGTTATTTAAGTGTTATGGTTGCCATGTCAAGTGTTATTTAAGTGTTGTGGTTGCAGGTTCACCTGTAACCAGTGTCTGTAAGCCTATTATTTAAGGGTTTTAATCAACCAAGAGCTAACAGCCAGTATCTCGATAACGTGTGTGAAACCTTGATAGTGTGTGATGTAAGGTCTACTTTCTTAGGGACCTGAATATTGAATCAACCCACTCAACAGGAAGCTTCTCACTGTAACCAGTGTCTGTAATCTGGTTCAGGTTATTAATCAACCCACTCAACAGGAAGCTAATCACTGTAACCAGTGTCTGTAATCTGGTTCAGGTTATTAATCAACCCACTCAACAGGAAGCTTCTCACTGTAACCAGTGTCTGTAATCTGGTTCAGGTTATTAATCAACCTACCAGGGTGTTTACAAACACTACAGGAACAAGATCATCCACATGTATTGATCACATGTTTACTGATACTGTAGAACTTTTTTCTAAAGCTGTATCCGTACCCATTGGATGCAGTGATCACAATATAGTGGCTTTATACAGGAAAGAAAAACTGGGCCTAAAATAGTGTATAAGAGATTAGAGGTCGACCTCTATAAGAGATCATACAAAATATGTTGCTGTGACTCCAACATGGAGGATGTTCCAAATCTTTTGGCCCTCTACTGTTTTCTATTTTTTACCAAGGACCTTTTAAAAAAAGCCTGTGTGTCTATGTACCCGAGATGGCATAGCAGTTCAGACATCTTTTGTCCTCGTCTTGTCGAGTCCTGTATGTATGTATGTATGTATATATGTATATATATATATATATATATATATATATATATATATATATATATATATATATATATATATATATATATATAATATATTTTTTACAACATACATTTTATTTTTATTTTCCATCAACTCATCTTCAAAACACTCTCCTGCAACCCGCCTCACCAATTTATATTTATAAATAAGTATTATTTACCTCAAATCTGCAATCCTCCAAGAAGCTAGCCAGAAGCTAGCCAGAAACTCCAAGAAGCTAGCCAGAAACTCCAAGAAGCTAGCCAGAAACTAACCAGAAGCTAGCCAGAAACTCCAAGAAGCTAGCCAGAAACTAACCAGAAGAAACTAGCCAGAAACTAACCAGAAGCTAGCCAGGAGCTAGCTAGAAGCTAATCAGAAGCTAGTTCAGAAGCTAGTTAGCTTCTTTACTGGCAAATCGTTAGTATTCAGCTAACCACGGTTTGTGGTCATCAGCTATCCTTTAGCTCGAAAATCTATCGCCAGTTTTGTATGGCGCAGCGCGGCTCGGAACGGAACATACCGGACCAATTTTTCTCTCCATGTCCTTGGATTTCAACTGCTCTCTGGACATTCATTCCCGGATCTCACAGCTAGCCAGCTGCTATCCGTGTGTCTATCTGCTCTCTACCCGAAGGAGATCCGGCTGGCTCCTCCGTCGCGATGTTACCTGAACGCTCATCTGCGTGCTCTGGACACCATATGTGAACTGATTGCCCCCCATCTATCTTCAGAGCTCGTGCTGCTAGGCGACCTAAACTGGAACATGCTTAACACCCCAGCCATCCTACAATCTAAACTTGATGCCCTCAATCTCACTCAAATTATCAATGAACCTACCAGGTACCACCCCAAAGCCTTAAACACGGGCACCCTCATAGACATCATCCTAACCAACTTCCCCTCTAAATACACCTCTGCTGTTTTCAACCAAGATCTCAGTGATCACTGCCTCATTGCCTGCATCCGTAATGGGTCAGCGGTCAAACGACCTCCACTCATCACTGTAAAACACTCCCTGAAACACTTCAGCGAGCAGGCCTTTCTAATCGACCTGGCCGGTGTATCCTGGAAGGATATCGATCTCATCCCGTCAGTAGAGGATGCCTGGATATTTTTTTGAAATGCCTTCCTAACCATCTTAAATAAACATGCCCCATTCAAGAAATTTAGAACCAGGAACAGATATAGCCCTTGGTTCTCCCCAGACCTGACTGCCCTTAACCAACACAAAAACATCCTATGGCGTTCTGCATTTGCATCGAACAGCCCCCGTGATATGCAGCTGTTCAGGGAAGCTAGAAACCGTTATACACAGGCAGTTAGAAAAGCCAAGGCTAGCTTTTTCAAGCAGAAATTTGCTTCCTGCAACACTAACTCAAAAAAGTTCTGGGACACTGTAAAGTCCATGGAGAATAAGAACACCTCCTCCTAGCTGCCCACTGCACTGAAGATAGGAAACACTGTCACCACTGATAAATCCACCATAATTGAGAATTTCAATAAGCATTTTTCTACGGCTGGCCATGCTTTCCACCTGGCTACTCCTACCCCGGTCAACAGCACTGCACCCCCAACAGCAACTCACCAAAGCCTTCCCCATTTCTCCTTCTCCCAAATCCGTTCAGCTGATGTTCTGAAAGAGCTGAAAAATCTGGACCCCTACAAATCAGCCGGGCTAGACAATCTGGACCCTTTCTTTCTAAAATTATCTACCGAAATTGTTGCCACCCCTATTACTAGCCTGTTCAACCTCTCTTTCGTGTCGTCTGAGATTCCCAAAGATTGGAAAGCAGCTGCGGTCATCCCCCTCTTCAAAGGGGGGGATACTCTTGACCCAAACTGCTACAGACCTATATCTATCCTACCATGCCTTTCTAAGGTCTTCGAAAGCCAAGTCAACAAACAGATTACCGACCATTTCGGTACTCACCATACCTTCTCTGCTATGCAATCTGGTTTCAGAGCTGGTCATGGGTGCACCTCAGCCACGCTCAAGGTCCTAAACGATATCTTAACCGCCATCGATAAGAAACATTACTGTGCAGCCGTATTCATTGATCTGGCCAAGGCTTTCGACTCTGTCAACCACCACATCCTCATCGGCAGACTCGACAGCCTTGGTTTCTCAAATGATTGCCTCGCCTGGTTCACCAACTACTTCTCTGATAGAGTTCAGTGTGTCAAATCGGAGGGTCTGCTGTCCGGACCTCTGACAGGGGTGCCACAGGGTTCAATTCTTGGACCGACTCTCTTCTCTGTATACATCAATGAGGTCGCTCTTGCTGCTGGTGAGTCCCTGATCCACCTCTACACAGACGACACCATTCTGTATACTTCCGGCCCTTCTTTGGACACTGTGTTCACAACCTCCAAACGAGCTTCAATGCCATACAACTCTCCTTCCGTGGCCTCCAATTGCTCTTAAATACAAGTAAAACTAAATGCATGCTCTTCAACCGATCGCTACCTGCACCTACCCGCCTGTCCAACATCACTACTCTGGACGGCTCTGACTTAGAATACGTGGACAACTACAAATACTTAGGTGTCTGGTTAGACTGTAAACTCTCCTTCCAGACCCATATCAAACATCTCCAATCCAAAGTTAAATCTAGAATTGGCTTCCTATTTCCCAACAAAGCATCCTTCACTCATGCTGCCAAACATACCCTTGTAAAACTGACCATCCTACCAATCGACTTTGGCGATGTCATTTACAAAATAGCCTCCAATACCCTACTCAACAAATTGGATGCAGTCTATCACAGTGCAATCCGTTTTGTCACCAAAGCCCCACATACTACCCACCATTGCGACCTGTACGCTCTCGTTGGCTGGCCCTCGCTTCATACTCGTCGCCAAACCCACTGGCTCCATGTCATCTACAAGACCCTGCTAGGTAAAGTCCCCCCTTATCTCAGCTCGCTGGTCACCATAGCATCTCCCACCTGTAGCACACGCTCCAGCAGGTATATCTCTCTAGTCACCCCCAAAACCAATTCTTTCTTTGGCCGCCTCTCCTTCCAGTTCTCTGCTGCCAATGACTGGAACGAACTACAAAAATCTCTGAAACTGGAAACACTTATCTCCCTCACTAGCTTTAAGCACCAACTGTCAGAGCATCTTACAGATTACTGCACCTGTACATAGCCCACCTATAATTTAGCCCAAACAACTACCTCTTTCCCAACTGTATTTAATTTATTTATTTATTTTGCTCCTTTGCACCCCATTATTTTTATTTCTACTTTGCACATTCTTCCATTGCAAATCTACCATTCCAGTGTTTTACTTGCTATATTGTATTTACTTTGCCACCATGGCCTTTTTTGCCTTTACCTCCCTTATCTCACCTCATTTGCTCACATCGTATATAGACTTGTTTATACTGTATTATTGACTGTATGTTTGTTTTACTCCATGTGTAACTCTGTGTCGTTGTATCTGTCGAACTGCTTTGCTTTATCTTGGCCAGGTCGCAATTGTAAATGAGAACTTGTTCTCAACTTGCCTACCTGGTTAAATAAAGGTGTTCTCAACTGGCCTACCTGGTTAAATAAAGGTGTTCTCAACTAGCCTACCTGGTTAAATAAAGGTGTTCTCAACTGGCCTACCTGGTTAAATAAAGGTGTTCTCAACTGGCCTACCTGGTTAAATAAAGGTGTTCTCAACTAGCCTACCTGGTTAAATAAAGGTGTTCTCAACTAGCCTACCTGGTTAAATAAAGGTGTTCTCAACTGGCCTACCTGGTTAAATAAAGGTATTCTCAACTAGCCTACCTGGTTAAATAAAGGTGTTCTCAACTTGCCTACCTGGTTAAATAAAGGTGTTCTCAACTAGCCTACCTGGTTAAATAAAGGTATTCTCAACTAGCCTACCTGGTTAAATAAAGGTGTTCTCAACTTGCCTACCTGGTTAAATAAAGGTGTTCTCAACTAGCCTACCTGGTTAAATAAAGGTATTCTCAACTAGCCTACCTGGTTAAATAAAGGTGTTCTCAACTGGCCTACCTGGTTAAATAAAGGTGAAATAAAATGTTTTAAAAAATGTACGCTGATGATTAAACCCTGTATGCGTCAGCAACCACAGCTAGTGAAATCATTGCAACCCTAAACAAAGAGTTGCAGTCTGTTTTAGAATGGGTGGCCAATAATAAACTGGTCCTGAACATCTCTAAAACTAAGGGCATTGTATTTAGTACAAATCAATATCCAAATTCTAGACCTGAGCTGAATCTGACTATTGACCAAGTTGAGGAGGCTACAGTTTACTTGCAGTTTCCTTAGATTGTAAACTGTCGTGGTCAAAACATATAGATTCAATGGTTGTAACAATGGGGAGAGGTCTGTCTGTAATAAAGAGATGGGGAGAGGTCTGTCTGTAATAAAGAGATGGGGAGAGGTCTGTCTGTAATAAAGAGATGGGGAGAGGTCTGTCTGTAATATAGAGATGGGGAGAGGTCTGTCTGTAATAAAGAGATGGGGAGAGGTCTGTCTGTAATATAGAGATGGGGAGAGGTCTGTCTGTAATATAGAGATGGGGAGAGGTCTGTCTGTAATATAGAGATGGGGAGAGGTCTGTCTGTAATATAGAGATGGGGAGAGGTCTGTCTGTAATATAGAGATGGGGAGAGGTCTGTCTGTAATAAAGAGATGGGGAGAGGTCTGTCTGTAATAAAGAGATGGGGAGAGGTCTGTATGTAATATAGAGATGGGGAGAGGTCTGTCTGTAATAAAGAGATGGGGAGAGGTCTGTCTGTAATAAAGAGATGGGGAGAGGTCTGTCTGTAATATAGAGATGGGGAGAGGTCTGTCTGTAATATAGAGATGGGGAGAGGTCTGTCTAATAAAGAGATGGGGAGAGGTCTGTCTGTAATATAGAGATGGGGAGAGGTCTGTCTGTAATATAGAGATGGGGAGAGGTCTGTCTAATATAGAGATGGGGAGAGGTCTGTCTGTAATATAGAGATGGGGAGAGGTCTGTCTGTAATAAAGAGATGGGGAGAGGTCTGTCTGTAATAAAGAGATGGGGAGAGGTCTGTCTGTAATATAGAGATGGGGAGAGGTCTGTCTGTAATATAGAGATGGGGAGAGGTCTGTCTGTAATATAGAGATGGGGAGAGGTCTGTCTGTAATATAGAGATGGGGAGAGGTCTGTCTGTAATATAGAGATGGGGAGAGGTCTGTATGTAATATAGAGATGGGGAGAGGTCTGTCTGTAATATAGAGATGGGGAGAGGTCTGTATGTAATATAGAGATGGGGAGAGGTCTGTCTGTAATATAGAGATGGGGAGAGGTCTGTCTGTAATATAGAGATGGGGAGAGGTCTGTCTAATAAAGAGATGGGGAGAGGTCTGTCTGTAATATAGAGATGGGGAGAGGTCTGTCTGTAATATAGAGATGGGGAGAGGTCTGTCTGTAATAAAGAGATGGGGAGAGGTCTGTATGTAATATAGAGATGGGGAGAGGTCTGTCTGTAATATAGAGATGGGGAGAGGTCTGTATGTAATATAGAGATGGGGAGAGGTCTGTATGTAATATAGAGATGGGGAGAGGTCTGTCTGTAATATAGAGATGGGGAGAGGTCTGTCTGTAATATAGAGATGGGGAGAGGTCTGTCTAATAAAGAGATGGGGAGAGGTCTGTCTGTAATATAGAGATGGGGAGAGGTCTGTCTGTAATAAAGAGATGGGGAGAGGTCTGTCTGTAATATAGAGATGGTGAGTATTTTGAAAAGAATACTGAGTAAATGTTGCACAATCCAGGAGGAAAGCTCTTAAGAGACTTTACCAAAGAACACTCACAGACGTAATCACTGCCAAAGGTGTTTCTGACCAGTATTTACTCAGGGGGGGTGAAAACGTATCTCATTAATGTATATTCATGTTTTATTTTTCAGTCATCTTTAAAATAATGGTAGGATTTTACTTCTACTTTGACAGAGTATTTTGTGTAGCTCATTGACAACAAAATGACAGTTTAATCCCACTTTGTAACACAATAACATGTGAAGATATCCAAAGGGGGGGGGTGAATACTTACGATTCCCACGGTACCAACAACAGATGGTCTGAACAACAGTTACAGGCACATATTTCTTAGTAACAGATGAATCAGCATGAGAACAATACTAAGTCATTCAAAGCATATTCATGAGACTAAAAACATACTGGAAATGATGTCTCCAAAAGCAAGCAGAACCCTGTTTTATACTATATATTATTTAGGTTATTGATTTTGCTTACTTGTCCTGGGCTTTCGAGTTAGCACAGCATCAAAGTTAGTGGTATCAATCTCCCAAGCCAGGATAGGCTTGGTGTTGCTGCAGGACACCCCCTCCATGTCAAAGTCTTCATCTGAAGCCTCCTCTACACCTGCAGGCTGCCCCTGACCCTGAGACAGGTCCACAGTGTTGGACTTCACTAATGGGGTCCCGCTGCCATCCTGCTTGCTGTGGGCCACCTCTCTGGGGGTGCTGGGGAGCCGGTAGAGAGAGGCAGCCTGGTTGAGGAGGGCGTAGTCTGAGCAGACCGTGTAGAACTTCTCCCTGGAGTGAGTGACAGGGCAGGTCCACGGGAGCTGGAGCTCAGCGCTGGAGGCTCTCCGGGTCCTCAGGGAGTCCCGGGTGAGAGTGGTCAGTAGGCCGCGTTGGTCATCCTCTCTGTCAGGGGTGGGGGTCGCTGGGACAAGGGCATAGCCTGGTCGCCTGGCTCACTCCCAGATACATTAGGTCCTGAACTATCCCCACTGTTAGGCATTGAAGAGAGGACTGGGATGTTGGATGAGAGAATTGTTTAAAGTTGAAGTGGTTGGTCTGTTTAGAGGGGTGGGTTGTCATCTATGCTGCAGAAAGGGTTAAACATATATATTTATTAAAACTTCAAATTGGGTTCAAATATATCAACCAGGAATGGTGTTTTTGGGCTTATAAAAGGTAACGTGTTGAAAGGTAATTCATAGTCAGTAACTAACATAGAATTGAAGGTATCCCAAAGGCCAGCAGATGGCGATGTTGAGTAATTTAATCTTACGGTCCAGATGGAATCTATCCAGCTGGCTATGCAGCTGTCTATGCACTCGTATCCCCATGGACTGGTTTGTACATTAAACATTCTCCATTCAGGCTGTAAGGGTGTAATGTTCCTCCTGAACTCAATTGAATGGGGAGAAGGTCGGGAAAAAAACGGGTGGAATTTACATACTTTTTTATGAAACACTATTTTCCACCACCATGCTAAAGTGGCTAATGCTACTTCCTGATGTTGTGTATCGTGTTCAGCCAATCAGACCAGGGGTGGGGGAAAAACAGACTGCTGCAACCTGATTGGCTGAACGTAATATGCAACATCCAGGACTAACATTAGCTACTCTAGCATGGTGGTGGAAACTGGTGCTTCATAAAGAAAGTATGGGGTCTCCTGAGTGGCGCAGAGGTCTAAGGCACTACATGCCAGGCTGTGTCACAACCGGCCGTGGCCGGGAGTCCCATAGGGTGGTGCACAATTGGCCCAGCGTCGTCTGGGTTAGGGGAGGGTTAGACCGGGGGTTTTCCATGGCTCATCGCGCTCTAGCGATTCCTTGTAGCGGGCCGGTCGCCTGCAAGCTGACCTCAGTCGTCAGTTGAACAGTGTTTCCTCCAACACATTGGTGCGGCTGGCTTCCTGGTTAAGAAGCAGTGTGGCTTGGCGGGTGATGTTTCAGTCCTTCGCCTCTCCCAAGCCCGTTGCAGCGATGAGACAAGATCGTAACTACCAATTGGATATCACAAACGTTTTATTTTTTTATGCCTTATCACCATTAAATCTAGTTAAGGAGGAAAACTACACCCTTGCAGCCTCAATGGGAAATATTTTATGTACAACCCGGTTCAGGGATAGGTGCGTTCCCATTGAATGAATGGTCAAATGAAACGACTCAATATCGTTTCCTGCCAGCCTTTTGGCTAACTTTACGGCAAGCCCTGATATTAATTCAGCCATAACCTGATCTACAGTAGCATGAGCACTTGCTAAGGAGAATGTATTGGACATTGAGTACAAAACACACTTAGGAGTGGTGTAAATTATTATTTTTTACATTACACGGCCGTTCAATCATAAAGACAAAAATAAGAATATGTATTTTGCGCCCACTAGGCTAGACGGCCGTCACCACCTGTCATCTCAGAAGATGGCATCTGACACTCTGAAATATGCACGCAATAAACCTGTAACATTTGGTACACATACCTTGCATTGTGTCGTGGATTTTTAACTTGGTAGTTACCTAGGTAGCCACATAGTATGAATTTCTCCTGGTGGGATAAATAAGCTGTTGTATATTGACGTCCTCCTCCTTCCGCTGTACAGTAATGATGAACTAACCCATTGCGTAACTAGGGGTGCTCAACCGTCATCTTCCACAATAATTTCTCACAGACAGTTCTAAATTAACGCTTTGCTAAAAAAACAAATCAAATAAAAATGGAAGTTTAAAATGGTTCAATTTATAGGGATTTCACATTTACTGATCCTATTTCTTCATCATTTTACACACAATATTCGGCGTTCACGAAGGGTCATCAACCCCTAACCAGACATCCGGTTTTCTTTAACCAATCAGAATAAGCCTTTTGGCTATGTGGGGTGCACTTGATTTACCTCGCTGGTATGGAACGCCGTTTTACACTATTCGAAGCGTCAAATAAGGACCTGAATGTGACTATCACGCCATGTAATCATTTAACACGTTCATTCATTGTTTATGTAATTATTACACATTGATTAGACTATCACTCGTATTTCATATGTCACAACGATTCACTGATACGTGTGCTATGATGCCGGTAAAGTTGTGTTTCGCTCACCGGCTGCTGCCTCACGACCGCAGACACACTCCCCCAAGCTATGGACGGTGCTGGCTATAAATAAAATAAAAACTAGCTAGCTAATGGACACAAACAATGTTCTTCCCCCAAAAACATAGCAAAACGACATGCTCTGTTTCAGTAGCTAGCTAACTATCTATCTAGGTGTCATCATCTAAAATACCCCTTATTTATAAAACAGTTCTAATTTGATGAATGGTCACCTATGTGAAGCTAGCCACAATAAGGATGCGCCTAAATAATGGAATTTGCTGTTCGCCTTAAAAAGAAAATAGAATATAAAAATATATATATTCTATTGAACCTTCATTTAACTAGGCAATTCAGTTAAGAACAAATTATTATTTACAATGACGACCTAACCCGGACGACGCTGGACCAATTGTGCGCCCCCTTATGTCTAATTGTAAGTGTTACAAATGAATACGAAAAGTGGAATAATGGAATATATCATGCGAAACGAGGTTGGATTGTTGTTATATAAATTCAACAAAAGACAATAATTTGTTAATTTGACAAAAATCTTTTGAAATCACACTGTGGATGTATTAGACTTTAGAATAGCATACTTGTTTCACCGTACAGCCTTACCCTATGGATTGTGGATCAATGACATGGGGTATCAGTCTACCCAGGGACACCCACAGAACATTAGCGTCGAAGCTCTTATTGCAGGACTCTGAAACCACCGTGAATTGAGCCACATGTATTGTACCCGTCAACCTACTATATGTATTGAACAATATTCCAGAGAAAAAACAATACCAAGTGTATTTTCTGGAGTCTTGATAACTCTGAGGAGGACTTTCCCCACAGTCAAAGTGCCACAATAAGATCTACGACGCTAATAGTTGCGTAAAAAGTTGCGTTCTGTGGGTGTTAAGAAGCAGACTGATACACTATTTTATTGCTCCATAAATTCCAGCCCTCTAACCTTGTTAAATATTATCTAGTCTAAATATGGCGTGATTCCATCAGTTGTGTAACCTGCGTAACTTTCAACGAGGAACTTTTATTTTGAAAGAAAACGGCAAAATCCACTATTGTGGATAATCCTTATTGTGGATAGCTTCACAGCACGGTTCCGGTTCCGGTTCACGCCTCTCTAGCCAGATGAAGCTAACTGGCAGCTTATAACGTTAGCTGTGGTCAACAGGGTTAAGTAGCTGGATAGCTAATTATTTTCATGAAATGAAGTTCGATTTCAATCGGGGAACAACGCTAGCTAATACTTACTCGCATGGATTCCTAAATCATCGCTAAAAAAATATTGAAAATGACTGCAGTTTCTACTGGTCATTGCTTTCAGGCTGGTTGCATCGATGCTAGCTAGGTACCAAGCTAAAGCTAGCTAGCTACCCCCAGAGGTTGCTGATAACATCTGTAGTAAACATATTTACAAGCCGTTTTGATCCTGATCGTGCTTCTACACCTGCATTGTTTGCTGTTTGGGGTTTTAGGCTGGGTTTCTGTACAGCACTTTGAGATATCAGCTGATGTACCAAGGGCTATATAAATAAAATTGATTTGAAATTTGATTTGATCTTATTTCAAATGCTCACATAGACGTTTTCCCATTCGGTGGAACAAATCGTGCGTTATTACCAACGTGGTAAACACATTGTGGCCGGTGTGGGTGCTTGTTTGTAGAATAATTTTGTACAACTTTGACAGTGCTGGTGGCGCTTGGCTTTCACACACAACATAATTATTATTTTATGTATATATTTTTTGACAAGTGTAACGGATGTGAAACGGCTAGTTTAGTTAGCGGTGTGCGCTAAATAGCGTTTCAATAGGTTACGTCACTTGCTCTGAGACCTTGAAGTAGTGTTTCCCTTTGCTCTGCAAGGGCCGCGGCTTTTATGGAGCGATGGGTCACGATGCTTCGTGGGTGACTGTTGTTGATGTGTGCAGAGGGTCCCGGGTATGGGCGAGGGGACGGTTTAAAATTATACTGTTACACAAGCATTTGACCTAAACGGCTACCCACGTTTCTCTCTTGTTGATTAGCAATAGAACGGCTAGTTTCTTTATTTCGTTTGGTCATGACTTCACATGGACATGCCGAAATAAATGATCCAATTCTTATTCCAGTCACAGGAAAGTTCTTATATCTTGAACAAATAAAAACAGTAATAGTAATGACTGTAAACCTGTTTTTGTTCCACAATCTTTCGGGAGTTTGGTGCGGAGCTCGGTTAAAAAAAGCGTCTGTTCAAGCCGTCATCTTGACCTCAGACCACTGCTTGTAATTCTTCGTATTTTGGCGAATGTAGTGGAACTTTTGACATACTTAACTATATCCATGCTATGACCAATACGCGTACTACATACTCAATGTACGTCACTAATAGTACCGTCAGTGCGGTTAGTCTGAGTATTCAAACACAGCCGGTGTCTTGGCCAGTAAGAGCCTTTGAAGATACCAGGCTTTCGAGGCTTAGAATAATGTAAGTGAATTAGGAAAAAAACGATATCCCCACATTAAAATAGCTAACTTGTCAACGATGCCACGATGTGTGGTATATGGATACAGCCAGCACCAATTTAAGGGATGTGGGAATGAAAGCTGGTTGAGAGAATGCCAAGAGTGTACAAAGCTGTCATCAAGGCAAAGGGTGGCTACTTTGAAGAATCTCAAATATAAAATGTATTTCGATTTGTTTAACACTATTTCGGTAACTATATGATTCAATGTGTTATTTCATAGTTTTGATGTCTTCACTATTATTCTACAGTGTAGAAAATAGTAAAAATAAAGAAAAACCCTTGAATGAGTAGGTGTGTCCAAACTTTAGACTGGTACTGTAGATACAGTGGTGATTTCACAATGTAAATCATGGTGGGGTAAACACTATAACATTGACAAACGGTGCCCATAAACTGTTAGGACCTCCATAAAGTTGTCCCAATGGCAGAGTCCCAACAGCATTTCCCATCCTGTCCCCAACGTTGGCATAGCTACTCAGTGTATGAATTCTGTGGACATTAAGTTAGCATAGCTACTCAGGATATGGATTCTGCTAACATTACGTTAGTTACTCAGTGTATGGAATCTCCTAACATTACATTAGCTTCTCAGTGGGAAGAAAAAGTATGTGATCCCTTTGGAATTATCTGGATTTCTGCATAAATTGATCATAAAATTTGATCTTCATCCAAGTCACAACAATAAACAAACATAGTCTGCTTAAACTAATAACACACAAAGTATTGTATTTTTCTTTTCTGTAATGAATACATAATTTAAACATTCACAGGGTAGGTTAGGAAAAGTATGTGAACCCCTAGGCTAATGACTTCTCCAAAAGCTAATTGGAGTCAGGAGTCAGCTAACCTGGAGTCCAATCAATGAGACGAGATTGGAGATGTTGATTAGAGCTGCCTTGCCCTATTAAAAAAACACTCACAAAATGTGAGTTTGCTATTCACAAGAAGCATTGCCAGATGTGAACTATGCCTAAAAAAAAGAGATCTCAGAAGACCTAATATTAAGAATGGTTGACTTGCATAAAACTGGAAAGGGTTACAAAAGTATCTCTAAAAGCCTTGATGTTCATCCGTCCATGGTAAGACAAATTCTCTATAAATGGAGAAAGTTCAGCACTGTTGCTACTCTCCCTAGGAGTGGCCGTCCTGCAAAGATGACTGCAAGAGCACAGCGCAGAATGCTCAATGAGGTTAAGTAGAACCCTAGTGTCAGCTAAAGACTTAGAGAAATATCTGGAACATGCTAACATCTCTAAAAAAAACGTTAAAAAACAGTAAACAAGAATGGTGTTCATGGGAGTACACCACGGTAGAAGCCACTGCTGTCCCAAAAAAACATTGCTTCACATCTGAAGATTGCAGAAGAGCCCCTGGATGTTTCACAGTGCTTCTGGCAAAATATTCTGTGGACAGATGAAACTACAGTTGAGTTGTTTGGAAGGAACACACAACACTATGTGTGGAGAAAAAAAGGCACAGCACACCAACATCAAAACCTCATCCCAACTGTAAAGTATGGTGGAGGGAGCATCATGGTTTGGGGCATTTTTGTTGCCTCAGGGACAGCTTGCTATCGTCGACGAAGTTTATCAAGACATTTTGTAGGATAATATTAGGCTATCTGTCTGCCAATTGAAACTCAACAGAAGTTGGGTGATGCAACAGGACAACGATCCAAAACACAGAAGTAAATCAACAGAATGGATTCAAAAGAACAAAATACACCTTGTGGGGTGGCCCAGTCTGTCCTGACCTTCTGGAGTGGCCCAGTCTGTCCTGACCTTCTGGAGTGGCCCAGTCAGTCCTGACCTTCTGGAGTGGTCCAGTCAGTCCTGACCTTCTGGAGTGGCCCAGAAGGTCCTGACCTTCTGGAGTGGCCCAGTCAGTCCTGACCTCAATCCGATTGAGATGCTGTGGCATGACCTCAAGAGAGCAGTTCACACCAGACATCCCAAGAATATTGCTGAACTGAAACAGTTTTGTAAAGAGGAATGGTCCAAATTCCTCCTGACCGTTGTGCAGGTCTGATCCACAACTACAGAAAACGTTTGGTTGAGTTTATTGCTGCCAAAGGAGGGTCAACCAGTTATTAAATCCAAGGGTTCACATACTTTTCCCACCCTGCACTGTGAATGTTGACACGGTGTGTTCAATAAAGACATGAACATGTATAATTGTTTGTGTGTTATTAGTTTAAGCAGACTGTGTTTGTCTATTGTTGTGACCTAGAGGAAGATCAGATCAAATGTTATGACTAATTTATGCAGAAATCCAGGTATTTCCAAAGGGTTCACATACTTTTTCTTGCCACTATGTGATTTGACTCTCTCTACTCTCATACATTTTTACTCTGTTGGTGGCATCTCTACGTGTGACTCTGTTGGGGGCATCTCTCTGTGTGACTCTGTTGGGGGCATCTCGCTGTGTGACTCTGTTGGGGGCATCTCTCTGTGTGACTCTGTTGGGGGCATCTCTCTGTGTGACTCTGTTGGGGGCATCTCTCTGTGTGACTCTGTTGGGGGCATCTCTCTGTGTGACTCTGTTGGGGGCATCTCTCCGTTTGACTCTGTTGATGACATCTCTACGTTTGACTCTGTTGGGGGCATCTCTCTGTTGATGACATCTCTCCGTTTGACTCTGTTGGGGGCATCTCTCCGTTGGGGGCATCTCTCCGTTTGACTCCGTTGGTGGCATCTCTCCGTTTGACTCTGTTGGGGGCATCTCTCCGTTTGACTCCGTTGTGGGCATCTCTCTGTTGGACTCTGTTGGGGGCATCTCTCTGTTGATGACATCTCTCCGTTTGACTCTGTTGGGGGCATCTCTCCGTTGGGGGCATCTCTCCGTTTGACTCCGTTGGTGGCATCTCTCCGTTTGACTCTGTTGGTGGCATCTCTCCGTTTGACTCTGTTGGGGGCATCTCTCCGTTTGACTCCGTTGGGGGCATCTCTCTGTTGGACTCTGTTGGGGGCATCTCTCTGTTGGGGGCATCTCTCTGTTGGTGGCATCTCTCCGTTGGGGGCATCTCTCCGTTTGACTCCGTTGGGGGCATCTCTCTGTTGGTGGCATCTCTCCGTTGGGGGCATCTCTCCGTTTGACTCTGTTGGGGGCATCTCTCCGTTTGACTCCGTTGGGGGCATCTCTCCGTTTGACTCCGTTGGGGGCATCTCTCCGTTTGACTCCGTTGGGGGCATCTCTCCGTTTGACTCCGTTGGGGGCATCTCTCCGTTTGACTCTGTTGGTGGCATCAGCTCTCTCTCTCCGAAGGAGGTTCCAGACAGAGGCCCCACAGTCCCCCATGCTGCAGAACCATACGCAACAACTGCGTTTCCAGGGTGACCAGGGCCCCAGGAGACCCCAGTTAAAGCCGAACCTGACGCAGCAGGGGCCTGAGCATCCTCTCTCTAGACCCAGCCTGAACCTGACGCAGCAGGGGCCTGAGCATCCTCTCTCTAGACCCAGCCTGAACCTGACGCAGCAGGGGCCTGAGCATCCTCTCTCTAGACCCAGCCTGAACCTGACGCAGCAGGGGCCTGAGCATCCTCTCTCTAGACCCAGCCTGAACCTGACGCAGCAGGGGCCTGAGCATCCTCTCTCTAGACCCAGCCTGAACCTGACGCAGCAGGGGCCTGAGCATCCTCTCTCTAGACCCAGCCTGAACCTGACGCAGCAGGGGCCTGAGCATCCTCTCTCAGACCCAGCCTGAACCTGACGCAGCAGGAGTTTACATGGCTCATCGCACTCTGGCGACTCCTTGTGTCGGGCTGGGCACATTCAGGCCGACTCGGTCTTCAGTTGAACAGTGTTTCCTCTGACACATTGGTGCGGCTGGCTTCCGGGGTTAAGCGGGCTGTTGTTAAATAGCATGGTTTGGCGGGTCATGTTTCGGAGGACGCATGTTGAACTCAATCTTCACCTCTCCCGAGCTTGTTGGGAAGTTGCAGTGAGGAGACAAGATCTTAATAGGATTTGATGAAATTGGAGAGAGAGAAAAAAAAAGTGACATAGCAACTCTTTGAAACGAATAGCGACAAGCAAAATCACGTCCTCCAAAGTGGGTGTACAGCGACTTCGGAAAGTGACCCCTTGACCTTTTCCTAATTTTGTTACGTTACAGCCTTATTCTAAAATGGATTACAGTTTTCCTCATCAATCTACACACGTTACCCCATAATGACAAAGCAAAAACAGGTTTCTAGAACATTTTGCTAATTTATTACAAACAAAAAACTGAAATATCACATTTACATAAGTATTCAGACCTTTACTCAGTACTTTGTTGAAGCTCTTTTGGCAGCGATTACAACCTTTAGTCTTCTTGGGTAGGACGCTACAAGCTTGGCACACCTGTATTTGGGGAGTTTCTCCCATTCTTCTCTGCAGATCCTCTCACTCTGTCAGGTTGGATGGGGAGCATCGCTGCACAGCTATTTTCAGGTATCTCCAGAGATGTTAGATCGGGTTCAAGTCCGGGCTCTGTCTGGGCCACTCAAGGACAATCAGAGACTTGTCCCAAAAGCACTCTTGCATTGTCTTGTCTTTGTGCTTAGGGTCGTTATCCTGTTGGAAGGTGAACCTTCGCCCCAGTCTAAGGTCCTGAGCGCTCTGGACCAGGTTTTCATCAAGGATCTCTCTGTACTTTGCTTCAATTCTGACTAGTCTCTCAGTCCCTGCTGCTGAAAAACATCCCCACAGCATGATGCTGCCACCACCATGCTTCACCGTAGGGATGGTGCAAGGCTTCCTCCAGACATGACGCTTGGCATTCAGACCAAAGAGTTCAATCTTGGTTTCATCAGATCAGATAATCTTGTTTCTCATGGTCTGAGAGTCTTTAGATGCCTTTTGGCAAACTCCAAGCTGGCTGTCATGTGCCTTTTACTGAGGAGTGGCTTCTGTCTGGACACTCTACCAAAAAGGCCTGATTGGTGGAGTGCTGCAGAGATGGTTGTCCTTCTGGAAGAATCTCCCATCTCCACAGAGGAACTCTAGAGCTCTGTCAGAGTGACCATCGGGTTTTGGTCTCCTCCCTGACCAAGGCCCTTCTCCCCCGGTTGCTCAATTTGGCCGGGTTTCCAGCTCTAGGAAGAGTCTTGGTGGTTCCAAACTTCTTCCATTTAATAATGATGGATGCCATTGTGTTCTTGGGGACCTTCAATGCTGCAGACATTTTTTAATAACCTTTCCCAGATCTGTGGCACAATCCTGTCTAGGAGCTCTAAGGGCAATTTCTTTGACCTCATGGCTCAGTTTTAGCTCTGACATGTGCTGTCAACTGTGGGACCTTATATAGACAGGTGTGTGCCTTCCCAAATCATGTCCAATCAATTGAATTTACCACAGTTGGACTCCAATCAAGTGGCAGAAACAAGGAAGATCAATGGAAACAGGATGCACCAGAGCTCAATTTCGAGTCTCATAGCAAAGGGTCTGAATACTTATGTAAAGTAAATAAGGTATTTCTGTTTTTAAAATTTTAATACATTTGCTGAAGAAAAAAAACAACAGTTTTTTGCTTAGTCGTTCTGAGGCATTGTGTGTAGATTGCCGAGAATAAAAAAATATTTTAGCCATTTTAGAATAAGGCTGTAACGTAACAACATGTGGAAAGAGTGAAAGGGGTCTGAATGCTTTCCGAAGACACAGTACAGTATATACAGATGTCTCGTCATTGTGCATAAAGAATATTTCCATATGTTTCTCACTTAAAGATATATAAAAGGTTTTATATCATTTCAGCCAGTAGTTTTGAAAGTAGCACTCAGGAGCCAATGGTGGACGACGTCACCTATATCGTTCTATATAATGGAGCCAATGGCTCATCACCTATCTCGTTCTATGTAATGGAGCCAATGGCTCATCATCTATATCGTTCTATGTAATGGAGCCAATGGTGGACGACGTCACCTATATCGTTCTATGTAATGGAGCCAATGGCTCATCATCTATATCGTTCTATGTAATGGAGCCAATGGCTCATCATCTATATCGTTCTATGTAATGGAGCCAATGGCTCATCATCTATATCGTTCTATGTAATGGAGCCAATGGCTCATCATCTATATCATTCTATGTAATGGAGCCAATGGTGGACGACGTCACCTATATCGTTCTATATAATGGAGCCAATGGCTCATCATCTATATCGTTCTATATAATGGAGCCAATGGCTCATCATCTATATCATTCTATGTAATGGAGCCAATGGTGGACGACGTCATCTATATCGTTCTATATAATGGAGCCAATGGCTCATCATCTATATCGTTCTATGTAATGGAGCCAATGGCTCATCATCTATATCGTTCTATATAATGGAGCCAATGGCTCATCATCTATATCGTTCTATATAATGGAGCCAATGGCTCATCATCTATATCGTTCTATGTAATGGAGCCAATGGTGGACGACGTCACCTATCTCGTTCTATGTAATGGAGCCAATGGCTCATCATCTATATTGTTATATGTAATGGAGCCAATGGTGGACGATGTCACCTATATCGTTCTATGTAATGGAGCCAATGGCTCATCATCTATATCGTTCTATGTAATGGAGCCAATTATGGACGACATCACCTATGTCGTTCTATATAATGGAGCCAATGGCTCATCATCTATATCGTTCTATATAATGGAGCCAATGGTGGACGACGTCATCTATATCATTCTATATAATGGAGCCAATGGCTCATCATCTATATCGTTCTATATAATGGAGCCAATGGTGGACGACGTCATCTATATCATTCTATATAATGGAGCCAATGGCTCATCATCTATATCGTTCTATATAATGGAGCCAATGGCTCATCACCTATATCGTTCTATGTAATGGAGCCAATGGCTCATCATCTATATCGTTCTATGTAATGGAGCCAATGGCTCATCATCTATATCGTTCTATGTAATGGAGCCAATGGTGGACTACGTCATCTATATCGTTCTATATAATGGAGCCAATGGCTCATCATCTATATCGTTCTATGTAATGGAGCCAATGGCTCATCATCTATATCGTTCTATATAATGGAGCCAATGGCTCATCATCTATATCGTTCTATGTAATGGAGCCAATGGCTCATCATCTATATCGTTCTATGTAATGGAGCCAATGGTGGACGACGTCATCTATATCGTTCTATATAATGGAGCCAATGGCTCATCATCTATATCGTTCTATATAATGGAGCCAATGGCTCATCAGCTATATCGTTCTATATAATGGAGCCAATGGTGGACAACGTCACCTATATCGTTCAATATAATGGAGCCAATGGTGGACAACGTCACCTATATCGTTCTATATAATGGAGCCAATGGTGGACCACGTCATCTATATCGTTCTATATAATGGAGCCAATGGCTCATCATCTATATCGTTCTATATAATGGAGCCAATGGCTCATCATCTATATCGTTCTATATAATGGAGCCAATGGCTCATCATCTATATCGTTCTATATAATGGAGCCAATGGTGGACGACGTCATCTATATCGTTCTATATAATGGAGCCAATGGCTCATCATCTATATCGTTCTATGTAATGGAGCCAATGGTGGGCGACGTCATCTATATCGTTCTATGTAATGGAGCCAATGGCTCATCATCTATATCGTTCTATATAATGGAGCCAATGGCTCATCATCTATATCGTTCTATGTAATGGAGCCAATGGCTCATCATCTATATCGTTCTATATAATGGAGCCAATGGCTCATCATCTATATCGTTCTATATAATGGAGCCAATGGCTCATCATCTATATCGTTCTATGTAATGGAGCCAATGGCTCATCATCTATATCGTTCTATATAATGGAGCCAATGGCTCATCATCTATATCGTTCTATGTAATGGAGCCAATGGTGGACGACGTCATCTATATCGTTCTATGTAATGGAGCCAATGGCTCATCATCTATATCGTTCTATGTAATGGAGCCAATGGCTCATCATCTATATCGTTCTATGTAATGGAGCCAATGGCTCATCATCTATATCGTTCTATATAATGGAGCCAATGGCTCATCATCTATATCGTTCTATGTAATGGAGCCAATGGTGGACGACGTCATCTATATCGTTCTATGTAATGGAGCCAATGGCTCATCATCTATATCGTTCTATATAATGGAGCCAATGGTGGACGACGTCATCTATATCGTTCTATATAATGGAGCCAATGGCTCATCATCTATATCGTTCTATGTAATGGAGCCAATGGCTCATCATCTATATCGTTCTATATAATGGAGCCAATGGCTCATCATCTATATCGTTCTATGTAATGGAGCCAATGGCTCATCATCTATATCGTTCTATGTAATGGAGCCAATGGTGGACGACGTCATCTATATCGTTCTATATAATGGAGCCAATGGCTCATCATCTATATCGTTCTATGTAATGGAGCCAATGGCTCATCATCTATATCGTTCTATGTAATGGAGCCAATGGCTCATCATCTATATCATTCTATGTAATGGAGCCAATGGCTCATCATCTATATCGTTCTATATAATGGAGCCAATGGTGGGCGACATCATCTATATCGTTCTATATAATGGAGCCAATGGTGGACGACGTCATCTATATCGTTCTATATAATGGAGCCAATGGTGGACGACGTCATCTCTATTGTTCGATATGTTGCTTCTTCATTCCCCTTTATATGATGTTACCAATTCCAGTTCGTATAATGTGTTAACGAATACGTAAGCGCTTAAGATCCCGTGAAACTCTTTTTCAATCTCATCAGGAAACCTTACGCAACTTTTATTTTTTATGTCAAGGGGAGAGATTTAGAGAGTCAAGGAGAGAGAGAGAGACCCGGAGGAGGGTTTAACGAGAACACAGTACCATGACCAATCAGGGAATAATCATTCGCAGTAATACGAGTGGTTTTCTATACTGAGTTTTACTGATGATCTGAATGATGTCCAGGTTATAAATACACTGCTGGGGCTCCTAGTCCTGATTATTATGAGTGCTTATGTTCAATTAGCAGACCCAATTGAACACTGGGTAATTGTGTTGATTACATACAGTATGACGGTGACTGTCCTCTCCTGTTTTCTGTGTTGAGAACTCGGTAGTGTGTGTTGTAGCCGAGCACAGACGATTTTTAAGCACTTCGCTCTTCAGCACTCAGCGGTCCCATTCTGTGAGCTTGTGTGGCTTACCACTTTGCTGCTGAGCCGTTGTTGCTCCTTAGCAGGGCAGAAATTTGACGAAATGACTTGTTGAAATAGTGGCAACCTGTGACGGTGCCATATTGAAAGTCACCGAGCTCTTCAGTGCAGGCCATTCTACTGCCAATGTTTGTCTATGGAGATTGCATGGCTGAGTGCTAGATTTGTGTGGCTGAAATAGCTGAATCCACTCATTTGAAGGTGGGTCCACATTATGCTGTATATATATATGGGAGCTTTAAAGCTGCTTCATAATTTTTTTGTCAACGTTTGATGTGGTGATAAAAGAACGGATCATTAATTAATGAATTAATTGCTATTAGGGCTCAAACATTTAATTGAGTGAATTTGTGATCTTCACATTTTAATTGATTTATATATATATATATATATATATATATATATATATATATATATATATATAGTGTACATTGTAAACCACTGCAGGCCTCTCATTCAGCTCAGGCAGAAATGAAGCAGTCTAGAGGTGTCTGAACCAGCCTTGTAAACAGTACATGAGTATGTTGAGTACTGATGATCGCGTGGGTTCGAGAACACACCACTCTATCTTCAATGGGATGGAGACATGACAAAAGATGCTGCCATGGTAACTCAGCAGGAATACGCATGGAGTTAATTTCTGTTGTTCTGCTCGGAACACAACAGGAGAGGTAAAACACACCCACCTCCAGGTGTTCAACAGCATGGGTCATGTGGTTACTGGATGTATGTGTTTGTTTCCATAGCCAGGTCCGTCTTCCCCTGGTCCACATCAGTAGCAGAACACTTTACAGTACACTAGGTTAGGCCTCTGATCAGTCCTCTGGTTAGTCCTCTGGTTAGTCCTCTGATCAGTCCTCTGGTCAGTCCTCTGATCAGTCCTCTGATCAGTCCTCTGGTTAGTCCTCTGGTCAGTCCTCTGGTCAGTCCTCTGGTTAGTCCTCTGGTTAGTCCTCTGGTCAGTCCTCTGGTCAGTCCTCTGGTCAGTCCTCTGGTTAGTCCTCTGATCAGTCCTCTGGTCAGTCCTCTGATCAGTCCTCTGGTTAGTCCTCTGGTCAGTCCTCTGGTCAGTCCTCTGGTTAGTCTTCTGGTCAGTCCTCTGGTCAGTCCTCTGGTCAGTCCTCTGGTCTGTCCTCTGGTTAGTCCTCTGGTCAGTACTCTGGTTAGTCCTCTGGTCAGTCCTCTGGTCAGTCCTCTGGTTAGTCCTCTGGTTAGTCCTCTGGTCAGTCCTCTGGTTAGTCCTCTGGTCAGTCCTCTGGTTAGTCCTCTGATCAGTCCTCTGGTCAGTCCTCTGATCAGTCCTCTGGTTAGTCCTCTGGTCAGTCCTCTGGTCAGTCCTCTGGTTAGTCTTCTGGTCAGTCCTCTGGTCAGTCCTCTGGTCAGTCCTCTGGTCTGTCCTCTGGTTAGTCCTCTGGTCAGTACTCTGGTTAGTCCTCTGGTCAGTCCTCTGGTCAGTCCTCTGGTCTGTCCTCTGGTCAGTCCTCTGGTTAGTCCTCTGGTCAGTCCTCTGGTCAGTCCTCTGGTTAGTCCTCTGGTCAGTCCTCTGGTTAGTCCTCTGGTCAGTCCTCTGGTCAGTCCTCTGGTCAGTCCTCTGGTTAGTCCTCTGGTCAGTCCTCTGGTTAGTCCTCTGGTCAGTCCTCTGGTTAGTCCTCTGGTCAGTCCTCTGGTCAGTCCTCTGGTCAGTACTCTGGTTAGTCCTCTGGTCAGTCCTCTGGTCAGTCCTCTGGTTAGTCCTCTGGTCAGTTCTCTGGTTAGTCCTCTGGTCAGTCCTCTGGTTAGTCCTCTGGTTAGCCCTCTGATCAGTCCTCTGGTTAGTCCTCTGGTTAGTCCTCTGGTTAGTCCTCTGGTTAGTCCTCTTATCAATTCTCTGGTTAGTCCTCTGGTTAGCCCTCTGATCAGTCCTCTGGTTAGTCCTCTGGTTAGTCCTCTGGTTAGTCCTCCGATCAATTCTCTGGTTAGTCCTCTGGTTAGCCCTCTGATCAGTCCTCTGGTTAGTCCTCTGGTCAGTCCTCTGATCAATTCTCTGGTTAGTCCTCTGGTTAGTCCTCTGGTCAGTCCTCTGATCAATTCTCTGGTTAGTCCTCTGATCAATTCTCTGGTTAGTCCTCTGGTTAGTCCTCTGATCAATTCTCTGGTTAGTCCTCTGGTTAGTCCTCTGATCAATTCTCTGGTTAGTCCTCTGATCAATTCTCTGGTTAGTCCTCTGGTTAGCCCTCTGATCAGTCCTCTGGTTAGCCCTCTGATCAATTCTCTGGTTAGTCCTCTGATCAATTCTCTGGTTAGTCCTCTGATCAATTCTCTGGTTAGTCCTCTGGTTAGCCCTCTGATCAGTCCTCTGGTTAGTCCTCTGGTTAGTCCTCTGGTTAGTCCTCTGATCAATTCTCTGGTTAGTCCTCTGGTCAGTCCTCTGATCAATTCTCTGGTTAGTCCTCTGGTCAGTCCTCTGATCAATTCTCTGGTTAGTCCTCTGGTTAGTCCTCTGATCAATTCTCTGGTCAGTCCTCTGGTCAGTCCTCTGATCAATTCTCTGGTTAGTCCTCTGGTCAATTCTCTGGTTAGTCCTCTGATCAATTCTCTGGTCAGTCCTCTGATCAATTCTCTGGTCAGTCCTCTGGTCAGTCCTCTGATCAATTCTCTGGTTAGTCCTCTGATCAATTCTCTGGTTAGTCCTCTGGTCAATTCTCTGGTCAATTTTCTGGTCAATTCTCTGGCCAGGCAACCTTGAGGACAACAAAAGCAGACTATAGGAGGTTCTGCTAACTTATGAAAGGTCACAGTATCTGTGTAACCTATGAAAGGTCACAGTATCTGTGTAACCTATGAAAGGTCACAGTATCTGTGTAACCTATGAAAGGTCACATTCTCTGTGTAACCTATGAAAGGTCAGTCTCTCTGTGTAACCTATGAAAGGTCAGTCTCTCTGTGTAACCTATGAAAGGTCACAGTCTCTGTATAACCTATGAAATGTCAGTCTCTCTGTGTAACCTATGAAAGGTCAGTCTCTGTGTAACCTATGAAATGCACAGTCTCTCTGTGTAACCTATGAAAGGTCACAGTCTCTCTGTGTAACCTATGAAAGGTCAGTCTCTCTGTGTAACCTATGAAAGGTCAGTCTCTGTGTAACCTATGAAATGCACAGTCTCTGTGTAACCTATGAAAGGTCACAGTCTCTGTATAACCTATGAAAGGTCAGTCTCTCTGTGTAACCTATGATAGGTCACAGTCTCTCTGTGTAACCTATGAAAGGTCACAGTCTCTCTGTGTAACCTATGAAAGGTCAGTCTCTCTGTGTAACCTATGAAAGGTCAGTCTCTCTGTGTAACCTATGAAAGATCACAGTCTCACTGTGTAACCTATGATAGGTCAGTCTCTCTGTGTAACCTATGAAAGGTCACAGTCTCTCTGTGTAACCTATGAAAGGTCACAGTCTCTCTGTGTAACCTATGAAAGGTCACAGTCTCTCTGTGTAACCTATGAAAGGTCACAGTCTGTCTGTGTAACCTATGATAGGTCACAGTCTCTCTGTGTAACCTATGAAAGGTCACAGTCTCTCTGTGTAACCTATGAAAGGTCACAGTCTCTCTGTGTAACCTATGAAAGGTCACAGTCTCTCTGTGTAACCTATGATAGGTCACAGTCTGTCTGTGTAACCTATGAAAGGTCACAGTCTCTCTGTGTAACCTATGAAAGGTCACAGTCTGTCTGTGTAACCTATGATAGGTCACAGTCTCTCTGTGTAACCTATGAAAGGTCACAGTCTCTGTGTAACCTAATGAAAGGTCACAGTCTCTCTGTGTAACCTATGAAAGGTCACAGTCTCTCTGTGTAACCTATGAAAGGTCACAGTCTCTCTGTGTAACCTATGAAAGGTCACAGTCTCTCTGTGTAACCTATGAAAGGTCACAGTCTCTCTGTGTAACCTATGAAAGGTCACAGTCTCAGTCTCTATGCCACTTTGTTTACTTTGTCTACACACTCATCTCATATGTATATACTGTACTCGATACCATCTACTGTATGCTGCTCTGTACCATCACTCATTCATATATCCTTATGTACATGTTCCTTATCCCCTTACACTGTGTATAAGACAGTAGTTTTGGAATTGTTAGTTAGATTACTTGTTGGTTATCACTGCATTGTCGGAACTAGAAGCACAAGCATTTCGCTACACTCGCATTAACATCTGCTAACCATGTGTATGTGACAAATAAAATTTGATTTGATTTGATTTGCCATATGAAAGGTCACAGTCTCTCTGTGTAACCTATGAAAGGTCACAGTCTCTCTGTGTAACCTATGAAAGGTCACAGTCTGTATCTGTAACCTATGAAAGGTCACAGTCTCTCTGTGTAACCTATGAAAGGTCACAGTCTGTCTGTGTAACCTATGAAAGGTCACAGTCTGTCTGTGTAACCTATGAAAGGTCACAGTCTCTCTGTGTAACCTATGAAAGGTCACAGTCTCTCTGTGTAACCTATGAAAGGTCACAGTCTGTCTGTGTAACCTATGAAAGGTCACAGTCTCTCTGTGTAACCTATGAAAGGTCACAGTCTGTCTGTGTAACCTATGAAAGGTCACAGTCTGTCTGTGTAACCTATGAAAGGTCACAGTCTCTCTGTGTAACCTATGAAAGGTCACAGTCTCTCTGTGTAACCTATGAAAGGTCAGTCTCTCTGTGTAACCTATGAAAGGTCAGTCTCTGTGTAACCTATGAAATGCACAGTCTCTGTGTAACCTATGAAAGGTCACAGTCTCTGTATAACCTATGAAAGGTCAGTCTCTCTGTGTAACCTATGATAGGTCACAGTCTCTCTGTGTAACCTATGAAAGGTCACAGTCTCTCTGTGTAACCTATGAAAGGTCAGTCTCTCTGTGTAACCTATGAAAGGTCAGTCTCTCTGTGTAACCTATGAAAGATCACAGTCTCACTGTGTAACCTATGATAGGTCAGTCTCTCTGTGTAACCTATGAAAGGTCACAGTCTCTCTGTGTAACCTATGAAAGGTCACAGTCTCTCTGTGTAACCTATGAAAGGTCACAGTCTCTCTGTGTAACCTATGAAAGGTCACAGTCTGTCTGTGTAACCTATGATAGGTCACAGTCTCTCTGTGTAACCTATGAAAGGTCACAGTCTCTCTGTGTAACCTATGAAAGGTCACAGTCTCTCTGTGTAACCTATGAAAGGTCACAGTCTCTCTGTGTAACCTATGATAGGTCACAGTCTGTCTGTGTAACCTATGAAAGGTCACAGTCTCTCTGTGTAACCTATGAAAGGTCACAGTCTGTCTGTGTAACCTATGATAGGTCACAGTCTCTCTGTGTAACCTATGAAAGGTCACAGTCTCTGTGTAACCTAATGAAAGGTCACAGTCTCTCTGTGTAACCTATGAAAGGTCACAGTCTCTCTGTGTAACCTATGAAAGGTCACAGTCTCTCTGTGTAACCTATGAAAGGTCACAGTCTCTCTGTGTAACCTATGAAAGGTCACAGTCTCTCTGTGTAACCTATGAAAGGTCACAGTCTCAGTCTCTATGCCACTTTGTTTACTTTGTCTACACACTCATCTCATATGTATATACTGTACTCGATACCATCTACTGTATGCTGCTCTGTACCATCACTCATTCATATATCCTTATGTACATGTTCCTTATCCCCTTACACTGTGTATAAGACAGTAGTTTTGGAATTGTTAGTTAGATTACTTGTTGGTTATCACTGCATTGTCGGAACTAGAAGCACAAGCATTTCGCTACACTCGCATTAACATCTGCTAACCATGTGTATGTGACAAATAAAATTTGATTTGATTTGATTTGCCATATGAAAGGTCACAGTCTCTCTGTGTAACCTATGAAAGGTCACAGTCTCTCTGTGTAACCTATGAAAGGTCACAGTCTGTATCTGTAACCTATGAAAGGTCACAGTCTCTCTGTGTAACCTATGAAAGGTCACAGTCTGTCTGTGTAACCTATGAAAGGTCACAGTCTGTCTGTGTAACCTATGAAAGGTCACAGTCTGTCTGTGTAACCTATGAAAGGTCACAGTCTGTCTGTGTAACCTATGAAAGGTCACAGTCTGTATGTGTAACCTATGAAAGGTCACAGTCTGTCTGTGTAACCTATGAAAGGTCACAGTCTGTCTGTGTAACCTATGAAAGGTCACAGTCTGTCTGTGTAACCTATGAAAGGTCACAGTCTGTCTGTGTAACCTATGAAAGGTCACAGGCTAAATAAGCCCTTCTAGATGTTTAGGACTGCTGTCGTTGTATGTCCACCTCCACCACAGTATTATATACTGGATCCCTTTGCAGAATACCTGACAGAATAACTGTTTATTTTGATTATCCCCCCAGACGTCTGCATAGTATTGTATGGAGACCGTTGACTCTGGAGGAGATAGACGGCATCCTACGATCTCTTTCAACCAGGCTAAAATAGTTCTGGTTCTGGTGGGATAAGGTTTGGCCTTTTTTAACTCTTCACCCAAAGACTGTTGATTTATAAACTATTGAGTTGACAAATTTGTTTGCCTGTCTGGCCGCCTGTCTGGCCGCCTGTCTGGCCGCCTGTCTGGCCGCCTGTCTGGCCACCTGTCTGCCCGCCTGTCTGGCCACCTGTCTGCCCGCCTGTCTGCCCACCTGTCTGCCCGCCTGTCTGCCCACCTGTCTGACCGCCTGTCTGGCCGCCTGTCTGCCCACCTGTCTGCCCACCTGTCTGCCCACCTGTCTGCCCACCTGTCTGCCCACCTGTCTGCCCACCTGTCTGCCCGCCTGTCTGGCTGCCTGTCTGGCCGCCTGTCTGGCTGCCTGTCTGCCTCTTGTCCGCCAGAGATTTGGAGGTGAGATCATCATGCCCAGGGATCATCATGCCCAGGGATCATCATGCCCAGGGATCATCATGCCCAGGGATCATCGTGCCCAGGGATCATCGTGCCCAGGGATCATCGTGCCCAGGGATCATGCCCAGGGATCATGCCCAGGGATCATCGTTCCCAGGCATCATCGTGCCCAGGGATCATCATGCCCAGGGATCATCATGCCCAGGGATCATCATGCCCAGGGATCATCATGCCCAGGGATCATCGTGCCCAGGGATCATCATGCCCAGGGATCATCGTGCCCAGGGATCATCGTGCCCAGGGATCATCGTGCCCAGGGATCATCGTGCCCAGGGATCATCATGCCAAGTCAGTAATTGTACTTCTACTTGAGTAGAATATTTCAGGACTCTATTAATGAATTGCTTTAATTTATTTTCAAATATAAATAGAATATAGAATAATATTTTTTTCCATTCAGATGTGCCTTGTAGCAACTGAACATATTATGACTTAGTTCCTACAGTAGAATCATGGTTACAACATTCAGGTAACATTAGTGAAATTAGCTAATTATCAATATTGTTTATCATTTTTAAAGTAAGTCACTTACTTTTTAAAAACTTTTTTTTCATTTTTTTTTCACCTTTATTTAACCAGGTAGGCTAGTTGAGAACAAGTTCTCATTTGCAACTGCGACCTGGCCAAGATAAAGCATAGCAGTGTGAACAGACAACACAGAGTTACACATGGAGTAAACAATTAACAAGTCAATAACACAGTAGAAAAAAAGGGGAGCCTATATACAATGTGTGCAAAAGGCATGAGGAGGTAGGCGAATAATTACAATATTGCAGATTAACACTGGAGTGATAAATGATCAGATGATCATGTACAGGTAGAGATATTGATGTGCAAAAGAGCATATAAGTAAATAAATAAAAACTGTGGGGATGATGTAGGTGAAAATGGGTGGGCTATTTACCAATAGATTATGTACAGCTGCAGCGATCGGTTAGCTGCTCAGATAGCTGATGTTTGAAGTTGATAAGGGAGATAAAAGTCTCCAACTTCAGCGATTTTTGCAATTCGTTCCAGTCACAGGCAGCAGAGAACTGGAACGAAAGGCGGCTTGAGGTGTTGGCTTTGGGGATGATCAGTGAGATACACCTGCTGGAGCGCGTGCTATGGATGGGTGTTGCCATCGTAACCAGCGAACTGAGATAAGGCGGAGCTTTACCCAGCATTGCCTTGTAGATGACCTGGAGCCAGTGGGTCTGGCGACGAATATGTAGTGAGGGCCACCCGACTAGAGCATACAAGTCGCAGTGGTGGGTAGCATAAGGTGCTTTAGTGACAAAACGGATGGCACTGTGATACACTGCATCCAGTTTGCTGAGTAGAGTGTTGGAAGCGATTTTGTAGATGACATCGCCGAAGTCGAGGATCGGTAGGATAGTCAGTTTGACTAGGGTAAGCTTGGCAGCGTGAGTGAAGGAGGCTTTGTTGCAGAATAGAAAGCAGACTCTTGATTTGATTTTCGATTGGAGATGTTTGATATGGGTCTGGAAGGAGAGTTTGCAGTCTAGCCAGACACCTAGGTACTTATAGGTGTCCACATATTCAAGGTCGGAACCATCCAGTGTGGTGATGCTAGTCGGGCATGCGGGTGCAGGCAGCGATCGGTTGAAAAGCATGCATTTGGTTTTACTAGCGTTTAAGAGCAGTTGGAGGCCACAGAAGGAATGTTGTATGGCATTGAAGCTCGTTTGGAGGTTAGATAGCACAGTGTCCAATGACGGGCCGAAAGTATATAGAATGGTGTCGTCTGCGTAGAGGTGGATCAGGGAATCGCCCGCAGCAAGACCAACATCATTGATATATACAGAGAAAAGAGTCGGCCCGAGAATTGAACCCTGTGGCACCCCCATAGAGACTGCCAGAGGACCGGACAGCATGCCCTCCTATTTGACACACTGAACTCTGTCTGCAAAGTAATTGGTGAACCAGGCAAGGCAGTCATCCGAAAAACCGAGGCTACTGAGTCTGCCGATAAGAATATGGTGATTGACAGAGTCGAAGGCCTTGGCAAGGTCGATGAAGACGGCTGCACAGTACTGTCTTTTATCGATGGCGGTTATGATGTCGTTTAGTACCTTGAGTGTGGCTGAGGTGCACCCGTGACCGGCTCGGAAACCAGATTGCATAGCGGAGAAGGTACGGTGGGATTCGAGATGGTCAGTGACCTGTTTGTTGACTTGGCTTTCGAAGACCTTAGATAGGCAGGGCAGGATGGATATAAGTCTGTAACAGTTTGGGTCCAGGGTGTCTCCCCCTTTGAAGAGGGGGATGACTGCAGCAGCTTTCCAATCCTTGGGGATCTCAGACGATATGAAAGAGAGGTTGAACAGGCTGGCAATAGGGGTTGCGACAATGGCGGCGGATAGTTTTACTCTGTGTACATTTTAAATTCGGTACTTTTATTTCAGATGGGATTTTTACACCCGTAATTTGACTTCTTCTTGAGTAAACTATTTCAGTACTCTTTCCACCTCTGCCATTTTCCCACATTGCGATTAAATTAGTGTCACTGTGTGTTTCTTTTAAAATGGCAAAATGCTGTTTTTTGTTGTTTTTATGGATTAGGTGATGACATTGACTATGAAGCTGCTCCAATAGGATTGCAGATATTGTTGTAGGGATTTTAAATGAGTGGTTGATAGACTGCTGTGTAATAATGACTCTGCTCTCCTTTGGCTGAAAGATTTCTATTGGCGAAGAGGTTGGACATCCAATCACTCCTCAGCAGTGTAATCAAGCAGAGGATCACAAGCCTCTATTATAGAAACACACACACACACACACACACACACACACACACACACACACACACACACACACACACACACACACACACACACACACACACACACACACACACACACACACACACACAGACACACACACACACACACACACACACACACACACACACACACACACACACACACACACACACACACACACACACACACACACACACACACACACACACACACACACACACACACACACACACACACACACACACACTTGTAATCAGCTGGTGATTGGGAACGACTGCTCAGGTGCAATTATGTAATTTAGTTGACTCATTGAATTAATGAATTCAACTCATTGAATTGTTCCTTGTGTTATATGTCCAGCAGTGTTGCAGTTCTTGGACACACTCAAACCAGTGCGCCTGGCAACTACTACCATACCCCGTTCAAAGGCACTTTAATCTTTTGTTTTGCCAAAGGCCATTTTTGCCTTTATCTGTTGTTTAGTACAGTCTTTTTGCTAGCTAGGGCCATCTACTTTTAGTGCTAACTGTCTTCCCTGTAGCCTAGTTGGTGTGTGAACTGCTGACTGTCTTCCCTGTAGCCTAGTTGGTGTGTGAACTACTGACTGTCTTCCCTGTAGTCTAGTTGGTGTGTGAACTACTGACTGTCTTCCCTGTAGCCTAGTTGGTGTGTGAACTGCTGACTGTCTTCCCTGTAGCCTAGTTGGTGTGTGAACTGCTGACTGTCTTCCCTGTAGCCTAGTTGGTGTGTGAACTACTGACTGTCTTCCCTGTAGCCTAGTTGGTGTGTGAACTACTGACTGTCTTCCCTGTAGCCTAGTTGGTGTGTGAACTACTGACTGTCTTCCCTGTAGCCTAGTTGGTGTGTGAACTGCTGACTGTCTTCCCTGTAGCCTAGTTGGTGTGTGAACTACTGACTGTCTTCCCTGTAGCCTAGTTGGTGTGTGAACTACTGACTGTCTTCCCTGTAGCCTAGTTGGTGTGTGAACTGACACTAGACAGACTATGGACCAGACTACCTATCTACATGTATTAGCAGAGTGACTGACACTAGACAGACTATGGACCTCTCCTCCTACTCATGATACCTCTCCTCCTACTCATGATACCTCTCCTCCTACTCATGATACCTCTCCTCCTACTCATGATACCTCTCCTCCTACTCATGATACCTCTCCTCCTATTCATGATACCTCTCCTCCTATTCATGATACCTCTCCTCCTACTCATGATACCTCTCCTCCTACTCATGATACCTCTCCTCCTATTCATGATACCTCTCCTCCTATTCATGATACCTCTCCTCCTATTCATGATACTTCTCCTCCTATTCATGATACCTCTCCTCCTACTCATGATACCTCTCCTCCTACTCATGATACCTCTCCTCCTATTCATGATACCTCTACTCCTACTCATGATACCTCTCCTCCTATTCATGATACCTCTCCTCCTATTCATGATACCTCTCCTCCTATTCATGATACCTCTCCTCCTATTCATGATACCTCTCCTCCTACTCATGATACCTCTCCTCCTACTCATGATACCTCTCCTCCTACTCATGATACCTCTCCTCCTACTCATGATACCTCTCCTCCTACTCATGATACCTCTCCTCCTATTCATGATACCTCTCCTCCTACTCATGATACCTCTCCTCCTACTCATGATACCTCTCCTCCTACTCATGATACCTCTCCTCCTACTCATGATACCTCTCCTCCTACTCATGATACCTCTCCTCCTACTCATGATACCTCTCCTCCTATTCATGATACCTCTCCTCCTACTCATGATACCTCTCCTCCTACTCATGATACCTCTCCTCCTACTCATGATACCTCTCCTCCTACTCATGATACCTCTCCTCCTACTCATGATACCTCTCCTCCTATTCATGATACCTCTCCTCCTATTCATGATACTTCTCCTCCTATTCATGATACCTCTCCTCCTACTCATGATACCTCTCCTCCTACTCATGATACCTCTCCTCCTATTCATGATACCTCTACTCCTACTCATGATACCTCTCCTCCTATTCATGATACCTCTCCTCCTATTCATGATACCTCTCCTCCTATTCATGATACCTCTCCTCCTATTCATGATACCTCTCCTCCTACTCATGATACCTCTCCTCCTACTCATGATACCTCTCCTCCTACTCATGATACCTCTCCTCCTACTCATGATACCTCTCCTCCTACTCATGATACCTCTCCTCCTACTCATGATACCTCTCCTCCTACTCATGATACCTCTCCTCCTACTCATGATACCTCTCCTCCTATTCATGATACCTCTCCTCCTACTCATGATACCTCTCCTCCTACTCATGATACCTCTCCTCCTACTCATGATACCTCTCCTCCTACTCATGATACCTCTCCTCCTACTCATGATACCTCTCCTCCTACTCATGATACCTCTACTCCTACTCATGACACCTCTCCTCCTACTCATGATACCTCTCCTCCTACTCATGATACCTCTCCTCCTACTCATGATACCTCTCCTCCTACTCATGATACCTCTCCTCCTACTCATGATACCTCTCCTCCTACTCATGATACCTCTCCTCCTACTCATGATACCTCTCCTCCTATTCATGATACCTCTCCTCCTACTCATGATACCTCTCCTCCTACTCATGATACCTCTCCTCCTATTCATGATACCTCTCCTCCTATTCATGATACCTCTCCTCCTATTCATGATACCTCTCCTCCTATTCATGATACCTCTCCTCCTACTCATGATACCTCTCCTCCTACTCATGATACCTCTCCTCCTATTCATGATACCTCTACTCCTACTCATGATACCTCTCCTCCTATTCATGATACCTCTCCTCCTATTCATGATACCTCTCCTCCTATTCATGATACCTCTCCTCCTATTCATGATACCTCTCCTCCTACTCATGATACCTCTCCTCCTATTCATGATACCTCTCCTCCTACTCATGATACCTCTCCTCCTACTCATGATACCTCTCCTCCTACTCATGATACCTCTCCTCCTACTCATGATACCTCTCCTCCTACTCATGATACCTCTCCTCCTACTCATGATACCTCTCCTCCTACTCATGATACCTCTCCTCCTACTCATGATACCTCTCCTCCTACTCATGATACCTCTCCTCCTATTCATGATACCTCTCCTCCTACTCATGATACCTCTCCTCCTACTCATGATACCTCTCCTCCTACTCATGATACCTCTCCTCCTACTCATGATACCTCTCCTCCTACTCATGATACCTCTCCTCCTACTCATGATACCTCTCCTCCTACTCATGATACCTCTCCTCCTACTCATGATACCTCTCCTCCTACTCATGATACCTCTCCTCCTACTCATGATACCTCTCCTCCTACTCATGATACCTCTCCTCCTACTCATGATACCTCTCCTCCTACTCATGATACCTCTCCTCCTATTCATGATACCTCTCCTCCTACTCATGATACCTCTCCTCCTACTCATGATACCTCTCCTCCTACTCATGATACCTCTCCTCCTACTCATGATACCTCTCCTCCTACTCATGATACCTCTCCTCCTACTCATGATACCTCTCCTCCTACTCATGATACCTCTCCTCCTACTCATGATACCTCTCCTCCTACTCATGATACGTCTACTAGGTGTCATGAGTAGGAGGAAAGGTGTCATGTTGACACGGATATTAATTCATTTATGTGTGATCAGCCTCTTCAGTTGATGTAGTGACAGACATCCTATATTGACAATAACTTTATTTTGAATCTGTGGATGTCTGAAGCTCACATTTGCTATTTTGTGATCAGTGAGAATTTTAATGTCTCCAAATCAAATCTCCAAATCAAAATGACTTGAATGTTTTCTTGCCATTTGAATGAAGCTGTAGGGCCAGTAATGCTCAGTATTAACCCATCAAATTATTTGGAAATTAAATAAGTCCACCGTTGATCTGGGAGCATTGTTTTTGTTGACTATTTGTACTCAATACATGACAGGAAACAAAAATATGAAACAAAACCCTAATCTTTTTTTATGTTGAACCTTTTGTATGACTTAAAATGACACATAAATAGCAGAGCATCCTTGATAAGTCGCTCTGGATAAGAGCGTCTGCTAAACGACTTAAATGTAAATGTAATAGAAAAATACAGTTTCTTTGCCTGTTGAATATTCATAATTTGAGCACCATGTGGCTCCGCCTCCTGGCAGACAGCACGGTTGATTTTCTCCTGTTAGCGTGAACTGTCTGTCTACTGTCTGTCTGTGGTGCTGAAGATACCACAGAAAGGGGCTTCTGGAAGTCACTCACAAATTCTCTACTATTTGTATTACAATTGGGATTGGGATTTGTTTTTTTTGGGGGGGGGGGTCAAAGAAGAAATAAACCAAACGACGTAGGATTACAATTATTTTCAACAAAGAAAAAAATAAGGAATTATCCAATGTCAACTTGAACTGAATGACTTCTGCTGTCGCAGCGTGAGGAGAGAACACAATAGGCTACATTCAGGTGGGTACAATTGCTTTGGTGGTCTCCGTAGGATAGATCGTTTTAGTGTTATCTGTCACTAATCCACAGGTAGACGTGTTAACAGTAGTGGTCTCCACACCACAGATCATATAGGGTCTCCACACCACAGATCATATATGGTCTCCACAACTAAGATCATACATATTAACAGTAGTGGTCTCCACACCACAGATCATATATGTTAACAGTAGTGGTCTCCACACCACAGATCAGGTACACATATTAACAGTAGTGGTCTCCACACCACAGATCATATATGTTAACAGTAGTGGTCTCCACACCACATATCAGGTACACATATTAACAGTAGTGGTCTCCACAACACAGATCATATATGTTAACAGTAGTGGTCTCCACACCACATATCAGGTACACATATTAACAGTAGTGGTCTCCACAACACAGATCATATATGTTAACAGTAGTGGTCTCCACACCACAGATCATATATGTTAACAGTAGTGGTCTCCACACCACATATCAGGTACACATGTTAACAGTAGTGGTCTCCACACCACAGATCATATATGTTAACAGAAGTGGTCTCCACAACACATATCAGGTACACATATTAACAGTAGTGGTCTCACACCACATATCAGGTACACATATTAACAGTAGTGGTCTCACACCACAGATCATATATGTTAACAGAAGTGGTCTCCACACCACATATCAGGTACACATGTTACCAGTAGTGGTCTCCACAACACAGATCATATATGTTAACAGTAGTGGTCTCCACACCACAGATCATATATGTTAACAGTAGTGGTCTCCACACCACAGATCATATATGTTAACAGTAGTGGTCTCCACACCACAGATCATATATGTTAACAGTAGTGGTCTCCACACCACAGATCATATATGTTAACAGTAGTGGTCTCCACACCACAGATCATATATGTTAACAGTAGTGGTCTCCACACCACAGATCATATATGTTAACAGTAGTGGTCTCCACACCACAGATCATATATGTTAACAGAAGTGGTCTCCACACCACATATCAGGTACACATATTAACAGTAGTGGTCTCCACAACACAGATCATATATGTTAACAGTAGTGGTCTCCACACCACAGATCATATATGTTAACAGTAGTGGTCTCCACACCACATGTCATATATGTTAA
This sequence comes from Oncorhynchus gorbuscha, assembly GCF_021184085.1. Lineage (NCBI taxonomy): Eukaryota > Metazoa > Chordata > Actinopteri > Salmoniformes > Salmonidae > Oncorhynchus > Oncorhynchus gorbuscha. Next base: position 2,343,928 of record NC_060187.1, on the reverse strand, counting down.
CAGTAGTGGTCTCCACACCACAGATCATATATGTTAACAGTAGTGGTCTCCACAACACAGATCATATATGTTAACAGTAGTGGTCTCCACACCACAGATCATATATGTTAACAGTAGTGGTCTCCACACCACAGATCATATATGTTAACAGTAGTGGTCTCCACACCACAGATCAGGTACACATATTAACAGTAGTGGTCTCCACACCACAGATCATATATGTTAACAGTAGTGGTCTCCACACCACATATCAGGTACACATATTAACAGTAGTGGTCTCCACAACACAGATCATATATGTTAACAGTAGTGGTCTCCACACCACATATCAGGTACACATATTAACAGTAGTGGTCTCCACAACACAGATCATATATGTTAACAGTAGTGGTCTCCACACCACAGATCATATATGTTAACAGTAGTGGTCTCCACACCACATATCAGGTACACATGTTAACAGTAGTGGTCTCCACACCACAGATCATATATGTTAACAGAAGTGGTCTCCACAACACATATCAGGTACACATATTAACAGTAGTGGTCTCCACACCACATATCAGGTACACATATTAACAGTAGTGGTCTCCACACCACAGATCATATATGTTAACAGAAGTGGTCTCCACACCACATATCAGGTACACATGTTACCAGTAGTGGTCTCCACAACACAGATCATATATGTTAACAGTAGTGGTCTCCACACCACAGATCATATATGTTAACAGTAGTGGTCTCCACACCACAGATCATATATGTTAACAGTAGTGGTCTCCACACCACAGATCATATATGTTAACAGTAGTGGTCTCCACACCACAGATCATATATGTTAACAGTAGTGGTCTCCACACCACAGATCATATATGTTAACAGTAGTGGTCTCCACACCACAGATCATATATGTTAACAGTAGTGGTCTCCACACCACAGATCATATATGTTAACAGAAGTGGTCTCCACACCACATATCAGGTACACATATTAACAGTAGTGGTCTCCACAACACAGATCATATATGTTAACAGTAGTGGTCTCCACACCACAGATCATATATGTTAACAGTAGTGGTCTCCACACCACAGATCATATATGTTAACAGTAGTGGTCTCCACACCACATATCAGGTACACATATTAACAGTAGTGGTCTCCACAACACAGATCATATATGTTAACAGAAGTGGTCTCCACAACACATATCAGGTACATGTGTGACGGGGGTGACAGCATCATGTTGTGGGGGTGCTTTGCTGCAGGAGGGACTGGTGCACTTCACAAAATAGATGGCATCATGAGGGAGGGAAAATTACGTGGATATATTGTAGCAACTTCTCAAGACATCAGTCAGGAAGTTAAAGTTTGGTTGTGAATGGGTCTTCCAAATGGAAAATGACACCAAGCATACTTCCAAAGTTGTGGCAAAATGACTTAAGGACAACAAAGTCAAGGTATTGTAGTGGCCATCACAAAGCCCTGACCTCAATCCTATAGAAAATGTGTGGGCAGAACTAAAAAAGCGTGTGTGTACAAGGAGGCCTACAAACCTGACTCAGTTACACCAGCTCTTTCAGGAGGAATGGGCCATAATTCACCCAACTTATTGTGGGAAGCTTGTGGAAGGCCAGACCCAAGTTAAACAATTTAAAGGCAATGCTACCAACTACTAATTGAGTGTATGTAAACTTCTGACCCATTACATTACATTACATTTAAGTCATTTAGCAGACGCTCTTATCCAGAGCGACTTACAAATTGGTGCATTCACCTTATGACATCCAGTGGGACAGTCACTTAACAATAGTGCATCTAAAACTTAGGGGGGTGAGAGGGATTACTTCTCCTATCCTAGGTATTCCTTAAAGAGGTGGGGTTTCAGGTGTCTCCGGAAGGTGGTGATTGACTCCGCTGTCCTGGCGTCGTGAGGGAGTTTGTTCCACCATTGGGGGGCCAGGGCAGCGAACAGTTTTGACTGGGCTGAGCGGGAGCTGTACTTCCTCAGTGGTAGGGAGGCGAGCAGGCCAGAGGTGGATGAACGCAGTGCCCTTGTTTGGGTGTAGGGCCTGATCAGAGCCTGGAGGTACTGAGGTGCCGTTCCCCTCACAGCTCCGTAGGCAAGCACCATGGTCTTGTAGCGGATGCGAGCTTCAACTGGAAGCCAGTGGAGAGAACGGAGGAGCGGGGTGACGTGAGAGAACTTGGGAAGGTTGAACACCAGACGGGCTGCGGCGTTCTGGATGAGTTGAAGGGGTTTAATGGCACAGGCAGGGAGCCCAGCCAACAGCGAGTTGCAGTAATCCAGACGGGAGATGACAAGTGCCTGGATTAGGACCTGCTCCGCTTCCTGTGTGAGGCAGGGTCGTACTCTGCGGATGTTGTAGAGCATGAACCTACAGGAACGGGCCACCGCCTTGATGTTGGTTGAGAACGACAGGGTGTTGTCCAGGATCACGCCAAGGTTCTTGGCGCTCTGGGAGGAGGACACAATGGAGTTGTCAACCGTGATGGCGAGATCATGGAACGGGCAGTCCTTCCCCGGGAGGAAGATCAGCTCCGTCTTGCCACTGGGAATGTGATGAAAGAAATGAAATCTGAAATAAATATTCCGCTCCACTATTATTCTGACATTTCACATTATTAAATAAAGTGGTGATCCTAACTGATCTAAGACAGGGAATTTTTACTAGGATTAAATGTCAGGAATTGTGAAAAACTGAGTTTGAATGTATTTGGCTAAGGTGTATGTAAACTTCCGACTTCAACTGTAGGTCTATGTACTTGTCATGTTAGTTGAAGCTAACTATTAGTTTTATGCAACGATTGTTTGCTAAGGTGTAATATTTGATTAGCTTTGCTATCTAGCAAGCTGAGATCTCATTGCTCAAATTGGTAATCCAATATTTTGAAAACAGCTTGCTAGCCCCCATCTCCAGTACATAACATGCAAATATCTAATGTATATAATATATAAATATATATATATATATATATATATAATAAATATCTAATGTTATCCTAGCTAATGTCACTTCTCTGTACTGTTTCTTTAGGCATTGACCTGCTCTACTTGTACCAGTTTATTCCCTGATGTTGTCCATGTTCTGTAATGGATACCCTCTGTTTATACATACAACTGATTACTCATTCATTCTCGCTTCCTCCAATGTATTCCACATTGCCCACTTCCTCACCAGACAGTATCAAAATAATAACGAATATTCACTCAACATGTCACGTCCTGACCTTTATTTCCTTTGTTTTTGTCATTATTTAGTATGGTCAGGGCGTGAGTTGGGGTGGGCAGTCTGTGTTTGTTTTTCTATGATTTTGGGGATTTCTATGTTTCGGCCTAGTATGGTTCTCAATCAGAAGCAGGTGTCGTTAGTTGTCTCTGATTGAGAATCATACTTAGGTAGCCTGGGTTTCACTGTTTGTTTGTGGGTGATTGTCTATGTTGATTGCTTGTGTCATCACAGTTCTCATTAGCTTCACGGTCGTTATTTTGTTTACTGTTTTTGTATAGTGGGTTCCAGTGTTCAGTGTTTTCTTTATTACATTTCATCATGAACACATACCACGCCGCATTTGATCCTCCGATCCTTCTCGGACGCCCGTGACACATCTTTTAAAAAAAAAGCAGAATTTTTACAGATTACAGTCCAAAACTAATAAAAAGAGTTTCAGCATGTACCGAAAGTATTCACAGCCCTCGATTCTGTTCCTCATGTTGTTGTGTTACAGCCTGAATTTAAAATGGATTCAATTGAGATTTTGTCTCACTGATCTACACATAATACCCCATAATGCCAAAGTGGAATTATGTTTTTAAAAATGTTTTCAAATTAATAAAAAAATAAAAGATAATCTCTTGAGCCAATTGGTATTAAGACTTTTGTTAAGGAGCCTAAATAAGTTCAGGAGTAAAGATTAACAACAACTTAACAAGGTACATAAGTTGCATGGACTCATTTTTAAATGAAACTAATTAATTTAACCCCATCTCTGTACCCCACAGATACAGAGAATTGTGCTTTTACACCTGCATTGTTTGGGGTTTTAGGCTGGGTTTCTGTACAGCACTTTGAGATATCAGCTGATGTACGAAGGGCTATATAAATAAATTTGATTTGATTTGATTTGAATTGTAAGGTCCCTAAATCGAGCAGTGAATTTCAAACACAGATTCAACGATAAAGACCAGGGAGGTTTTCCTATGGTTCACAAACAATGGACCTATTGGTAGATGGGTAAAGGAAAAATAAGCAGATTTTAAATATCCCTTTGAGCACGTCGCAGTTATTAGTCTTACACTTTAGATGGTGTATCAATACACCCAGTCACTACAAAGATACCGGCGCCCTTCCTAAATCAGTTGCCGGAGAAGAAGGAAACTGCTCAGGGATTTCACCATGAGGCCATTGGTGATTTTAAAACAGTTACAGAGTTTAATGGCTGTGACAGGAGAAAACGGAGGATGGATCAACAGCATTGTAGTTACTCCACAATAGTCAAAACATTCCAAATAATGCACCCTGTTTGTAACAAGAAACTAAAGGAAAATTGCATAAAATATGGCAAATATATTTTTTTCTGGATCCAAAGTGTTATGTTTGGGGAAAATCCAACACAACACATCACTGAGTACCACTCTTCATATTGTCAAGTATAGTGGTGCCTGCATCATGTTATGGGTATGCTCGCCATCAGCAAGGACTACGCAGTTTTTTAGGATAAAAAAAGAGCTAAGCACAGGCAAAAACACAGTGCCTCACATACAGCAGCCTACCCACAGTGCCTCACATACAGCAGCCTACCCACAGTGCCTCACATACAGCAGCCTACCCACAGCACCCACCCACAGTGCCTACCCACAGTGCCTCACATACAGCAGCCTACCCACAGTGCCTCACATACAGCAGTCTACCCACAGTGCCTACCCACAGTGCCTACCCACAGTGCCTCACATACAGCAGCCTACCCACAGTGCCTACCCACAGTGCCTACCCACAGTGCCTCACATACAGCAGCCTACCCACAGTGCCTCAGATACAGCAGCCTACCCACAGTGCCTCACATACAGCAGCCTACCCACAGTGCCTCACATACAGCAGCCTACCCACAGCGCCCACCCACAGTGCCTACCCACAGTGCCTACCCACAGTGCCTCACATACAGCAGCCTACCCACAGTGCTTACCCACAGTGCCTCACATACAGCAGCCTACCCACAGCGCCCACCCACAGTGCTTACCCACAGTGCCTCACATACAGCAGCCTACCCACAGTGCCTCACATACAGCAGCCTACCCACAGTGCCTCACATACAGCAGCCTACCCACAGTGCCTCACATACAGCAGCCTACCCACAGTGCCTCACATACAGCAGCCTACCCACAGTGCCTCACATACAGCAGCCTACCCACAGCGCCCACCCCACAGTGCCTACCCACAGTGCTTACCCATAGTGCCCACCCCACAGTGCCTACCCACAGTGCCTCACATACAGCAGCCTACCCACAGTGCCTCACATACAGCAGCCTACCCACAGCGCCCACCCCACAGTGCCTACCCACAGTGCTTACCCACAGCGCCCACCCCACAGTGCCTACCCACAGTGCCTCACATACAGCAGCCTACCCATAGTGCCCACCCCACAGTGCCTACCCAGAGTGCCTCACATACAGCAGCCTACCGGATATTTTAAAACTGCATTAGTGATCTCTCAGAGGGTCGGAGGATCCTGTGTTGTCACATTGTCTACAGCCTAGCATCTGATTGGATGTGTTGTCACATTGTCTACAGCCTGGCATCTGATTGGATCTGTGTTGTCACATTGTCTACAGCCTAACATCTGATTGGATCTGTGTTGTCACATTGTCTACAGCCTGGGCATCTCTGTGTTGTCACATTGTCTACAGCCTAGCATCTGATTGGATCTGTGTTGTCACATTGTCTACAGCCTAACATCTGATTGGATCTGTGTTGTCACATTGTCTACAGCCTGGCATCTGATTGGATCTGTGTTGTCACATTGTCTACAGCCTAACATCTGATTGGATCTGTGTTGTCACATTGTCTACAGCCTGGCATCTGATTGGATCTGTGTTGTCACATTGTCTACAGCCTGGGCATCTGATTGGATCTGTGTTGTCACATTGTCTACAGCCTAGCATCTGATTGGATCTGTGTTGTCACATTGTCTACAGCCTAACATCTGATTGGATCTGTGTTGTCACATTGTCTACAGCCTAGCATCTGATTGGATCTGTGTTGTCACATTGTCTACAGCCTAACATCTGATTGGATCTGTGTTGTCACATTGTCTACAGCCTGGCATCTGATTGGATCTGTGTTGTCACATTGTCTACAGCCTGGGCATCTGATTGGATCTGTGTTGTCACATTGTCTACAGCCTAGCATCTGATTGGATCTGTGTTGTCACATTGTCTACAGCCTGGCATCTGATTGGATCTGTGTTGTCACATTGTCTACAGCCTGGCATCTGATTGGATCTGTGTTGTCACATTGTCTACAGCCTAGCATCTGATTGGATCTGTGTTGTCACATTGTCTACAGCCTAGCATCTGATTGGATCTGTGTTGTCACATTGTCTACAGCCTAGCATCTGATTGGATCTGTGTTGTCACATTGTCTACAGCCTAGCATCTGATTGGATCTGTGTTGTCACATTGTCTACAGCCTAGCATCTGATTGGATCTGTGTTGTCACATTGTCTACAGCCTGGGCATCTGATTGGATCTGTGTTGTCACATTGTCTACAGCCTAGCATCTGATTGGATCTGTGTTGTCACATTGTCTACAGCCTGGCATCTGATTGGATCTGTGTTGTCACATTGTCTACAGCCTGGCATCTGATTGGATCTGTGTTGTCACATTGTCTACAGCCTAGCATCTGATTGGATCTGTGTTGTCACATTGTCTACAGCCTAGCATCTGATTGGATCTGTGTTGTCACATTGTCTACAGCCTGGCATCTGATTGGATCTGTGTTGTCACATTGTCTACAACCTGGGCATCTGATTGGATCTGTGTTGTCACATTGTCTACAGCCTAGCATCTGATTGGATCTGTGTTGTCACATTGTCTACAGCCTGGCATCTGATTGGATCTGTGTTGTCACATTGTCTACAGCCTGGCATCTGATTGGATCTGTGTTGTCACATTGTCTACAGCCTAGCATCTGATTGGATCTGTGTTGTCACATTGTCTACAGCCTGGGCATCTGATTGGATCTGTGTTGTCACATTGTCTACAGCCTGGGCATCTGATTGGATCTGTGTTGTCACATTGTCTACAGCCTAGCATCTGATTGGATCTCGTGATGGAGTGACTGGATAGTAGTGACGACACACCTTCCAAAACCATACAGGTCTCGCTTTCATTATAACTAGCAGCTTCTGTATAGACAGACACACTGCTTGTCCTTGATATTGTAGTCTCATGGGATTTATAGAAAAGACCACTGAAAGACTGATGAATGAATGGAACCATTCACAGACATAATAGATAAATGCCTAGCTGTCTCTTACATTCAGATGCAGGGTTAAGGTTTCAAAACTAGGGGTTACTTTTCCAAAATGTCCAGGTCGTCCAGAAATCCTGGTTGGAAGATGCCTATGCATCTTTTTAAGGGTCTATATCCTGATCACTGATTGGCTAACCTCTGACCTCTTACAGTGTTTTTTTTCTTCTTCGGAGTGTGGAGACCCTTGGCCAGCAAGGCCTGAGAAGTCAGCATGGCAAAGATCTGCACAGACCAGTCCTACCCGGCACCGACCAGGCAACAGCCACTTCTCGGCACGTCCGATGATGACCTGGACTCCATCGAGAACGGAACCTCCCGGTGAGAAGTCAAGACTCCGTTGCTTTATTGTCTGGCTTTGACAACGAGTAATGCGGATTTGGCATGATAGCACAAACAGATAGGCATTCAGGCTAGGAACACACAGGCTGTCCCAATCCAATGATCTAGCTACAGTCAGGCTAGGAACACACAGGCTGTCCCAATCCAATGATCTAGCTGCAGTCAGGCTAGGAACAAACAGGCTGTCCCAAACCAATGATCTAGCTACAGTCAGGCTAGGAACACACAGGCTGTCCCAATCCAATGATCTAGCTGCAGTCAGGCTAGGAACAAACAGGCTGTCCCAAACCAATGATCTAGCTACAGTCAGGCTAGGAACAAACAGGCTGTCCCAATCCAATGATCTAGCTACAGTCAGGCTAGGAACAAACAGGCTGTCCCAATCCAATGATCTAGCTACAGTCAGGCTAGGAACACACAGGCTGTCCCAATCCAATGATCTAGCTACAGTCAGGCTAGGAACATACAGGCTGTCCCAATCCAATGATCTAGCTGCAGTCAGGCTAGGAACACACAGGCTGTCTCAATCCAATGCCAGCTGCCTGTTGTCTAGCTGCCATAAAAGTCAGCGTCCTTGTGGATTGTGACTCTCACAGCGTCCTCTCTCTCTCTCTCTCTCTCTCTCTCTCTCTCTCTCTCTCTCTCTCTCTCTCTCTCTCTCTCTCTCTCTCTCTCTCTCTCTCTCTCTCTCTCTCTCTCTCTCTCTCTCTCTCTCTCTCTCTCTCTCTCCTCTCTCTCTCTCTCTCTCTCTCTCTCTCTCTCTCTCTCTCTCTCTCTCTCTCTCTCTCTCTCTCTCTCTCTCTCTCTCTCTCTCTCTCTCTCTCTCTCTCTCAGGGCCAACTCAGAGTGTGAAGACACATTGTCAGAGGTTCAGGGTGCTGTGTCTGTGTTAACCAGCAGACACACAGAGTCTCACAGAGATTCCTTTACAGGGTCAGGAGCCCTGGCCAGGTATATCCCACCTCACAGCATTGCACCATCTCACCCATAACATTCAGTCCATCGTCACTTGTTGCTTGTCCATTGTCAGTTTCACATCATGCAAAGTCATCCGCTCCGGATTCTCTTAGTTACAACCTGTGTGTTGTTTTCTCTGATCATCTAGGCTCTCTCACTTCCTGTTCATGCTGCGGACCTGGGCCTCTCACAAGATGCACCATGAGGTGGAGAGACCGGACTCCTTTCTGGAACGCTTCAGGGGTCCTGAGCTCAAAGAGGCCTCCAGCAGAGAGAGCAACGCACAGTCACTGGGATACCCCGACAGAGTCCGCAAGAGGAAGTAAGTCTGGACTAGAGATGGGGATGGCCAACTGGGGTTGCAAAATTTCCTGAATGTTTTCAAAATTCCCTGATTTTTTGCAAAAATCCCGATTGGAGGAATTCTGGACTTCCTGCTTATTCTGGGAGTCTTGGAACCCAAACCGTTATTTATGGTAAATTTGAGAATTTAGGGAAAATTCACGAAAGTTTGCCACTCTATGCTCAATGAAAAACGTTGTCTTCTTTCAAAAGAGATGTTCTGATCTCAGCGGGTCTAACCTGTACAAAAAACGGTTAAATGAAAACAAACCGAAAAGTTCTAACTTGGAATATCGTTTAATATACATGTGAAGATGAGTAAGTGGACATAGTATATAAGTAGCTCTATAGAGAGAAAGTAGAAAGTAGGAAGTAGCCTCCGATACTAGTTTATACTGGACACTGGAATTCTGAATATTATCATTATTATTATTATTTTTTACCTCAGTTTCAACAATCTCCTGCAACCCGCCTCACCCAATGTGGTAAGGATCTGGTATTTTCTATACTTCAGAACCGGAACCCCCAACAGAGGCTAGCCAGCTAACTAGCTACTAGCTAGTAGTCAGTTAGCCACTGCTAGCGGTAATCAGCTAACCATAGCCTGATCAACTCCTGCCAGTCTGCACAGCACGTTTCAACCCAGAGCATACCGGACTGCTCTTTCTCCATCTCCTGTTTCCTACCTCAAGCTCTGAACCTTTTCACCTGAATCATTGCAGCTAGCTAGCTGCTATCCGAGTGGCTACCCCTCTAGCTAATGTCTCTGTCCAGAAGCAAGCACCAGTGAGCCTGGAACTCGACTCGTGCTAGGCCCATCTCCCAGCTAGCTGAAGAGGTCCATCAGCCACTCCTTGGGCTACAATACATATTTTGCCAATTGGCCTCGACCCCTTTTACTGCCAACACGGAGCCCCTCCAATTCCACCATGACCACCCAGGTAGGCCAGTTGAGAATAGGTTCTCATTTACAACTGCAACCTGGCCAATATATATTCCATGTGTAACTCTGTGTTGTTGTTTTTGTCACACTGCTTTGCTTTATCTTGGCCAGGTCACAGTTTTATATGAGAACTTGTTCTCAACTGGCCTACCTGTTTAAATGAAGGTGAAATAAAAAATAAATAGAAAAAAAGCTATTTTGCCACAACTTTGGACGTATGCTTGGGGTCATTGTCTATCTGGAAGACCCATTTGCGACCAAGCTTTTTAACTTCCTGACTGATGTTGCTTCAATATAACAACATAATTTTACTTCCTCATGATGCCATATATTTTGTGAATTGCACCAGTCCCTCCTGCAGCAAAGCACCCTCACAACATGATGCTGCCACCCCCGTGCTTCACGGTGGGGATGGTGTTCTTCGGCTTGCAAGCCTCCCCCTTTTTCCTCCAAACATAAGGATGGTCATTATGGCCAAACAGTTCTATTTTTGTTTCATCAGACCAGAGGACATTTCTCAAAAAAGTACGATCTTTGTCCCTATCTGCAGTTGCAAACCGTAGTCTGGCATGTTTATGGCGGTTTTGGAGCAGTGGCTTCTTCCTTGTTGAGCGGCCTTTCAGGTTATGTCGATATAGAACTCGTTTTACTGTGGATATAGATACTTTTGTACCTGTTTCCTCCAGCATTTTCACAAGGTCCTTTGCTGTTGTTCTGGGATTGATTTGCACTTTTCGCACCAAAGTACGTTCATCTCTAGGAGACAGAATGCATCTCCTTCCTGAGCGATATGACGGCTGCGTGGGCCCATGGTGTTTCTACTTGAGTACTATTGTTTGTACAGATGAACATGGTACCTTCAGGTGTTAGGAAATTGCTCCCAAGGATCAACCAGACTTGTGGAGGTCTACAATTTTTTTCTGAGGTCTTGGCTGATTTATTTTGATTGTCCCATGATGTCAAGCAAAGAAGCACTGAGTTTGAAGGTAGGCCTTGAAATACATCAACAGGTACACCTCCAATCGAGTGAATTATGAGTGAAATAATCGGTCTATAAACAATTGGAGAAATTACTTGTGTCATGCACAAAGTAGACTTGCCTAACCGACTTGCCAAAACTATAGTTTGTTAACAATACATGTATGGAGTGGTTGAAAAACGAGTTAATGACTCCAACCTAAGTGTATATAAACTGACTTCAACTGTACCTTCCCCTCCAATCATCATCATAGCAATAGTAATATTTGTAAACTTCCGACTTCGATTGAAGATAAGCACTCGGGGAGCGGTCTAAGGCACTGCATCTCAGTGTTAGAAGTGTCACTACAGACACTGGTTTGATTCCAGGCTGTATCACAACCGGCCGTGCTAGGGCGGCGCACACAATTGGCCCAGTGTCATCCGGGTTTGGCCGGTTTAGGCCGTCATTGTAAAATAATAATAACAAATATATATATATGGACTATGGATCGTACGACCCTCTGCTCTGTCAATAGTCGCATTGGTATGTATTTGCTCCAGTTGGATTTTAGTATCATTGCAGCTTTAACCGATCACTGCCTGCACCCGCATGCCCGACTAGCATCACCACCCTGGATGGTTCCGACCTTGAATATGTGGACATCTATAAGTACCTAGGTGTCTGGCTAGACTGCAAACTCTCCTTCCAGACTCATATCAAACATCTCCAATTGAAAATCAAATCAAGTCGGCTTTCTATTCCGCAACAAAGCCTCCTTCACTCACGCTGCCAAGCTTACCCTAGTAAAACTGACTATCCTACCGATCCTCGACTTCGGCGATGTCATCTACAAAATCGCTTCCAACACTCTACTCAGCAAACTGGATGCAGTCTATCACAGTGCCATCCGTTTTGTCACTAAAGCACCTTATACCACCCACCACTGCGACTTGTATGCTCTAGTCGGCTGGCCCTCACTACATATTCGTCGCCAAACCCACTGGCTCCAGGTCATCTACAAGTCCATGCTAGGTAAAGCTCCGCCTTATCTCAGTTCACTGGTCACGATGGCAACACCCATCCGTAGCACGCGCTCCAGCAGGTGTATCTCATTGATCATCCCTAAAGCCAACACCTCATTTGGCCGCCTTTCGTTCCAGTACTCTGCCGCCTGTGACTGGAACAAATTGCAAAAATCGCTGAAGTTGGAGACTTTTATCTCCCTCACCAACTTCAAACATCAGCTATCTGAGCAGCTAACCGATCGCTGCAGCTGTACATAGTCTATAGGAAAATAGCCCACCCATTTTCACCTACCTCATCCATATACTGTTTTATTTATTTACTTTTCTGCTCTTTTGCACACCAATATCTCTACCTGTATATGACCATCTGATCATTTATCACTCCAGTGTTAATCTGCAAAATTGTAATTATTCGCCTACCTCCTCATGCCTTTTGCACACATTGTATATAGACTCCCCCTTTTTTCTACTGTGTTATTGACTTGTTAATTGTTTACTCCATGTGTAACTCTGTGTTGTCTGTTCACACTGCTATGCTTTATCTTGGCCAGGTCGCAGTTGCAAATGAGAACTTGTTCTCAACTAGCCTACCTGGTTAAATAAAGGTGAAATAAAAAAAATTAAAAAAATTAGAACGATGAGACACATTATTATTTGAGAGGCCCTGTTTAGGATTGTATGGACCACAAATAGTATGGTAGCTTGAGGTAATGGTAAACTATAAAGAAGTCCATATTTAGAATGCATTATGGACAGTACTGATGGTGATTATACTGGTTATATATAGTTATATATAGCGTATCTGAAATATATACATACAATATATACAAGAGTAGAAAGAAAAATAGGATTGCATTAAGAATAAAACTTCTACTCCTTATTCATTCAGTGAACGGTTGAACTATACTGTTTCATATTTATGTAAATATTACATTAGACTCATGAGGAGTGAACTGTATGGTGAACAGAAACAGGAGGGGTTCTGCCACCTGCAGGGCTCTTGTATATCCTGCACTGCCATATTTCAGCAGACATTACAAAACCAAAATATACATTACATATACACTATATGGCCAAAATATACATTACATATACACTATATGGCCAAAATATACATTGCATAACCAAAATATACACTACATGACCAATATATACACTACATGACCAAAATATCCATTACATTACCAAAATATACACTACATGACCAATATATACACTACATGACCAAAATATACACTACATGACCAATATACACTACATGACCAAAATATACATTACATATACACTACATGACCAATATATACACTACATGACCAAAATATACACTACATGACCAATATATACACTACATGACCAAAATATACACTACATGACCAATATATACACTACATGACCAATATACACTACATGACCAAAATATACATTACATGACCAATATATACACTACATGACCAATATATACACTACATGACCAATATATACACTACATGACCAAAATATCCATTACATGACCAATATATACCAAAATATACACTACATGACCAATATATACACTACATGACCAAAATATACACTACATGACCAATATACACTACATGACCAAAATATACATTACATATACACTACATGACCAATATATACACTACATGACCAAAATATACACTACATGACCAATATATACACTACATGACCAAAATATCCATTACATTACCAAAATATACACTACATGACCAATATATACACTACATGACCAAAATATACACTACATGACCAATATACACTACATGACCAAAATATACATTACATGACCAATATATACACTACATGACCAATATATACACTACATGACCAATATACACTACATGACCAATATACACTACATGACCAATATATACACTACATGACCAAAATATACACTACATGACCAAAATATACACTACATGACCAATATATACACTACATGACCAATATATACACTACATGATCAAAATATACACTACATGACCAATATACACTACATGATCAAAATATACACTACATGACCAATATACACTACATGACCAAAATATACACTACATGACCAATATACACTACATGACCAAAATATACATTACATGACCAATATATACCAAAATATACACTACATGACCAATATATACACTATATGACCAAAATATACACTACATGACCAATATACACTACATGACCAAAATATACATTACATGACCAATATATACCAAAATATACAATACATGACCAATATATACACTATATGACCAAAATATACACTACATGACCAATATACACTACATGACCAAAATATACATTACATATACACTACATGACCAATATATACACTACATGACCAAAATATACACTACATGACCAATATATACACTACATGACCAATATATACACTACATGACCAATATATACATTACATTACCAAAATATACATTAATTTACCAAAATATACACTACATGACCAATATATACACTACATGACCAAAATATCCATTACATGACCAATATATACACTACATAACCAAAATATACACTACATGACCAATATATACACTACATGACCAAAATATACATTAATTTACCAAAATATACACTACATGACCAATACATACATTACATATACACTACATGACCAATATATACACTACATGACCAAAATATACATTAATTTACCAAAATATACACTACATGATCAAAATATACACTACATGACCAATATACACTACATGACCAAAATATACACTACATGACCAATATACACTACATGACCAATATACACTACATGACCAATATACACTACATGACCAAAATATACACTACATGACCAATATATACCAAAATATACACTACATGACCAATATATACCAAAATATACACTACATGACCAATATATACACTATATGACCAAAATATACATTAATTTACCAAAATATACACTACATGACCAATATACACTACATGACCAATATACACTACATGACCAATATACACTACATGACCAATATACACTACATGACCAATATATACACTATATGACCAAAATATACATTAATTTACCAAAATATACACTACATGACCAATATACACTACATGACCAATATACACTACATGACCAATATACACTACATGACCAAAATATACACTACATGACCAATATACACTACATGACCAATATACACTACATGACCAATATACACTACATGACCAAAATATACACTACATGACCAATATATACCAAAATAAATATGACAATATTACAAAATATACACTACATGACCAATATATACACTATATGACCAAAATATACATTAATTTACCAAAATATACACTACATGACCAATATACACTACATGACCAATATACACTACATGACCAATATACACTACATGACCAATATACACTACATGACCAATATATACACTACATGACCAAAATATACACTACATGACCAATATATACCAAAATATACACTACATGACCAAAATATACACTACATGACCAATATATACACTATATGACCAAAATATACACTACATGACCAAAATATACATTAATTTACCAAAATATACACTACATGACCAATATACACTACATGACCAATATACACTACATGACCAATATACATTACATGACCAAAATATACATTACATATACACTACATGACCAAAATATACATTACATGACCAATATATACACTACATGACCAATATATACACTACATGACCAAAATATACATTACATTACCAAAATATACATTACAAAATATACACTACATGACCAAAATATACATTACATGACCAAAATATACCAAAATATACACTGCCACCGTCATAAGATGCCACCTTTCCAACAAGTCAGTTTGTCAAATTTCTGCCCTGCTAGAGCTGTCCTGGTCAACTGTAAGTGCTGTTATTGTGAAGTGAAAACATCTAGGAGCAACAACGGCTCAGCCACAAAGTGGTAGGCCACACAGGCTCACAGAACAGGACCACCGAGTGCTGAAGTGTGTATCGCATCTGTCCATCGGTTGCAACATACATCACCGAGTTCCAAAAATGCCTCTGGAAGCAACGTCAGCACAAGAACTGTTCAGTGGGAGCTTCATGAAATGGGTTTCCTTGGCCAAGGAGCCACACACAAGCCTAAGATCACCATGTGCAATACCAAGCATTGGCTGGAGTGGTGTAAAGCTCACAGCCAATGGACTCTGGAGCAGTGGAAACGTGTTCTCTGGAGTGATGAATCACGCTTCACCATCTGGCAGTCCGAAGGACTAATCTGTGTTTGGCGGATGCCAGGAGAACACTACCTGCCGGAATGCATAGTGCCAACTGTAAAGTTTGGTGGAGGAGGAATAATGGTCTGGGGCTGTTTTTCATAGGTCGGGCCCTTTACTTCCAGTGAAGGGAAATCTTAACGCTACAGCATACAATGACATTCCAGACGATTCTGTGCATCTAACTTTGTGGCAACAGTTTGATTTGGATTTATTAGGATCCCCATTAGTCGATGCCAATGGCAACAGCTCGTCTTACTGTGGTCCGACACATAACGAAAAAGACATTAGAGACAAAATGCTTTACAATTTACATACACTACATGTTAATGTTTTTAAGTGTTTTTTGTGTGTGTGTGTGTGTGTGCGCATCTATCAATTACACATATACAGTGCATTCGGAAAGTATTCAGACCCCTAGACTTTTACACATTTTGTTACGTTACAGCCTAGTTCTTATGGATGAAATTGTTTTATTTCCCCATCAATCTACACACAATACCCCATAATGACATCACAATACCCCATAATGACATCACAATACCCCATAATGACATCACAATACCCCATAATGACATCACAATACCCCATAATGACATCACAATACCCCACAATGACATCACAATACCCCACAATGACATCACAATACCCCATAATGACATCACAATACCCCAGAATGACATCACAATACCCCATAATGACATCACAATACCCCATAATGACATCACAATACCCCATAATGACATCACATTACCCCATAATGACATCACAATACCCCATAATGGTAAAGCAAAAACAGGTTTTTAGAAATGTTTGCAAATATCACATTAACATGAGTATTCAGACCCTTTACTCAGTACTTTGTTGAAGCACCTTTGGCAGTGATTAGAACCTCGAGTCTTCTTTGGTATGCTGCTTCAAGCTTGGCACACCCTTATTTGCAGATCCTCTCAATCTCTGTCAGGTTCGATGGAGAGCGTCGCTGCACAGATTTTTTCAGGTCTCTTCAGTGTCATGACTGTCCTGTGAGGATCCAGATAGGTCAGGTCAGGTTTGCAATGAAGGTCTTCAACCAGACCCCCTCTCACCTGCAGAGGGGGGAGGAGGGAACTGGTGGGGGCTAACAACTCACGCCCTGTTGTAAATCAAACAGAGAAGATTCAGGTATCCCTCTCCAAATTCACCAAAGGAATGTGCTTTGTTTCAAAATACTTTTTTCCCGTCGAAACTCTAACAGATTCTAAAGTGAATACTGGAACAATATTTCTAACAGAACGTGGGGAATGGTCATTCTGCTACTCTGTTCAAACCATCGTATTACACTACTCTCATCACCCCACTGGGAATCATTGACACGGCTAGCCTGTCTTCAAAGAAGCATCTACCAGAGCGAATTGTAGGAGAAAAAAACTCCGTAGTTCTGTTCAGGACCGATGCAACAAGTCACTGATACCGGACAACTGCAGAGAAGAACAACAGTAGAAGACTTGCTGGAACCAATCAGAGCCTTACAAGCGCGCCGCAAACAGGCCCAACCCTCTTTCTAAGGCGGCCCGGTTCCGAGAGAGATACACGGCGAACCAAGCCATTTCACATGAATACATTCATGACTTCTTACTCCAAGCGAGCCGCAGTTAGATTTTTGTCAGAGGGTCAGGAGGCCCGGAAAATAGACCTCGTAAGTATCATGGTAGTCCATGAGGTAGTCTACCCCAAGATGTGAAGGACAAGGTGGAGCTCCCATAAGTATCATGGTAGTCCATGAGGTAGTCTGCCCCGAGATGTGAAGGACAAGGTGGAGCTCCCGTAAGTATCATGGTAGTCCATGAGGTAGTCTGCCCCAAGATGTGAAGGACAAGGTGGAGCTCCCGTAAGTATCATGGTAGTCTGCCCCGAGATGTGAAGGACAAGGTGGAGCTCCCATAAGTATCATGGTAGTCCATGAGGTAGTCTACCCCAAGATGTGAAGGACAAGGTGGAGCTCCCGTAAGTATCATGGTAGTCCATGAGGTAGTCTGCCCCAAGATGTGAAGGACAAGGTGGAGCTCCCATAAGTATCATGGTAGTCCATGAGGTAGTCTGCCCCGAGATGTGAAGGACAAGGTGGAGCTCCCATAAGTATCATGGTAGTCCATGAGGTAGTCTGCCCCGAGATGTGAAGGACAAGGTGGAGCTCCCGTAAGTATCATGGTAGTCCATGAGGTAGTCTGCCCCGAGATGTGAAGGACAAGGTGGAGCTCCCATAAGTATCATGGTAGTCCATGAGGTAGTCTGCCCCGAGATGTGAAGGACAAGGTGGAGCTCCCGTAAGTATCATGGTAGTCCATGAGGTAGTCTGCCCGAGATGTGAAGGACAAGGTGGAGCTCCCATAAGTATCATGGTAGTCCATGAGGTAGTCTGCCCCGAGATGTGAAGGACAAGGTGGAGCTCCCATAAGTATCATGGTAGTCCATGAGGTAGTCTGCCCCGAGATGTGAAGGACAAGGTGGAGCTCCCATAAGTATCATGGTAGTCCATGAGGTAGTCTGCCCCGAGATGTGAAGGACAAGGTGGAGCTCCCGTAAGTATCATGGTAGTCCATGAGGTAGTCTGCCCCGAGATGTGAAGGACAAGGTGGAGCTCCCGTAAGTATCATGGTAGTCCATGAGGTAGTCTGCCCGAGATGTGAAGGACAAGGTGGAGCTCCCGTAAGTATCATGGTAGTCCATGAGGTAGTCTGCCCGAGATGTGAAGGACAAGGTGGAGCTCCCGTAAGTATCATGGTAGTCCATGAGGTAGTCTGCCCGAGATGTGAAGGACAAGGTGGAGCTCCCATAAGTATCATGGTAGTCCATGAGGTAGTCTGCCCCGAGATGTGAAGGACAAGGTGGAGCTCCCATAAGTATCATGGTAGTCCATGAGGTAGTCTACCCCGAGATGTGAAGGACAAGGTGGAGCTCCCATAAGTATCATGGTAGTCTGCCCCGAGATGTGAAGGACAAGGTGGAGCTCCTATAAGTATCATGGTAGTCCATGAGGTAGTCTACCCCGAGATGTGAAGGACAAGGTGGAGCTCCCGTAAGTATCATGGTAGTCTGCCCCGAGATGTGAAGGACAAGGTGGAGCTCCCGTAAGTATCATGGTAGTCTGCCCCGAGATGTGAAGGACAAGGTGGAGCTCCCATAAGTATCATGGTAGTCTGCCCCGAGATGTGAAGGACAAGGTGGAGCTCCCGTAAGTATCATGGTAGTCCATGAGGTAGTCTGCCCCGAGATGTGAAGGACAAGGTGGAGCTCCCGTAAGTATCATGGTAGTCTGCCCCGAGATGTGAAGGACAAGGTGGAGCTCCCGTAAGTATCATGGTAGTCTGCCCCGAGATGTGAAGGACAAGGTGGAGCTCCCATAAGTATCATGGTAGTCCATGAGGTAGTCTGCCCCGAGATGTGAAGGACAAGGTGGAGCTCCCATAAGTATCATGGTAGTCCATGAGGTAGTCTACCCCGAGATGTGAAGGACAAGGTGGAGCTCCCATAAGTATCATGGTAGTCTGCCCCGAGATGTGAAGGACAAGGTGGAGCTCCCGTAAGTATCATGGTAGTCCATGAGGTAGTCTGCCCCGAGATGTGAAGGACAAGGTGGAGCTCCCGTAAGTATCATGGTAGTCCATGAGGTAGTCTACCCCAAGATGTGAAGGACAAGGTGGAGCTCCCATAAGTATCATGGTAGTCCATGAGGTAGTCTGCCCCGAGATGTGAAGGACAAGGTGGAGCTCCCGTAAGTATCATGGTAGTCCATGAGGTAGTCTGCCCCGAGATGTGAAGGACAAGGTGGAGCTCCCGTAAGTATCATGGTAGTCCATGAGGTAGTCTGCCCCGAGATGTGAAGGACAAGGTGGAGCTCCCATAAGTATCATGGTAGTCCATGAGGTAGTCTGCCCCGAGATGTGAAGGACAAGGTGGAGCTCCCGTAAGTATCATGGTAGTCTGCCCCGAGATGTGAAGGACAAGGTGGAGCTCCCGTAAGTATCATGGTAGTCCATGAGGTAGTCTGCCCCGAGATGTGAAGGACAAGGTGGAGCTCCCGTAAGTATCATGGTAGTCCATGAGGTAGTCTGCCCCGAGATGTGAAGGACAAGGTGGAGCTCCCATAAGTATCATGGTAGTCCATGAGGTAGTCTGCCCCGAGATGTGAAGGACAAGGTGGAGCTCCCATAAGTATCATGGTAGTCTGCCCCGAGATGTGAAGGACAAGGTGGAGCTCCCGTAAGTATCATGGTAGTCCATGAGGTAGTCTGCCCCGAGATGTGAAGGACAAGGTGGAGCTCCCATAAGTATCATGGTAGTCCATGAGGTAGTCTGCCCCGAGATGTGAAGGACAAGGTGGAGCTCCCATAAGTATCATGGTAGTCCATGAGGTAGTCTACCCCAAGATGTGAAGGACAAGGTGGAGCTCCCATAAGTATCATGGTAGTCCATGAGGTAGTCTGCCCGAGATGTGAAGGACAAGGTGGAGCTCCCATAAGTATCATGGTAGTCCATGAGGTAGTCTGCCCGAGATGTGAAGGACAAGGTGGAGCTCCCATAAGTATCATGGTAGTCCATGAGGTAGTCTGCCCCGAGATGTGAAGGACAAGGTGGAGCTCCCATAAGTATCATGGTAGTCCATGAGGTAGTCTACCCCAAGATGTGAAGGACAAGGTGGAGCTCCCATAAGTATCATGGTAGTCTGCCCCGAGATGTGAAGGACAAGGTGGAGCTCCCATAAGTATCATGGTAGTCCATGAGGTAGTCTACCCCAAGATGTGAAGGACAAGGTGGAGCTCCCATAAGTATCATGGTAGTCCATGAGGTAGTCTACCCCAAGATGTGAAGGACAAGGTGGAGCTCCCATAAGTATCATGGTAGTCTGCCCCGAGATGTGAAGGACAAGGTGGAGCTCCCATAAGTATCATGGTAGTCCATGAGGTAGTCTACCCCAAGATGTGAAGGACAAGGTGGAGCTCCCGTAAGTATCATGGTAGTCTGCCCCGAGATGTGAAGGACAAGGTGGAGCTCCCGTAAGTATCATGGTAGTCTGCCCCGAGATGTGAAGGACAAGGTGGAGCTCCCATAAGTATCATGGTAGTCTGCCCCGAGATGTGAAGCACAAGGTGGAGCTCCCGTAAGTATCATGGTAGTCCATGAGGTAGTCTGCCCGAGATGTGAAGGACAAGGTGGAGCTCCCGTAAGTATCATGGTAGTCTGCCCGAGATGTGAAGGACAAGGTGGAGCTCCCGTAAGTATCATGGTAGTCTGCCCCGAGATGTGAAGGACAAGGTGGAGCTCCCATAAGTATCATGGTAGTCCATGAGGTAGTCTACCCCGAGATGTGAAGGACAAGGTGGAGCTCCCATAAGTATCATGGTAGTCTGCCCCGAGATGTGAAGGACAAGGTGGAGCTCCCGTAAGTATCATGGTAGTCCATGAGGTAGTCTGCCCCGAGATGTGAAGGACAAGGTGGAGCTCCCGTAAGTATCATGGTAGTCCATGAGGTAGTCTACCCCAAGATGTGAAGGACAAGGTGGAGCTCCCATAAGTATCATGGTAGTCCATGAGGTAGTCTGCCTCGAGATGTGAAGGACAAGGTGGAGCTCCCGTAAGTATCATGGTAGTCCATGAGGTAGTCTGCCCCGAGATGTGAAGGACAAGGTGGAGCTCCCATAAGTATCATGGTAGTCCATGAGGTAGTCTGCCCCGAGATGTGAAGGACAAGGTGGAGCTCCCGTAAGTATCATGGTAGTCCATGAGGTAGTCTGCCCCGAGATGTGAAGGACAAGGTGGAGCTCCCATAAGTATCATGGTAGTCCATGAGGTAGTCTGCCCCGAGATGTGAAGGACAAGGTGGAGCTCCCGTAAGTATCATGGTAGTCTGCCCCGAGATGTGAAGGACAAGGTGGAGCTCCCGTAAGTATCATGGTAGTCCATGAGGTAGTCTGCCCCGAGATGTGAAGGACAAGGTGGAGCTCCCATAAGTATCATGGTAGTCCATGAGGTAGTCTGCCCCGAGATGTGAAGGACAAGGTGGAGCTCCCATAAGTATCATGGTAGTCCATGAGGTAGTCTACCCCAAGATGTGAAGGACAAGGTGGAGCTCCCATAAGTATCATGGTAGTCCATGAGGTAGTCTGCCCCGAGATGTGAAGGACAAGGTGGAGCTCCCATAAGTATCATGGTAGTCCATGAGGTAGTCTGCCCGAGATGTGAAGGACAAGGTGGAGCTCCCATAAGTATCATGGTAGTCCATGAGGTAGTCTGCCCCGAGATGTGAAGGACAAGGTGGAGCTCCCATAAGTATCATGGTAGTCCATGAGGTAGTCTACCCCAAGATGTGAAGGACAAGGTGGAGCTCCCATAAGTATCATGGTAGTCTGCCCCGAGATGTGAAGGACAAGGTGGAGCTCCCATAAGTATCATGGTAGTCCATGAGGTAGTCTACCTCAAGATGTGAAGGACAAGGTGGAGCTCCCATAAGTATCATGGTAGTCCATGAGGTAGTCTACCCCAAGATGTGAAGGACAAGGTGGAGCTCCCATAAGTATCATGGTAGTCTGCCCCGAGATGTGAAGGACAAGGTGGAGCTCCCATAAGTATCATGGTAGTCCATGAGGTAGTCTACCCCAAGATGTGAAGGACAAGGTGGAGCTCCCATAAGTATCATGGTAGTCCATGAGGTAGTCTGCCCCGAGATGTGAAGGACAAGGTGGAGCTCCCGTAAGTATCATGGTAGTCCATGAGGTAGTCTGCCCCGAGATGTGAAGGACAAGGTGGAGCTCCCATAAGTATCATGGTAGTCCATGAGGTAGTCTACCCCAAGATGTGAAGGACAAGGTGGAGCTCCCGTAAGTATCATGGTAGTCCATGAGGTAGTCTGCCCGAGATGTGAAGGACAAGGTGGAGCTCCCATAAGTATCATGGTAGTCCATGAGGTAGTCTACCCCAAGATGTGAAGGACAAGGTGGAGCTCCCGTAAGTATCATGGTAGTCCATGAGGTAGTCTGCCCCGAGATGTGAAGGACAAGGTGGAGCTCCCGTAAGTATCATGGTAGTCCATGAGGTAGTCTACCCCGAGATGTGAAGGACAAGGTGGAGCTCCCATAAGTATCATGGTAGTCCATGAGGTAGTCTACCCCGAGATGTGAAGGACAAGGTGGAGCTCCCATAAGTATCATGGTAGTCTGCCCCGAGATGTGAAGGACAAGGTGGAGCTCCCGTAAGTATCATGGTAGTCCATGAGGTAGTCTGCCCCGAGATGTGAAGGACAAGGTGGAGCTCCCGTAAGTATCATGGTAGTCCATGAGGTAGTCTACCCCAAGATGTGAAGGACAAGGTGGAGCTCCCATAAGTATCATGGTAGTCCATGAGGTAGTCTGCCCCGAGATGTGAAGGACAAGGTGGAGCTCCCGTAAGTATCATGGTAGTCCATGAGGTAGTCTGCCCGAGATGTGAAGGACAAGGTGGAGCTCCCGTAAGTATCATGGTAGTCCATGAGGTAGTCTGCCCCGAGATGTGAAGGACAAGGTGGAGCTCCCATAAGTATCATGGTAGTCCATGAGGTAGTCTGCCCCGAGATGTGAAGGACAAGGTGGAGCTCCCGTAAGTATCATGGTAGTCTGCCCCGAGATGTGAAGGACAAGGTGGAGCTCCCGTAAGTATCATGGTAGTCCATGAGGTAGTCTGCCCCGAGATGTGAAGGACAAGGTGGAGCTCCCGTAAGTATCATGGTAGTCCATGAGGTAGTCTGCCCCGAGATGTGAAGGACAAGGTGGAGCTCCCATAAGTATCATGGTAGTCCATGAGGTAGTCTGCCCGAGATGTGAAGGACAAGGTGGAGCTCCCATAAGTATCATGGTAGTCTGCCCCGAGATGTGAAGGACAAGGTGGAGCTCCCGTAAGTATCATGGTAGTCCATGAGGTAGTCTGCCCCGAGATGTGAAGGACAAGGTGGAGCTCCCATAAGTATCATGGTAGTCCATGAGGTAGTCTGCCCCGAGATGTGAAGGACAAGGTGGAGCTCCCATAAGTATCATGGTAGTCCATGAGGTAGTCTACCCCAAGATGTGAAGGACAAGGTGGAGCTCCCATAAGTATCATGGTAGTCCATGAGGTAGTCTGCCCCGAGATGTGAAGGACAAGGTGGAGCTCCCATAAGTATCATGGTAGTCCATGAGGTAGTCTGCCCCGAGATGTGAAGGACAAGGTGGAGCTCCCATAAGTATCATGGTAGTCCATGAGGTAGTCTGCCCCGAGATGTGAAGGACAAGGTGGAGCTCCCATAAGTATCATGGTAGTCCATGAGGTAGTCTACCCCAAGATGTGAAGGACAAGGTGGAGCTCCCATAAGTATCATGGTAGTCTGCCCCGAGATGTGAAGGACAAGGTGGAGCTCCCATAAGTATCATGGTAGTCCATGAGGTAGTCTACCCCAAGATGTGAAGGACAAGGTGGAGCTCCCATAAGTATCATGGTAGTCCATGAGGTAGTCTACCCCAAGATGTGAAGGACAAGGTGGAGCTCCCATAAGTATCATGGTAGTCTGCCCCGAGATGTGAAGGACAAGGTGGAGCTCCCATAAGTATCATGGTAGTCCATGAGGTAGTCTACCCCAAGATGTGAAGGACAAGGTGGAGCTCCCGTAAGTATCATGGTAGTCTGCCCCGAGATGTGAAGGACAAGGTGGAGCTCCCGTAAGTATCATGGTAGTCTGCCCCGAGATGTGAAGGACAAGGTGGAGCTCCCATAAGTATCATGGTAGTCTGCCCCGAGATGTGAAGGACAAGGTGGAGCTCCCGTAAGTATCATGGTAGTCCATGAGGTAGTCTGCCCCGAGATGTGAAGGACAAGGTGGAGCTCCCGTAAGTATCATGGTAGTCTGCCCCGAGATGTGAAGGACAAGGTGGAGCTCCCGTAAGTATCATGGTAGTCTGCCCCGAGATGTGAAGGACAAGGTGGAGCTCCCATAAGTATCATGGTAGTCCATGAGGTAGTCTACCCCGAGATGTGAAGGACAAGGTGGAGCTCCCATAAGTATCATGGTAGTCTGCCCCGAGATGTGAAGGACAAGGTGGAGCTCCCGTAAGTATCATGGTAGTCCATGAGGTAGTCTACCCCAAGATGTGAAGGACAAGGTGGAGCTCCCATAAGTATCATGGTAGTCTGCCCCGAGATGTGAAGGACAAGGTGGAGCTCCCATAAGTATCATGGTAGTCCATGAGGTAGTCTACCTCAAGATGTGAAGGACAAGGTGGAGCTCCCATAAGTATCATGGTAGTCCATGAGGTAGTCTACCCCAAGATGTGAAGGACAAGGTGGAGCTCCCATAAGTATCATGGTAGTCTGCCCCGAGATGTGAAGGACAAGGTGGAGCTCCCATAAGTATCATGGTAGTCCATGAGGTAGTCTACCCCAAGATGTGAAGGACAAGGTGGAGCTCCCATAAGTATCATGGTAGTCCATGAGGTAGTCTGCCCCGAGATGTGAAGGACAAGGTGGAGCTCCCGTAAGTATCATGGTAGTCCATGAGGTAGTCTGCCCCGAGATGTGAAGGACAAGGTGGAGCTCCCATAAGTATCATGGTAGTCCATGAGGTAGTCTACCCCAAGATGTGAAGGACAAGGTGGAGCTCCCGTAAGTATCATGGTAGTCCATGAGGTAGTCTGCCCCGAGATGTGAAGGACAAGGTGGAGCTCCCATAAGTATCATGGTAGTCCATGAGGTAGTCTACCCCAAGATGTGAAGGACAAGGTGGAGCTCCCGTAAGTATCATGGTAGTCCATGAGGTAGTCTGCCCCGAGATGTGAAGGACAAGGTGGAGCTCCCGTAAGTATCATGGTAGTCCATGAGGTAGTCTACCCCGAGATGTGAAGGACAAGG
Organism: Oncorhynchus gorbuscha; assembly: GCF_021184085.1. Classification (NCBI taxonomy): domain Eukaryota; kingdom Metazoa; phylum Chordata; class Actinopteri; order Salmoniformes; family Salmonidae; genus Oncorhynchus; species Oncorhynchus gorbuscha. The sequence goes on along the minus strand of NC_060187.1, from coordinate 2,317,623 downwards.
TGGAGCTCCCGTAAGTATCATGGTAGTCCATGAGGTAGTCTGCCCCGAGATGTGAAGGACAAGGTGGAGCTCCCATAAGTATCATGGTAGTCCATGAGGTAGTCTGCCCCGAGATGTGAAGGACAAGGTGGAGCTCCCATAAGTATCATGGTAGTCCATGAGGTAGTCTACCCCAAGATGTGAAGGACAAGGTGGAGCTCCCATAAGTATCATGGTAGTCTGCCCCGAGATGTGAAGGACAAGGTGGAGCTCCCATAAGTATCATGGTAGTCCATGAGGTAGTCTACCCCAAGATGTGAAGGACAAGGTGGAGCTCCCATAAGTATCATGGTAGTCCATGAGGTAGTCTACCCCAAGATGTGAAGGACAAGGTGGAGCTCCCATAAGTATCATGGTAGTCTGCCCCGAGATGTGAAGGACAAGGTGGAGCTCCCATAAGTATCATGGTAGTCCATGAGGTAGTCTACCCCAAGATGTGAAGGACAAGGTGGAGCTCCCATAAGTATCATGGTAGTCCATGAGGTAGTCTGCCCCGAGATGTGAAGGACAAGGTGGAGCTCCCGTAAGTATCATGGTAGTCCATGAGGTAGTCTGCCCCGAGATGTGAAGGACAAGGTGGAGCTCCCGTAAGTATCATGGTAGTCCATGAGGTAGTCTACCCCAAGATGTGAAGGACAAGGTGGAGCTCCCGTAAGTATCATGGTAGTCCATGAGGTAGTCTGCCCGAGATGCGAAGGAGGTGGAGCTCCCATAAGTAAGGACAGATGTGTGGACAAGCTGGAGCTCCCGTAAGTATCATGGTAGTCCATGAGAGTCTGCCCCGAGATGCGAAGGACAAGGTGGAGCTCCCATAAGTATCATGGTAGTCCATGAGGTAGTCTACCCCAAGATGTGAAGGACAAGGTGGAGCTCCCGTAAGTATCATGGTAGTCCATGAGGTAGTCTGCCCCGAGATGTGAAGGACAAGGTGGAGCTCCCGTAAGTATCATGGTAGTCCATGAGGTAGTCTACCCCAAGATGTGAAGGACAAGGTGGAGCTCCCATAAGTATCATGGTAGTCCATGAGGTAGTCTGCCCCAAGATGTGAAGGACAAGGTGGAGCTCCCGTAAGTATCATGGTAGTCCATGAGGTAGTCTGCCCCGAGATGCGAAGGACAAGGTGGAGCTCCCATAAGTATCATGGTAGTCTGCCCCGAGATGTGAAGGACAAGGTGGAGCTCCCATAAGTATCATGGTAGTCCATGAGGTAGTCTGCCCCGAGATGTGAAGGACAAGGTGGAGCTCCCATAAGTATCATGGTAGTCCATGAGGTAGTCTACCCCAAGATGTGAAGGACAAGGTGGAGCTCCCATAAGTATCATGGTAGTCTGCCCCGAGATGTGAAGGACAAGGTGGAGCTCCCATAAGTATCATGGTAGTCCATGAGGTAGTCTACCCCAAGATGTGAAGGACAAGGTGGAGCTCCCATAAGTATCATGGTAGTCCATGAGGTAGTCTACCCCAAGATGTGAAGGACAAGGTGGAGCTCCCATAAGTATCATGGTAGTCTGCCCCGAGATGTGAAGGACAAGGTGGAGCTCCCATAAGTATCATGGTAGTCCATGAGGTAGTCTACCCCAAGATGTGAAGGACAAGGTGGAGCTCCCATAAGTATCATGGTAGTCCATGAGGTAGTCTGCCCCGAGATGTGAAGGACAAGGTGGAGCTCCCGTAAGTATCATGGTAGTCCATGAGGTAGTCTGCCCCGAGATGTGAAGGACAAGGTGGAGCTCCCGTAAGTATCATGGTAGTCCATGAGGTAGTCTACCCCAAGATGTGAAGGACAAGGTGGAGCTCCCGTAAGTATCATGGTAGTCCATGAGGTAGTCTACCCCAAGATGTGAAGGACAAGGTGGAGCTCCCGTAAGTATCATGGTAGTCCATGAGGTAGTCTGCCCCGAGATGCGAAGGACAAGGTGGAGCTCCCGTAAGTATCATGGTAGTCTGCCCCGAGATGCGAAGGACAAGGTGGAGCTCCCATAAGTATCATGGTAGTCCATGAGGTAGTCTACCCCAAGATGTGAAGGACAAGGTGGAGCTCCCGTAAGTATCATGGTAGTCCATGAGGTAGTCTGCCCCGAGATGCGAAGGACAAGGTGGAGCTCCCATAAGTATCATGGTAGTCTGCCCCGAGATGTGAAGGACAAGGTGGAGCTCCCGTAAGTATCATGGTAGTCCATGAGGTAGTCTGCCCCGAGATGCGAAGGACAAGGTGGAGCTCCCATAAGTATCATGGTAGTCTGCCCCGAGATGTGAAGGACAAGGTGGAGCTCCCATAAGTATCATGGTAGTCTGCCCCGAGATGTGAAGGACAAGGCACACCTGGCATCATGCTACATTAACATGAAAAATAGCTCTATTCTGGTTGGATGGGTGGGAGAGTAACACTATGTGGGTGTTGGTAAGAACACACGCAGTAGACAAGGGTAACCTTTGTACTACCAAGTCCAGGGTTTTGTCACCATTGTGGCCATTGATTTTACAATGTCAAAACACACATGAACAATGTGTTCACTGTAATGAACAGTATATGAAAGATGGTGGTCATTCTGTTACTTGATCATAATTAAATACTGGCCCTTTTGTGATGACTGAACAATCTGTGAAACATATTTTTAAAAGCTTGCTTAAAAATGAATCCGAAGTCATGTTTCAGGAAAGAGATTTGGATCATGGACCCATCAGCAGACAGATACTACAGATGGCTAACCATCATCGCAGCACCATGCTTCTACAACCTGATGATGCTAGTGACCAGGTCTGTTCTCATAGAGTACAGTTCACTTCTTCATTTAAGCTCATATATTTTTGTTGCTGAATGTTGGTTGTCTATCTTTTGAATGTTTGTTGTGTTTAATGTTGTACATTGGTTGTTGACTATTTGTCATCCCACAGGGCATGTTTTAATGAACTCCAGAGCACGTACATAACTCTGTGGATTGTCCTGGACTACACCTCAGACTTAATCTACTACACAGACACATTCGTCAGGTCTAGAACAGGTGAGGTTCTATGTTTCTACTACTCAAACATTCTAGAACAGGTGTGGTTCTACTACTCAAACATTCTAGAACAGGTGAGGTTCTGTGGTTCTACTACTCAAACATTCTAGAACAAGTGAGGTTCTATGGTTCTTCTATTCAAACATTCTAGAACAGGTGAGGTTCTATGGTTCTACTACTCAAACATTCTAGAACATTTACATTTACATTTACATTTACATTTAAGTCATTTAGCAGACGCTCTTATCCAGAGCGACTTACAAATTGGTGCATTCACCTTATGACATCCAGTGGGACAGTCACTTAACAATAGTGCATCTAAAACTTAGGGGGGGTGGGGTGAGAGGGATTACTTAACCTATCCTAGGTATTCCTTAAAGAGGTGGGGTTTCAGGTGTCTCCGGAAGGTGGTGATTGACTCCGCTGTCCTGGCGTCGTGAGGGAGTTTGTTCCACCATTGGGGGGCCAGGGCAGCGAACAGTTTTGACTGGGCTGAGCGGGAGCTGTACTTCCTCAGTGGTAGGGAGGCGAGCAGGCCAGAGGTGGATGAACGCAGTGCCCTTGTTTGGGTGTAGGGCCTGATCAGAGCCTGGAGGTACTGAGGTGCCGTTCCCTCACAGCTCCGTAGGCAAGCACCATGGTCTTGTAGCGGATGCGAGCTTCAACTGGAAGCCAGTGGAGAGAACGGAGGAGCGGGGTGACGTGAGAGAACTTGGGAAGGTTGAACACCAGACGGGCTGCGGCGTTCTGGATGAGTTGAAGGGGTTTAATGGCACAGGCAGGGAGCCCAGCCAACAGCGAGTTGCAGTAATCCAGACGGGAGATGACAAGTGCCTGGATTAGGACCTGCGCCGCTTCCTGTGTGAGGCAGGGTCGTACTCTGCGGATGTTGTAGAGCATGAACCTACAGGAACGGGCCACCGCCTTGATGTTAGTTGAGAACGACAGGGTGTTGTCCAGGATCACACCAAGGTTCTTGGCGCTCTGGGAGGAGGACACAGTGGAGTTGTCAACCGTGATGGCGAGATCATGGAACGGGCAGTCCTTCCCGGGAGGAAGAGCAGCTCCGTCTTGCCGAGGTTCAGCTTGAGGTGGTGATCCGTCATCCACACTGATATGTCTGCCAGACATGCAGAGATGCGATTCGCCACCTGGTCATCAGAAGGGGGAAAGGAGAAGATTAATTGTGTGTCGTCTGCATAGCAATGATAAGAGAGACCATGTGAGGTTATGACAGAGCCAAGTGACTTGGTGTATAGCGAGAATAGGAGAGGGCCAAGAACAGAGCCCTGGGGGACACCAGTGGTGAGAGCGCGTGGTGAGGAGACAGATTCTCGCCACGCCACCTGGTAGGAGCGACCTGTCAGGTAGGACGCAATCCAAGCGTGGGCCGCGCCGGAGATGCCCAACTCGGAGAGGGTGGAGAGGAGGATCTGATGGTTCACAGTATCGAAGGCAGCCGATAGATCTAGAAGGATGAGAGCAGAGGAGAGAGAGTTAGCTTTAGCAGTGCGGAGCGCCTCCGTGATACAGAGGAGAGCAGTCTCAGTTGAATGACTAGTCTTGAAACCTGACTGATTTGGATCAAGAAGGTCATTCAGAGAGAGATAGCGGGAGAGCTGGCCAAGGACGGCACGTTCAAGAGTTTTGGAGAGAAAAGAAAGAAGGGATACTGGTCTGTAATTGTTGACATCGGAGGGATCGAGTGTAGGTTTTTTCAGAAGGGGTGCAACTCTCGCTCTCTTGAAGACGGAAGGGACGTAGCCAACGGTCAGGGATGAGTTGATGAGCGAGGTGAGGTAAGGGAGAAGGTCTCCGGAAATGGTCTGGAGAAGAGAGGAGGGGATAGGGTCAAGCGGGCAGGTTGTTGGGCGGCCGGCCGTCACAAGACGCGAGATTTCATCTGGAGAGAGAGGGGAGAAAGAGGTCAGAGCATAGGGTAGGGCAGTGTGAGCAGAACCAGCGGTGTCGTTTGACTTAGCAAACGAGGATCGGATGTCGTCGACCTTCTTTTCAAAATGGTTGACGAAGTCATCTGCAGAGAGGGAGGAGGGGGGAGGGGGCGGAGGATTCAGGAGGGAGGAGAAGGTGGCAAAGAGCTTCCTAGGGTTAGAGGCAGAAGCTTGGAATTTAGCGTGGTAGAAAGTGGCTTTAGCAGCAGAGACAGAGGAGGAAAATGTAGAGAGGAGGGAGTGAAAGGATGCCAGGTCCGCAGGGAGGCGAGTTTTCCTCCATTTCCGCTCGGCTGCCCGGAGCCCTGTTCTGTGAGCTCGCAATGAGTCATCGAGCCACGGAGCGGGAGGGAGGACCGAGCCGGCCTGGAGGATAGGGGACATAGAGAGTCAAGGGATGCAGAGAGGGAGGAGAGGAGGGTTGAGGAGGCAGAATCAGGAGATAGGTGGGAGAAGGTTTGAGCGGAGGGAAGAGATGATAGGATGGAAGAGGAGAGAGTAGCGGGGGAGAGAGAGCGAAGGTTGGGACGGCGCGATACCATCCGAGTAGGGGCAGTGTGGGAGGTGTTGGATGAGAGCGAGAGGGAAAAGGATACAAGGCAGTGGTCGGAGACTTGGAGGGAGTTGCAATGAGGTTAGTGGAAGAACAGCATCTAGTAAAGATGAGGTCGAGCGTATTGCCTGCCTTGTGAGTAGGGGGGAAGGTGAGAGGGTGAGGTCAAAAGAGGAGAGGAGTGGAAAGAAGGAGGCAGAGAGGAAAGAGTCAAAGGTAGACGTGGGGAGGTTAAAGTCGCCCAGAACTGTGAGAGGTGAGCCGTCCTCAGGAAAGGAGCTTATCAAGGCATCAAGCTCATTGATGAACTCTCCGAGGGAACCTGGAGGGCGATAAATGATAAGGATGTTAAGCTTGAAAGGGCTAGTGACTGTGACAGCATGGAATTCAAAGGAGGCGATAGACAGATGGGTAAGGGGAGAAAGAGAGAATGACCACTTGGGAGAGATGAGGATCCCGGTGCCACCACCCCGCTGACCAGACGCTCTCGGGGTGTGCGAGAACACGTGGGCGGACGAAGAGAGAGCAGTAGGAGTAGCAGTGTTGTCTGTGGTGATCCATGTTTCCGTCAGGGCCAAGAAGTCGAGGGACTGGAGGGAGGCATGGGCTGAGATGAACTCTGCCTTGTTGACCGCAGATTGGCAGTTCCAGAGGCTACCGGAGACCTGGAACTCCACGTGGGTCGTGCGCGCTGGGACCACCAGAGTAGGGTGGCCGCGGCCACGCGGTGAGGAGCGTTTGTATGGTCTGTGCAGAGAGGAGAGAACAGGGATAAACCGACACATAGTTGACAGGCTACAGAAGAGGCAACGCTAATGCAAAGGAGATTGGAATGACAAGTGGACTACACGTCTCGAATGTTCAGAAAGTTAAGCTACGTAGCAAGAATCTTATTGACTAAAATGATTAAAATGATACAGTACTGCTGAAGTAGGCCAGCTGGCAGTGGGTGCGTTGTTGACACTACACTAATCAAGTCGTTCCGTTGAGTGTAATAGTTTCTGCAGTGTTGCTATTCGGGGGCTAGCAGGCTAGCTAGCAGTGTTGTTTACGTTACGTTGCGTTAAAAGAACGACAATAGATGGCTAGCGAACCTAGAAAATCGCTCTAGACTACACAATTATCTTTGATACAAAGACGGCTATGTAGCTAGCTAAGTAGCTAGCTACGATCAAACAAATCAAACCGTTGTACTGTAATGAAAATGAAGTGAAAATGTGATACAACCTGTGAATGCGACCGGGTAGTTGAGTTCTATACAGAAAAGACGTTGGCTAGCGTTGGCTAGCTGTTGGCTAGCTAGCAGAGTCACCTACGTTAAGGACGACAAATAGCTGGCTAGCTAACCTCGGTAAATTAAGATAATCACTCTAAGACTACACACTCTAAACCTAAACAACACAATTATCTTGGATACGATGATACGATGATACGAAGACAGCAAAGACAGCTATGTAGCTAGCTGACACTAAACTAATCAAGTCGTTCAGTTGAGTGTAACAGTTTCTCCAGTGCAGCTAATCAGTGGACGTTAGCTAGCTGGCTAGTGAAGACTAGTGAAGACTACGTTAGGACGGCGAAATACGATAATTACGCAATTATCTTTTGATACAAAGACGGCTATGTAGCTAGCTGAGAAGAAATTGCTAAGATAAGACAAATCAAACCGTTGTGATATGAGATATAATGAAAAAGTTATACTACCCGTTGGAGCGACGTGCAGATGCGACCACTCGCTCCAACCGGAACCGGAACCGGAATTTTAGAACAGGTGAGGTTATGTGGTTCTACTACTCAAACATTCTAGAACAAGTGAGGTTCTATGGTTCTTCTACTCAAACATTCTAGAACAGGTGAGGTTCTATGGTTCTACGACTCAAAAATTCTAGAACAGGTGAGGTTATGTGGTTCTACTACTCAAACATTCTAGAACAAGTGGGGTTCTATGGTTCTTCTACTCAAACATTCTAGAACAGGTGAGGTTCTATGGTTCTACTACTCACACATTCTAGAACAGGTGAGGTTCTGTGGTTCTACTACTCACACATTCTAGAACAGGTGAGGTTCTGTGGTTCTACTACTCAAACATTCTAGAATAAGTGAGGTTCTATGGTTCTTCTACTCGAACATTCTAGAACAGGTGAGTTTATATGGTTCTACGACTCAAACATTCTACAACAGGTGAGGTTCTACTACTCAGACACATTCTAGAACATATGAGGTTCTACTACTCACTCATTCTAGAACAGGTGAGGTTCTACTACTCAGACTCATTCTTGAACATATGAGGTTCTACAACCCATACACATTCTAGAATAGATTAGGTTTTATGGTTCTACTACTCAGACACATCGTCAGATTCAGAACAGGCGAGGTTCTGCTACTCAGACTAATTCTAGAACAGGTGAGGTTCTACTACTCAGACACATTGTCAGGTCTAGAACAGCTGAGGTTCTTCAACTGTATTTGATCAATTGTGATTTGTAAAGGAAGAGAGGCATGGCACTGAAAAATGTTATTCATGTTTTATTTGTCACATGCTTGGTAAACAACAGGTGTAGACTAACAGGCTTACTTACGGGCCCTTCCCAAGAATACACAATAATAGAAAAATAATAATATGAGGAATGAATAGAAAATGAGTAACAATAACTTGGCTATATACACGGGGTACCAGTACCGAGTCAATGTGCAGGGTATGAGGTAATTTTGCATATTTGGAAAAAAACAACAAAATAAATACCTTATTTACATAAGCATTTAGACCCTTCCGTATGAGACTCAAAATTGAGCTCAGGTGCATCCTGTTTCCATTGATCATCCTTCAGATGTTTCTACAACTTGATTGGAGTCCACCTGTGGTAAATTCAATTGATTGAACATGATTTGGAAAGGCACACACCTGTCTATATAAGGTCCCAGAGTTGAAATTGCCTGTCACAGCAAAAAGTAAACCATGAGGTCGTAAGAATTGTTCGTAGAGCTCCGAGACAGGATTGTGTCGAGGCACAGATCTGGGAAAGGGTACCAAAACATTTCTGCAGCATTGAAGGTCCCCAAGAACACAGTGGCCTCCATCATTCTTACATGGAATAAGTTTGGAACCACCAAGAGTCTTCCTAGAACTGGTCGCCCAGCCAAACTGAGCTGTTGGGGGAGAAGGACCTTGTTCAGGGAGGTGACCAAGAACCCGATGGTCACTTTAAGTGAGCTCCAGAGTTCCTCTGTGGAGATGGTTGTCCTTCTGGAAGGTTCTCCCATCTCTGCAGCACTCCACCAATCAGGCCTTTATGGTAGAGTGGCCAGATGGAAGCCACTTCTCAGTAAAAGGCACATGACAGCCCACTCGGAGTTTGCCAAAAGGCACCTAAAGGACTCTCAGACCATGAGAAACAAGATTCTCTGGTCTGATGAAACCAAGATTGAACTCCTTTGACCAAGCATCACGTCTGGTGGAAGCCTGGCACCATCCCTATAGTGAAGCATGGTGGTGGAAGCTTCATGGTGTGGGGATATTTTTCAGCGTCAGGGACTGGGAGACTAGTCAGGATTGAGGGAAAGATGAACGGAGCAAAGTAAAAAGATCCTTGATGAAAACCTGCTCCAGAGCACTCAGGACCTCAGACACGGGCGAAGGTTCACGTTCCAACAGGGCAACGACCCTAAGCACACAGCCAAGACAATGCAGGAGTGGCTTCAGGATGTGTTTCTGAATGTCCTTGAGTGGCCCAGCCAGAGCCCGGACTTGAACCCGATCGAACATCTCTGGAGAAAACTGAAAATAGCTGTGCAGCGACGCTCCACATCCAACCCGACAGAGCTTGAGAGGATCTGCAGAGAAGAATGGGAGAAACTCCCCAAATACAGGTGTGCCAAACTTTTAGCGTCATACCCAAGAAGACTCAAGGCTGTAATCGCTGCCAAAGGTGCTTCAACAAAGTACTGTCATTATGGGGTATTGTGATGTCATTATGGGGTATTGTGATGTCATTATGGGGTATTTTGTGTAGATTGATGAGGGAGATTATTATTTGTTTTAATACATTTTAGAATAAGGTTGTGACGTAACAAAATGTTTTTGCTTTGTCATTATGGGGTATTGTGATGTCATTATGGGGTATTGTGATGTCATTATGGGGTATTGTGATGTCATTATGGGGTATTTTGTGTAGATTGATGAGGGAGATTATTATTTGTTTTAATACATTTTAGAATAAGGTTGTGACGTAACAAAATGTGGAAAAAGTCAAGGGGTCTGAATACTTTACGAATTAATTGTATAGGTAAAGACTAGAAAACAGGACAGATTATATCAATTCAATTCAATCACATTCATTTATAAAGCCCTTTTTACATCAGCCGATGTCACAAAGTGCTACACAGATACCCAGGCTAAAACCCCACACAGCAAGTAATGCAGATGTAGAAGCACGGTGGTTAGGAAAAAGTCCCTAGAAAGGCCAGAACCTAGGAAGAAACCTAGAGAGGAACCAGGCTATGTGGGGTGGCCAGTCCTCTTCTGGCTGTGCCGGGTGGAGATTATAACAGAACATGGCCAAGATGTTTAAACGATCATAGATGACCTGCAGGGTCAAATAATAATAATCACAGTGGTTGTAGAGGGTGCAACACCTCAGCACTATTCAGAGTTGGAGACAGCAGGTGCGTTAGAGAGAGAGAATCGAAAACAGCAGACCCGGGACAAGGTAGTATGTCCTGTGAACAGGTCAGGGTTCCATAGCCGCATGCAGAACAGTTGAAACTGGAGCAACAGCAAGTCCAGGTGGACTGGGGACAGCAAGTCATCAGGCCAGGTCGTTGTGAGGCATGGTCCCAGGGCTCAGGATGTGAGGGAGAGAGAGAATTAGAGGGAGCATACTTAAAATTTCACAGGACACCAGATAAGACAGGAGAAGTACTCCAGATATAACAGACTGACCCTAGCACTCCGACACAAAACTACTGCAGCACAAATACTGAAGGCTGAGACAGGAGGGGTTGGGAGACACTGTGACCCGTCCGACGATACCCCCGGACAGGGCCAAACAGGCAGGATATAACCCTACCAGCTTTGCCAAAGCACAGCCCACACATCACTAGAGGGATATCTTCAACCACCAACTTACTATCCTGAGACAAGGCCGAGAATTGACTAGGAAGTTCTCCCCCATGGCACGAACCCAAGGAAGGGGAAGCGCCAACCGGGACAGGAAGATCACGTCAGTGACTCAACCCACTCAAGTGATGCACCACTCCTAGCGACGGCATGGAAGAGCACCAGTAAGTCTGGTCCTTCTGTAGCTCAGTTGGTAGAGCATGGCGCTTGTAACGCCAGGGTAGTGGGTTCGATCCCCGGGACCACCCATACGTAGAATGTATGCACACATGACTGTAAGTCGCTTTGGATAAAAGCGTCTGCTAAATGGCATATATCAGCCCATGTAATAGGGTTTGAGGCAGAGAATCCCAGTGGAGAGAGGGGAACTGGCCAGGCAGAGACAGCAAGGGTGGTTCATCGCTCCAGTGCCTTTCCATTTACCTTCACACTCCTGGGCCAGACTACACTCGATCATAGGGCCTACTGAAGAGATGAGTCTTCAAAAAAACGTAAAAGTCGAGACCGAGTCTGCATCTCTCACACGGATAGGCAAACCATTCCATAAAAATTGAGCTCTATAGGAGAAAGCCCTGCCTCCAGCTGTTTCTTAGAATTCTAGGGACAGTAAGGAGACCTGCTGGCAGGACCAAACCAAAAAGATAGGTCGGAGCAAACCCATGTAATGCTTTGTAGGTAAGCAGTAAAACCTTGAAATCAGCCCTTGCCTTAACAGGAAGCCAGTGTAGGGAGGCTAGCACTGAAGTAATATGATCACATCTTTTGATTCTAGTCAAGATTCTAGCAGCCGTATTTAGCACTAACTGAAGTTTATTTAGTGCTTTGTCCGGGTATCCGGAAAGTAGAGCATTGCAGTAGTCTAATCTAGAAGTGACAAAAGCATGGATTAACTTTTCTTCATCATTTCTGGACAGAAGGTTTCTGATTTTGCAATGTTACGTAGATGTAAAAAAAACTGTCCTTGAAACAGTCTTGATATATTCGTCAAAAGAGAGATCAGGGTCCAGAGTAATGCCGAGGTCCTTCACAGTTTTATTTGAGATGACATCAAGATGAATTGTCAGATTCAACAGAAGATCTCTTTGTTTCTTGAACTTAGAACAAGCATCTCTGTTTTGCCCGAGTTTAAAATTAGAGCATTTGCCGCCATCCACTTCCTTATGTCTGAAACACAGGCTTCCAGGGAGGGCAATTTCGGGGCTTCACCATGTTTCATCGAAATGTACAGCTGTGTGTCATCCGCATAGCAGTGAAAGTTAACATTATGTTTCCGAATGACATCACCAAGAGGTAAAATATATAGTGATAACAATAGTGGTCCTAAAACGGAACCTTGAGGAACACCAACATTTACAGTTAATTTGTCAGAGGACAAACCATATACAGAGACAAACTGATATCTTTCCGACAGATAAGATCTAAACCAGGCCAGAACTTGTCCGTGTCGACCAATTTGGGTTTCCAATCTCTCCAAAAGAATGTGGTGATCGATGGTATCAAAAGCAGCACTAAGGTCTAGGAGCATGAGGACAGTGGCAGAGCCTCGGTCTAATACCATTAAAAGGTAATTTACCACCATCACAAGTGCCGTCTCAGTGCTATGATGGGGTCTAAAACCAGACTGAAGCGCTTCGTATACATTGTTAGTGTTCGTGAAGGCAGTGAGTTGCTGCGCAACAGCTTTTTCAAAACTTTTTGAGGGGAATGGGAGATTCGATATAGGCTGATTAGTTTTTTATATTTTCTGGGTCAAGGTTTGGCTTTTTCAAGAGAGGCTTTATTACTATTGCTGCCACTTTTAGTGGGTTTGGTACACATCCAGTGGATAGAGAGCCGTTTATTATGTTCAACATAGGAGGGCCAAGCACAGGAAGCAGCTCTTTCAGTAGTTTAGTTGGAATAGAGTCCAGTATGCAGCTCGAAGGCTTAGAGACCCTGACTACTTTCATCAATGTGTCAAGAGATACAGGATTAAAAAACTTGAGTGTCTCCCTTGATCCTAGGTCCTGGCAGTGTTTTGCAGACTCAGGACAACTGAGCTTTGGAGAAATACGCAGATTTAAAGAGGAGTCCGTAATTTCTTTACTAATAATCATGATATTTTCCTCAAAGAAATTCTTGGATATATATATAATAGGATGATCGAGCAGCAGTGAGGGCTCTTGGCGGTACTGTCATTTCAAGCTAGTCAGAAGACTTCCAGTTTGGTGTAGCACCATTTCCGTTCCAATTTTCTGGGAGCTTGCTTCAGAGCTCGGTGTTTTCTGTATACCAGGGAGCTAGTTCCTTATGACAAATGTATTTTGTTTTTAGGGGTGCGACTGCATCTAGGATATTACGCAAGGTTGAATTGAGTTTCTCGGTTAGGTGGTTAACTGATTTTTGTAGTCTGACCTCCTTGGGTAGGAAGTCTGGAAGGGCATCTAGGAATCTTTGGGTTGTCCGAGAATTTATAGCACGGCTTTTGATGATCCTTGGTTGGGGTCTGAGCAGTTTATTTGTTGCAATTGCAAACATAATACAATGGTGGTCGGATGGGCCAGGATTATGAGGAAAAACATTAAGATCCACAACATTTATTCCATGGGACAAAACTAGGTCCAGAGTATGACTGTGGAAGTGAGTAGGTCCGGAGACATGTTGGACAAAACCCACTGAGTCGATGATGGCTCCGAAAGCCTTCTGGAGTGGGTCTGTGGACTTTTCCATGTGAATATTAAAGTCACCAAAAATTTGAATATTATCTGCCATGACTACAAGATCCAATAGGAATTCAAGGAACTCAGTGAGGAACGCTGTATATGGCCCAGGAGGCCTGTAAACAGTAGGTATAAAAAGTGATTGAGTAGTTTGCATAGATTTCATGACTAGAAGCTCAAAAGATGAAAATGGAGTCCTTTTTCTTTGCAAATTGAAATTTGCTATCATAAATGACATTTCAAATGTTAGGAACACCTTCACCTTTGCAGGATGCACGGGGGACATGGTCACTAGTGTAACCAGGAGGTGAGGCCTCATTTAACACAGTAAATTCATCAGGCTTGAGCCATGTTTCGGTCAGAAAAAAAAACAATCACATAATTGTTTTTATTATATATATATTTCTCCTTTATTTAACCAGGTAGGCCAGTTGAGAACAAGTTCTCATTTACAACTGCGACCTGGCCAACTGCGACATCAAGATTATGATCAGTGATTAGTTCATTGACTATAACTGCCTTGGTATTGAGGGATATAACATTGAGTAGCCCTATTTTGAGATGTGAGGTATCACAATCTCTTTCAGGCAGGGTAGCCTAGTGGTTAGAGCTTTGGACTAGTAACCGGAAGGTTGCGAGTTCAAACCCCTGAGCTGACAAGGTACAAATCTGTCGTTCTGCCCCTGAACAGGCAGTTAACCCACTGTTCCTAGGCCGTCATTGAAAATAAGAATGTGTTCTTAACTGACTTGCCTGGTTAAATAAAGGTAAAATAAAAAAATATATAAAAAATAATGACAGGAATGGAGGAGGTCTTTATTCCAGTGAGATTGCTAAGGCGAACATCGCCATGTTTAGTTTTGCCCAACCTAGATCAAGGCACAGACAGGGTCTCAATGGGGATAGCTGAGCTGACTACACTGACTGTGCTAGTGGCAGACTCCACAAAGCTGGCAGGCTGGCTAACAGCATGCTGCCTGGCCTGCACCCTGTCTCAATGTGGAGCTAGGGGAGTTAGAGCCCTGTCTGTGTTCGTAGATAAGATGAGAGCAACCCTCCAGCTAAGATGGAGCTGTCACTCAACAGGCTAGGCTTTGTCCCAGAAAGAGGGCCAATTATAAATTAAATTCTAGATTTTGAGAGTGGCAGAAAGCAGTTTTCAACCAGCGATTGAGTTGTGAGACCCTGCTGTAGAGCTCATCACTCCCCCTAACTGGGAGGGGGCCAGAGACAATTACTCGATGCCGACACATCTTTCTAGCTGATTTACACACTGAGGCTATGTTGCTCTTGGTGACCTCTGACTGTTTCATCCTAACATCGTTGGTGCCGACATGGATAACAATATCTCTATACTCTCTACACTCGCCAGTTTTAGCTTTAGCCAGCACCATATTCAGATTAGCCTTAACGTCGGAAGCCCTGCCCCCTGGTAAACAGTGTATGATCGCTGGATGATTCGTATTAAGTCTAATACTGCGGGTAATGGAGTTGCCAATGACAAGGGTTTTCAATTTGTCAGAGCTAATGGTGGGAGGCTTCGGCGTCTCAGATCCCGTAACGGGAGGAGTAGAGACCAGAAAAGGCTCGGCCTTTAACTCCGACTCGTTGCTTAATGAAAACCGGTTGAGCATTCCTACAGCATTTCCCTCCGGAAGCCATGAGAAAGTTGTCAGGCTGCGGGGACCGTGCGAGAGGATTTATACTAACATTACTATCTGTACTTACTGGTGGCACAGACGCTGTTTCATCCTTTCCTACACTGAAGTTACTCTTGCCTAACGATTGCGACTCAAGCTGGGCTTGTAGCACAGCTATCCTCGCCACAAGGCGATCATTCTCCTGTATATTATGAGTACAGCGACTGCAATTAGAAGGCATCATGTTAATGTTACTACTTAAGCTTCGGCTGTTGGAGGTCCTGGAGAACCACATCTAGATAAAGCATCCGGGGTGAAAAAGTTGATCAAGGGAAACAAATAAAAATATGAAGCGGTCATTAAAAAGTTACAACCGTAAAGTTGGCAGGAAGCAAAGTAACGTTAGCGAAACATAGCCTCGTAAAACTGACCATCCTACCGATCCTTGATTTTGGCGATGTTGTTTACAAAATAGCTCCAAACACTCAGCAAACTGGATGTAGTCTATCACAGTGCCATCCGTTTTGTCACCAAAGTCCCATATACTACCCACCACTGTGACCTGTACGCTCTCGTTGGCTGGCCCACACTACATATTCGTCGCCAAACCCACTGGCTCAAGGTCATCGAGAAGTCTTTGCTCGGTAAAGCCTGGTAAAGCTCGGTAAAGCCCCGCCTTATCTCAGCTCACTGGTCACCATGGCAGCACCCACCCATAGCACGTGCTCCAGCAGGTATATTTCACTAGTCATCCCCAAAGCCAACACTTCCTTTGGCCGCCTTTCCTTCCAGTTCTCTGCTGCCAGTGACTAGATCGGATTGCAAAAATCACTGAAGCTGGAGTCTTATATCTCCCTCTCGAACTTTAAGCATCAGCTGTCAGACCAGCCTGTACACAGCCAATCTGTAAATGGCACACCCAACTACCTCATCCCCATTTTGTCCTCTTGCTCTTTTGCACCCCAGTATCTCTACTTGCACATCATCATCTGCACATCTATCGTTCCAGTGTTAATGCTAAATTGTAATAATTTTGCCACTTAGGCCTATTTATTGCCTTACCTCCCTACTCTTCTACATTTGCACACACTGTACATATATTTTTCTATTGTGTTATTGACTGTACTTTTGTTTATGTGGAACTCTGTGTTGTTGTTTTTGTCACACTACTTAGCTTTATCTTGGCCAGGTCACAGTTGTAAATGAGAACTTGTTCTCAACTGGCCTACCTGGTTAAATAAAGGTGTTCTCAACTGGCCTACCTGGTTAAATAAAGGTGTTCTCAACTGGCCTACCTGGTTAAATAAAGGTGTTCTCAACTGGCCTACCTGGTTAAATAAAGGTCAAATTTAAAAAAAGGAAAAAAAACACTAAATAAATATAATACAATTAAAAAATAATAATATTACAGAATGTTTTTTTTTAAATTAATCAGTATATTTGAGTTTAACCATAACATATGTTGTAATATTTGTTCTATCTTTTCCGGAGGATAAAACTGAAATTGTATTGTTTAAGAAAGGGCGATACTTTAAACAAAATGTCCTTTTCAATTAGTCGGAAATGAGAAGCTGTATGAAGGCAAAACGCCATTTAAAGGATGAGCCTTTTCAATTAGTCAGAAATGAGAAGCTGTATGAAGGCAAAAAGCCATTTAAAGGATGAGCCTTTTCAATTAGTCGGAAATGAGAAGCTGTATGAAGGCAAAAAGCCATTTAAAGGATGAGCCTTTTTTAATCCACTGGAGAACCATTTTGGGGTTCAGTATAATTTATGTATGAGTGAAGCTTTTAGTGAGAGGTTTAAAGCTTTAATATTTATAATAATAATAATAATAATAATAATAATAATTTAGTAGTTTTAGCCCCCTAACTCATGTCCATTATATCAATAGGCATGTTTAATTTTGTCTCGCTTAGCGCCATTTGTAAGTAGGTAAACTGTGATAAGGACCAAAGAGTTCATCAATGTGATTTTCAATAAACAGTATTTACCTCTCCATAGTTGCAGAATCTAGTACAGAGGTCCATTAATAACAACAGCCATTACTCCCGTGTTCCAATGGCATGTTGTGTTAGCTAACCCAAGTTTATCATTTTAAAAGGCTAATTGATCATTAGAAAACCCTTTTGCAATTATGTTAGCACAGCTGAAAACTGTTGAGCTCATTAAAGAATCCATAAAACTGGCCTTCTTCAAACCAGTTGAGTCTCTGGAGCATCAGCATTTGAGGGTTTGATTACAGGCTCAAAATGACCAGAAACAGAGGACATTCTTCTGAAACTTGTCAGTCTATTCTTGTTGTAAGAAATTAAGGCTATTCCATGCGAGTAGTTGCCAAGAAACTGAAGATCTCCTCCAACGCTATGTACTACTCCCTACACAGAACAGCGCAAACTGTCTCTAACCAGAATAGAAAGAGGAGTGGGAGGCCCCGGTGCACACCCCGGTGCACGATGGCAAGTACATTAGAGTGTCTGGTTTGAGAAACAGACACCTCACAAGTCCTCAACTGGCAGCTTCATTAAATAGTACCCGCATAACACCAGTCTCAATGTCAACAGTGAAGAGGCGACTCCGGGATGCTGGCCTTCTAGGCAGAGTTGCAAAGAAAAAGCCATATCTCAGACTGGCCAATAAAAAGAAAAGATTAAGATGGGCAAAGGAACACAGACACTGGACAGAGTAATAGTTACAGGGGAGATAAATGAGCCAATTGTAAGCTGGGGATGATTAGGTGACCATGATGCTATGAAGGCAAGATTAGGAATTTAGCCATGACAGCAGAGTAAACACCCCTACTCTTACAATAAGTGCCATGGGATCTTTAAGACAACAGCCTACGCAGGGCAATGTCCCCAATCACTGCTGTGGGGAATTGGGATATTTTTTGGGACCAGAAGAAAGAGTGCCTCCTACTGGCCCTCCAACAACACTTCCAGCAGTATCTGGTCTCCCATCCAGGGACTGACCAGGACCGACCCTGCCTGGCTACAGAAGCAAGCCAGCAGTGGGACCCACTACTGATCCTTATCAACTGTGGAGAGTAGACCCACTACTGATCCTTATAGACTGTAGAGAGTAGAGCCACTACTGATCCTTATAGACTGTAGAGAGTAGACCCACTACTGATCTTTATAGACTGTAGAGTAGACCCACTACTGATCCTTATTGACTGTAGAGAGTAGACCCACTACTGATCCTTATAGACTGTGGAGAGTAGACCCACTACTGATACTTATTAACTGTTCAGAGTAGACCCACTACTGATCCTTATAGACTGTAGAGAGTAGACCCACTACTGATCCTTATAACCTGTCCAGAGTAGACCCACTACTGATCCTTATTAACTGTAGAGAGTAGACTCACTACTGATCCTTATAGACTGTAGAGAGTAGACCCACTACTGATCCTTATAGACTGTCCAGAGTAGACCCACTACTGATCCTTATTAACTGTAGAGAGTAGACCCACTACTGATCCTTATAGACTGTGGAGAGTAGACCCACTACTGATCCTTATTAACTGTAGAGAGTAGACCCACTACTGATCCTTATAACCTGTCCAGAGTAGACCCACTATTGATCCTTATAGACTGTAGAGAGTAGACCCACTACTGATCCTTATTAACTGTAGAGATTAGACTCACTACTGATCCTTATAGACTGTAGAGAGTAGACCCACTACTGATCCTTATAGACTGTCCAGAGTAGACCCACTACTGATCCTTATTAACTGTAGAGAGTAGACCCACTACTGATCCTTATAGACTGTAGAGAGTAGACCCACTACTGATCCTTATAGACTGTAGAGTAGAACCACTACTGATCCTTATAGACTGTAGAGAGTAGACCCACTACTGATCCTTATCAACTGTAGAGAGTAGACCCACTACTGATCCTTATAAACTGTCCAGAGTAGACCCACTACTGATCCTTATAGACTGTAGAGAGTAGACCCACTACTGATCCTTATCAACTGTAGAGAGTAGACCCACTATTGATCCTTATAAACTGTCCAGAGTAGAGCCACTACGGATCCTTATAAACTGTCCAGAGTAGAACCACTACTGATCCTTATAAACTGTAGAGAGTAGACCCACTACTGATCCTTATCAACTGTAGAGAGTAGACCCACTATTGATCCTTATAAACTGTCCAGAGTAGAGCCACTACTGATCCTTATAAACTGTAGAGAGTAGAGCCACTACTGATCCTTATAGACTGTAGAGAGTAGACCCACTACTGATCCTTATTAACTGTAGAGAGTAGACCCACTACTGATCCTTATCAACTGTCCAGAGTAGACCCACTACTGATCCTTATAGACTGTAGAGAGTAGACCCACTACTGATCCTTATAGACTGTAGAGAGTAGACCCACTACTGATCCTTATAGACTGTAGAGAGTAGACCCACTACTGATCCTTATTAACTGTAGAGAGTAGACCCACTACTGATCCTTATTAACTGTAGAGAGTAGACCCACTATTGATCCTTATAAACTGTCCAGAGTAGAGCCACTACTGATCCTTATAAACTGTAGAGAGTAGAGCCACTACTGATCCTTATAGACTGTAGAGAGTAGACCCACTACTGATCCTTATTAACTGTAGAGAGTAGACCCACTACTGATCCTTATCAACTGTCCAGAGTAGACCCACTACTGATCCTTATAGACTGTAGAGAGTAGACCCACTACTGATCCTTATAAACTGTAGAGAGTAGACCCACTACTGATCCTTATTAACTGTAGAGAGTAGACCCACTACTGATCCTTATTAACTGTAGAGAGTAGACCCACTATTGATCCTTATAAACTGTCCAGAGTAGAGCCACTACTGATCCTTATAAACTGTAGAGAGTAGAGCCACTACTGATCCTTATAGACTGTAGAGAGTAGACCCACTACTGATCCTTATTAACTGTAGAGAGTAGACCCACTACTGATCCTTATCAACTGTCCAGAGTAGACCCACTACTGATCCTTATAGACTGTAGAGAGTAGACCCACTACTGATCCTTATAAACTGTAGAGAGTAGACCCACTACTGATCCTTATAGACTGTAGAGAGTAGACCCACTACTGATCCTTATTAACTGTAGAGAGTAGACCCACTACTGATCCTTATAGACTGTAGAGAGTAGACCCACTACTGATCCTTATAGACTGTAGAGAGTAGACCCACTACTGATCCTTATAGACTGTGGAGAGTAGACCCACTACTGATCCTTATAGACTGTGGAGAGTAGACCCACTACTGATCCTTATAGACTGTAGAGAGTAGACCCACTACTGATCCTTATTAACTGTAGAGAGTAGACCCACTATTGATCCTTATAAACTGTCCAGAGTAGAGCCACTACTGATCCTTATAAACTGTAGAGAGTAGAGCCACTACTGATCCTTATAGACTGTAGAGAGTAGACCCACTACTGATCCTTATTAACTGTAGAGAGTAGACCCACTACTGATCCTTATCAACTGTCCAGAGTAGACCCACTACTGATCCTTATAGACTGTAGAGAGTAGACCCACTACTGATCCTTATAAACTGTAGAGAGTAGACCCACTACTGATCCTTATAGACTGTAGAGAGTAGACCCACTACTGATCCTTATTAACTGTAGAGAGTAGACCCACTACTGATCCTTATAGACTGTAGAGAGTAGACCCACTACTGATCCTTATAGACTGTGGAGAGTAGACCCACTACTGATCCTTATAGACTGTGGAGAGTAGACTGATCCTTATAGACTACTGATCCTTATAGACTGTGGAGAGTAGACCCACTACTGACTTATAGATCCTTATAGACTGTGGAGAGTAGACCCACTACTGATCCTTATAGACTGTGGAGAGTAGACCCACTACTGATCCTTATAGACTGTGGAGAGTAGACCCACTACTGATCCTTATAGACTGTGGAGAGTAGACCCACTACTGATCCTTATAGACTGTGGAGAGTAGACCCACTACTGATCCTTATAGACTGTGGAGAGTAGACCCACTACTGATCCTTATAGACTGTGGAGAGTAGACCCACTACTGATCCTTATAGACTTATAGACTGATCCTTATAGACTGTGGAGAGTAGACCCACTACTGATCCTTATAGACTGTGGAGAGTAGACCCACTACTGATCCTTATAGACTGTGGAGAGTAGACCCACTACTGATCCTTATAGACTGTGGAGAGTAGACCCACTACTGATCCTTATAGACTGTGGAGAGTAGACCCACTACTGATCCTTATAGACTGTGGAGAGTAGACCCACTACTGATCCTTATAGACTGTGGAGAGTAGACCCACTACTGATCCTTATAGACTGTGGAGAGTAGACCCACTACTGATCCTTATAGACTGTGGAGAGTAGACCCACTACTGATCCTTATAGACTGTGGAGAGTAGACCCACTACTGATCCTTATAGACTGTAGAGAGTAGACCCACTACTGATCCTTATAGACTGTGGAGAGTAGACCCACTACTGATCCTTATAGACTGTGGAGAGTAGACCCACTACTGATCCTTATAGACTGTGGAGAGTAGACCCACTACTGATCCTTATAGACTGTGGAGAGTAGACCCACTACTGATCCTTATAGACTGTGGAGAGTAGACCCACTACTGATCCTTATAGACTGTGGAGAGTAGACCCACTACTGATCCTTATAGACTGTGGAGAGTAGACCCACTACTGATCCTTATAGACTGTGGAGAGTAGACCCACTACTGATCCTTATAGACTGTGGAGAGTAGACCCACTACTGATCCTTATAGACTGTGGAGAGTAGACCCACTACTGATCCTTATAGACTGTGGAGAGTAGACCCACTACTGATCCTTATAGACTGTAGAGAGTAGACCCACTACTGATCCTTATAGACTGTGGAGAGTAGACCCACTACTGATCCTTATAGACTGTGGAGAGTAGACCCACTACTGATCCTTATAGACTGTAGAGAGTAGACCCACTACTGATCCTTATAGACTGTAGAGAGTAGACCCACTACTGATCCTTATAGACTGTAGAGAGTAGACCCACTACTGATCCTTATAGACTGTGAGTAGACCCACTACTGATCCTTATAGACTGTAGAGAGAGTAGACCCACTACTGATCCTTATAGACTGTGGAGAGTAGACCCACTACTGATCCTTATAGACTGTGGAGAGTAGACCCACTACTGATCCTTATAGACTGTGGAGAGTAGACCCACTACTGATCCTTATAGACTGTGGAGAGTAGACCCACTACTGATCCTTATAGACTGTGGAGAGTAGACCCACTACTGATCCTTATAGACTGTGGAGAGTAGACCCACTACTGATCCTTATAGACTGTGGAGAGTAGACCCACTACTGATCCTTATAGACTGTGGAGAGTAGACCCACTACTGATCCTTATAGACTGTGGAGAGTAGACCCACTACTGATCCTTATAGACTGTGGAGAGTAGACCCACTACTGATCCTTATAGACTGTGGAGAGTAGACCCACTACTGATCCTTATAGACTGTGGAGAGTAGACCCACTACTGATCCTTATAGACTGTGGAGAGTAGACCCACTACTGATCCTTATAGACTGTGGAGAGTAGACCCACTACTGATCCTTATAGACTGTGGAGAGTAGACCCACTACTGATCCTTATAGACTGTGGAGAGTAGACCCACTACTGATCCTTATAGACTGTGGAGAGTAGACCCACTACTGATCCTTATAGACTGTGGAGAGTAGACCCACTACTGATCCTTATAGACTGTGGAGAGTAGACCCACTACTGATCCTTATAGACTGTGGAGAGTAGACCCACTACTGATCCTTATAGACTGTGGAGAGTAGACCCACTACTGATCCTTATAGACTGTGGAGAGTAGACCCACTACTGATCCTTATAGACTGTGGAGAGTAGACCCACTACTGATCCTTATAGACTGTAGAGAGTAGACCCACTACTGATCCTTATAGACTGTAGAGAGTAGACCCACTACTGATCCTTATAGACTGTGGAGAGTAGACCCACTACTGATCCTTATAGACTGTGGAGAGTAGACCCACTACTGATCCTTATAGACTGTAGAGAGTAGACCCACTACTGATCCTTATAGACTAGTACTGATCCTTATAGAGTAGACTGTAGAGAGTAGACCCACTACTGATCTTATAGACTGTTATAGACCCACTACTGACCCACTACTGATCCTTATAGACTGTGGAGAGTAGACCCACTACTGATCCTTATAGACTGTGGAGAGTAGACCCACTACTGATCCTTATAGACTGTAGAGAGTAGACCCACTACTGATCCTTATAGACTGTAGAGAGTAGACCCACTACTGATCCTTATAGATAGACTGATCCTTATAGACTGTAGAGAGTAGACCCACTACTGATCCTTATAGACTGTGGAGAGTAGACCCACTACTGATCCTTATAGACTGTAGAGAGTAGACCCACTACTGATCCTTATAGACTGTAGAGAGTAGACCCACTACTGATCCTTATAGACTGTAGAGAGTAGACCCACTACTGATCCTTATAGACTGTAGAGAGTAGACCCACTACTGATCCTTATAGACTGTAGAGAGTAGACCCACTACTGATATAGACTGTGGAGAGTAGACCCACTACTGATCCTTATAGACTGTAGAGAGTAGACCCACTACTGATCCTTATAGACTGTAGAGAGTAGACCCACTACTGAGAGTAGACCCACTACTGATCCTTATAGACTGTAGAGAGTAGACCCACTACTGATCCTTATAGACTGTGGAGAGTAGACCCACTACTGATCCTTATAGACTGTAGAGAGTAGACCCACTACTGATCCTTATAGACTGTAGAGAGTAGACCCACTACTGATCCTTATAGACTGTAGAGAGTAGACCCACTACTGATCCTTATAGACTGTGGAGAGTAGACCCACTACTGATCCTTATAGACTGTAGAGAGTAGACCCACTACTGATCCTTATAGACTGTAGAGAGTAGACCCACTACTGATCCTTATAGACTGTAGAGAGTAGACCCACTACTGATCCTTATATAGTAGACCCACTACTGATCCTTATAGACTGTAGAGAGTAGACCCACTACTGATCCTTATAGACTGTGGAGAGTAGACCCACTACTGATCCTTATAGACTGTGGAGAGTAGACCCACTACTGATCCTTATAGACTGTAGAGAGTAGACCCACTACTGATCCTTATAGACTGTAGAGACCAGACTGTGGAGAGTAGACCTACTGATCCTTATAGACTGTGGAGAGTAGACCCACTACTGATCCTTATAGACTGTAGAGAGTAGACCCACTACTGATCCTTATAGACTGTAGAGAGAGTAGACCCACTACTGATCCTTATAGACTGTAGAGAGTAGACCCACTACTGATCCTTATAGACTGTAGAGAGTAGACCCACTGATCCTTATAGACTGTAGAGAGTAGACCCACTACTGATAGACTGTGAGATACTGATCCTTATAGACTGTGGAGAGTAGACCCACTACTGATCCTTATAGACTGTAGAGAGTAGACCCACTACTGATCCTTATAGACTGTAGAGACTGATCCTTATAGACTGTGGAGAGTAGACCCACTACTGATCCTTATAGACTGTTAGACCCACTACTGATCCTTATAGACTGTGGAGAGTAGACCCACTACTGATCCTTATAGACTGTAGAGAGTAGACCCACTACTGATCCTTATAGACTGTAGAGAGTAGACCCACTACTGATCCGAATGGAATGAAACATTCAAATCACAGCGCTTTTGCGCCATTATTCAAATGACATTTTCACTGCAGTTTACAGCCTAGAGTAGAATGTTGTACTCATTAGAAAACAATAATGCAGTTATTCATTGCCTTGTGGTATTGTAGGCTAGTCTTGGCAGGATCATTGTATTGTCCCTTAACAAGATCAATAGGGGAGTTGAACAGCGTGTCCTATTGTCTTCACTGTTCTTTCATACGCAATGATGCACCTGGCTTCTCCTCTGCCTATCAGCCATTCCTATTGGTTCTTGTGGATTCATATTGAAAATTGATGCAGCTTTGAATGCTTTTATGTGTGGTATGATTGCTAGTTCGCCTATTGCAGATCTGTACAAACGATCCACCTATCACTATTGTCACTATGGATGGTGGATAGAAGGCATGGATAGACAGTTAGATTGGTAGACTATATTGACCTGTGGTATATAGTACAAGTTAGAGTGCAGAAAAAGCACAGTGCATAAGGAATAGACCAAAACACCTTGATTATAGGGGAGGTGCGCTTGCAAACAGATGAGACAATTTGGCTAGGATGGAAGAAATGATGTCGCAAAACCTGCAAAAGAGGGAATTTAAACCAGGGAGAAATTTCACTACCCTCCCCTGTGCCCAATAAAAAAAGCACAACCCTCCCGAAAGCAAAAAGTAAAGTTAGACAACCCTCCCGTATTTTAGCACCCCCCCCCAGTAAATGTAGAACTGTCCCTTATTTGGTATCACTAATTTCTCTTGAATTATTTCAACAGGTTTTCTGGAACAGGGACTGCTTGTGAAAGACGACAAGAAGCTTAGAGACAAATACAAATCAATGCCACAGTTCAAATGGGACATGATTTCAATGATACCCACAGACCTGCTGTTTCTGAAAGTGGGTTTAAACTACCCCGAGCTCCGACTGAACCGACTCGCAAAGATGAACCGTCTCTTTGAGTTCTTCGACCGCACTGAGACCAGAACCAGCTTCCCCAACGTTTTCCGAATCAGCAATCTGGTACTTTACATCCTGATCATCATCCACTGGAACGCCTGCATCTTCTTCGCCATCTCCAAGACCATCGGGTTCGGGTCCGACACCTGGGTGTACCCAAACATCAGTCATCCTGAGCACGGCCGCCTTGCCAGGAAGTACATCTACTGTCTCTATTGGTCGACCCTGACCCTGACCACCATCGGAGAAACCCCGCCACCAGTTAGAGACTTCGAGTACCTCTTTGTGGTCGTCGACTTCCTCATCGGTGTGCTGATTTTCGCCACCATCGTTGGTAACGTTGGTGCCATGATCTCAAACATGAACAAAACCCGTGCGGAATTCCAGGCTAAGATCGACTCCATCAAGCAATACATGCAGTTCCGTAAGGTCTCCAAGGATCTGGAGGTCAGGGTCATCAAGTGGTTCGACTACCTCTGGACGGAGAAGAAGACCTGCGATGAGAAGGAGGTGTTGAAGAACCTGCCGGACAAGCTGAAGGCCGAGATCGCCATCAACGTCCACCTGGACACCCTGAAGAAGGTGTGTATCTTCCAGGACTGTGAGGCTGGTCTTCTGATTGAGTTGGTGCTGAAGCTGCAGCCTCAGGTGTTCTCCCCAGGAGATTACATCTGTAAGAAGGGAGACATCGGCAGAGAGATGTACATCATTAAGGAAGGGAAGCTGGCTGTGGTGGCAGACGACGGGGTGACACAGTTCGTGGTGCTCAGCGATGGCGCGTACTTCGGAGAGATCAGTATCCTGGGCATCAAGGGATCCAAGGCTGGCAACAGGAGAACGGCCAACATCAGGAGCATAGGTTACTCTGACCTCTTCGCCCTGTCGAAAGACGATCTCATGGAGTCCCTCACTGAGTACCCCGACGCCAAGAAGGCTCTGGAAGAAAAGGGAAAGGCTATGCTGATGAAAGACAACATGATCGATGACGACGTCGCTAACGCGGGCGCCGACCCTAAGGACATGGAGGAAAAGATCCAAAGGTTGGAGAGTAATATTGAAATCATCAAGACTAAGTTGGCCAAGATCATGGCTGAGTTCACATCCAGCCAGAACAAGATCAAACAGAGGATCACCAACATGGAGTCAACAGTCAAGTCAGTCCGGCCCGAGGATATATCTGAGGTGGTGGCCGACAACAAGACACATTAGTCCCACAATGCAATGTATTTACCCAGAGACTTTTTCTATTGAACCTTTATATTGACAGGGAGCCATTCCGAGATCAATGATGAGCATGTACAAAATATACACATCAATACATAAAAAGAGAAAGATAATTATAGAAAACAAAACACATTCTTCAGAAATGCAACTCATCACATTTTAGAGAGTTTGGGAGATTATTATATTCCACAAATAAGGTGTAAAAAAAACTAAAGCAGATTTACCTAACTCAGTGGAGATCAAAGGGATCTGGTATCTCGTTTTGTCTGTAGGTTAATAATTAAGTACTGCGGAAGTGCAATGTATCGATCTATGAGATTTCAAAAGAAAGCCAGCCTACTTTAAGATGATTGTAAACTTCAAACATTTTTCGGAATATTTTTGGAGGCAATATTGCAGCGTAATTCTGCAAGCAAAGGTTGCTGTAAAAAATTTCCATTTAAAATGAGGAATGTTTTGTTATCTGGGGGGAGTTTTGATTGGCAGTGTCACCTAGCAGACAATTATTTTTATCCTCCAATCAGAGCGCAGATATTGGTCATGTGATTAGTCTGCCATTCTAAACTAAAACTGAAGTGAAAGAAAATTAACTCCTGTTCTGAAGTGAAATGTTTCCTCACTGCAATATTTGATCATGATACGCTAATACATGCATACTGTGTTATTTTTGTCATGTTTAACTGACAAAAATATCCACGGTGGGATGCATGCTAATCGATTAGCAATTCCATGTAAAGTCAATGGGACAAACTGGCTAAATTACCTAGCTACCAAGCCACATTCTCCACATTCGGGTAGGCAGATAGCCTAATGGTTAGAGCATTGGGCTACTAACCATAAGGTTGCTGGATCGAATCCCCGAGCTGACAAGGTAAAAATCTGTCGTTCTGCCCCTGAATAAGGCAGTTTACCCACTGTTCGCTGGTAGGCTATCATTGTAAATAATACTTTGTTCTGACTTGCCTAGTTAAATAAAAGTAACAACAATAGATTGGTAGCTAGCTATAGCCATTTACATTTCATATGTTGTATCTTTAGCTAGCTAGCTGGCTGGCTAGCTAGCTTAATCCCATTCACATCTTTCTAGTTTCTGAAGTTAAGAGATTGCTAAATGTAGAGATCTTTATGTCTGCACTGCCATTGACTTGACTGGCAGCAGATTGAGTGGATGTTTGTTAGCTGATCAATTTCAGTATGACTCTGGCAGTCAACAGGAATTAACAAGATATAGTCGATTAGTAAATATAAATAGGGAATTGATCTTCATATGAAGTCTATTATTCATGTCCGTGTTGCAATACTCCAGTGTCTCATATCCTTTACCAGCAACATTGATCTTCATATGAAGTCTATTATTCATGTCCGTGTTGCAATACTCCAGTGTCTCATATCCTTTACCAGCAACATTGATCTTCATATGAAGTCTATTATTCATGTCCGTGTTGCAATACTCCAGTGTCTCATATCCTTTACCAGCAACATTGTTTCTCTGGTCACATCAGATATCATCCTCAGAATATTGTTGATAAAAGGATATTAAAAGGGTGAGCCGGTTAAGGATCGATTCAGACCAGGTGTTAAAATTGTACGACAAGCGACAGTTTATTTCAGAGTGAGAATATCTGGTACACGTAAATACGGCTCTCCCATTCGCTCGCACAGAACAGCAGGAAAAGAGGGCGAGTCAACTGCTACACACACAATTTATACAGAACAGAAAGTAGGTTGATCCTGGGAGATCGGATCTTTGGATTGGTTCAGCTGGGGTGTAGTCTGTAGTCTTCCGCCATTGGCTCAGCTGGGCCGTCCGTCACTCTAGAATCCCGCCGTCACACAATGTTCAGCTAAAGGGGGAAATTTGGTGTGTGCGCTGGTTTGGCAGTCAGTGTGTAATGTGGGAGCTATCCTGTAGGGGACCCCACAGGCTTTACTGTGAGTTGTAGCCATGTATTTAGCAGTAGGCTATGCTCACTTGCATAAGAAAATAGCAATTCTTTACAATATCCAAAATACAACAGCCACAGGACAACTTTGTTAGGAAGTCGTAAAGGACCATTCGCTGAAACTGAAAAGATATAGCTAGCTAACAATCTCCTTTTCCACATGGTAAAGATGGTGTACAAAGACTTGCTAGCTACATTAGCTATGTTAGCTAGTTAGCTACGTTAGCTAGTTAGCTACGTTAGCTAGTTAGCTACGGTTTTCCACAAGGAATCTGCCTCCAGAGAAAAAAAAGCTTCTCCCAAGTAGGTGTGACCCTGACCTCCTACCCCTGTTGCTTGTTGCACAGCTGCTTGGATCCCACCTGGCAATCTGTTCACTGGCCTGTCTCCCCCTGACTGGTACAGGTACCCCCGCCACACTCCCCCCTCTCTTTCCCGAGCTTTCGCTCACCTCCAGCACACACGTACTGTTGGGGCAAATGACTCTGAACTTACAATGGCTATCCCCAAGTCGTTATATCTTTATGCGTTTTGCCTCATGACTCCTGGTTGCTTTGTTAACTATGAACTTGCTTGTTTACCCAACGTGGGACAGATTATGTTTGTTCCCACACTCGATACTCTGACTCTCTATTGGTGAAACAGACTCTTGGCCTCCCATCCTATTCTAACCACCTCTCGCCGGCTTTGTATTCATGTGATGAAATTGCTGTACAATGTGATCTTGTTGCCATCAAATGCAAATTCAAATGTTATAGCTCTCCCTGTCCTCTGCCATACCCTAATTGTATTTCTGCTGATTATATCTGGAAATGTGCATGTACACCCTGGCCTATCTACTGTTGCTAGCCCCAATTCTGATTTGTGCTCTGATATCGGCTTCATGCTTGTAAAAGCCTGGGTTTTCTGCACATTAACACTATAAGCTTTTTATACCTAAAATCTATTGAAAGTGTGGGTTCACAGCTCCAATCCAGATGTGTTGGTCATTACTGAGACGTGGTTAAGGAAGAATGTTTTGAACACTGGTGTTGACCTGTCTGGTTATAATATTTTTCAGCCAGACAGATCACCACATGTGGTGGATCTTTACCAAGGATCACCTTCAGTGCTCGGTTGTTTCCACCAAGTCTGTCCCCAAACAATTTGATTAGCTGGTTTTACGCATTAATATATGCCATTTAGCAGACGCTTTTATCCAAAGCGACTTACAGTCATGTGTGCATACATTCTTCGTATGGGTGGTCCCGGGGATCGCATTAAACTGCTGGTTGTTATCACCCATCATCAGCACAGGCCTGTACCCTACCGGCCCTGAGCGTTCTACTGGGCCCTTCCACTAAGTCTGAATCTTTCCTGCTAGGTGACCTAAACTGGGACATGTTTAAATCACCTGACCAAGTCCTAAAGCAATGGGGCTCCCTAAATCTTTCTCAGGTTATTACCAATCCCACAAGGTATGACTCCAAACACCCAGAAAAATCTACTCTCCTCACTCCTCCTCAACCTCACAAATAATCCTGATCGGTATCAGGCTGGTGTTTTCTGTAATTGACCTTAGTGATCACTGTTTTACAGCCTGTGTTTTTAATGGCTGCTCAGTGAAACAACCTGTCCTGATTAGTCATAGAAGCTTGCTAAAAAAACTTTCATGAGCAAGGCTTCCTTCATGAACTGGCCTCTGTAAAATGGTATAGAATCAGCTTGATCCCCTCTGTTGAAGACGCTTGGACCTTCTTTTTTGATATTTTCAGTGATATCGTCAACAAATACGTGCCCATGAAGAAAATAAGAACATAAAACAGGTTCAGCCCCTGGTTCGCCCATGATCTGATAGAGTTACTCCAGCTCTTGGCAAATCGCTCTGCACATGCATATTCAGGCTGATTGGCTCTCGTTCAGGCAAATTATAAATAAGAATATCTGGAAGGCCAAGGTTAGTTACTTTAAGGAGCAGTTCTGTCTGTGGGTCTAACCCCAAGAAGTTCTGGAAAATGGTTAACGACCTGGAGAATAAACCCTCCTCCTCACAGCATGCCCAAGGCCCTTAATGTTGATGATGTGGTTGTTACTGACAAGGAGCACATGTCCCTTAATGTTGATGATGTGGTTGTTACTGACAAGGAGCACATGTCCCTTAATGTTGATGATGTGGTTGTTACTGACAAGGAGCACATGTCCCTTAATGTTGATGATGTGGTTGTTACCTCCTCACAGCTTCCCATGTCCAACATATCCTCATCTCCCTTCTTATGTCTATTATCCCCGATGCTCCTCCCTCTATTTCCCCGCTACAAAATGTCTCCCTGCACGCGGTCACTGAGTCCGAGGTGCTAATGGTAGCTCCTTAAACTTGACCCCATTATCTGGGTCAGATGGTTTAGACCCTTTCTTCTTGCTGCCCCCATCATCGCCAAGCCTATCACTAACCTTTTTAACCTGTCTCCTCTCTGGGGAGGTTCCCATTGCTTGGAAGGCATCCATGGGGATTTAAACGGGGAGATCAAGCTGATTGTAACTGTTATAGGAATGGTTCTATTTTGCTCTGTTTATTGACAAGTTTTTCCAACACTTTTGATAATCAACTGACTGGCTTTCTTGATGCCTTTGGTCTGGTTTGCTAACTACCTCTCTCAAGGAGTGCAGTTTATAAAGTCAGAACATCTGCTGTCTCAGCCACTGCCTCTCACCAAGGGAGTACCCCAAGGCTTGATCCTAGGCCCCACACTCTTCTCAATTTACATCAACAACATATCTCAGGCAGTAGGAAGCTCTCTCATCCATTTATATACAGATTGTCATTGTCTCTCTTTATGTAGTGTTGTGTTGTCTCTCTTTATGTAGTGTTGTGGTGTCTCTCTTTATGTAGTGTTGTCTCTCTTTATGTAGTGTTGTGGTGTCTCTCTTTATGTAGTGTTGTGTTGTCTCTCTTTATGTAGTGTTGTGGTGTCTCTCTTTATGTAGTGTTGTGTTGTCTCTCTTTATGTAGTGTTGTCTTGTCTCTCTTTATGTAGTGTAGTGGTGTCTCTCTTTATGTAGTGTTGTGGTGTCTCTCTTTATGTAGTGTTGTGTTGTCTCTCTTTATGTCGTGTTGTCTCTCTTTATGTAGTGTTGTGGTGTCTCTCTTTATGTAGTGTTGTGTTGTCTCACTTTATGTAGTCTTGTGGTGTCTCTCTTTATGTAGTGTTGTGTTGTGGTGTCTCTCTTTATGTAGTGTTGTCTCTCTTTATGTAGTGTTGTGGTGTCTCTCTTTATGTAGTGTTGTCTTAGGTCTCTCTTTATGTAGTGTTGTCTTAGGTCTCTCTTTATGTAGTGTTGTGGTGTCTCTCTTTATGTAGTGTTGTGGTGTCTCTCTTTATGTAGTGTTGTGGTGTCTCTCTTTATGTAGTGTTGTGGTGTCTCTCTTTATGTAGTGTTGTGCTGTCTCTCTTTATGTAGTGTTGTGGTGTCTCTCTTTATGTAGTGTTGTGGTGTCTCTCTTTATGTAGTGTTGTCTCTCTTTATGTAGTGTTGTCTCTCTTTATGTAGTGTTGTGCTGTCTCTCTTTATGTAGTGTTGTGCTGTCTCTCTTTATGTAGTGTTGTGGTGTCTCTCTTTATGTAGTGTTGTGGTGTCTCTCTTTATGTAGTGTTGTGGTGTCTCTCTTTATGTAGTGTTGTGGTGTCTCTCTTTATGTAGTGTTGTGGTGTCTCTCTTTATGTAGTGTTGTCTCTCTTTATGTAGTGTTGTGGTGTCTCTCTTTATGTAGTGTTGTGTTGTCTCACTTTATGTAGTCTTGTGGTGTCTCTCTTTATGTAGTGTTGTGTTGTGGTGTCTCTCTTTATGTAGTGTTGTCTCTCTTTATGTAGTATTGTGTTGTCTCTCTATGTAGTGTTGTGTTGTGGTGTCTCTCTTTATGTAGTGTTGTGTTGTCTCTATGTAGTGCTGTCTCTCTTTATGTAGTGTTGTGCTGTCTCTGTCATGTTTGTCATTTATTGTCATGTCTTGTCCCTGTGCTCCCCATGCTATTCGTTTCCCTCTGCTGGTCCTGTTTGGTTCTTTCCCTCCTTCTATCCCTCTCTCTCCCCCTCCCTCTCTCACTCTCTCGCTCTCTCTTCTCTCTGTCGTTCCGTTCCTGCTCCCAGCTGTTCCTATTCCCCTAATCATCATTTAGTCTTCCCACACCTGTTCCCGATCCTTTCCCCTGATTAGAGTCCCTATTTATTCCTTTGTGATCCGTTCCTGTTCCGTCGGTTCCTTGTATTGTATTCACCATGCTGTGATTGCGTTTCGCCCTGTCCTGTCGTGTTTTTGCCGTGATTGTGTATCACCCTGTCCTGTCGTGTTTTGTGCCTTCATCAGACGCTGCGTGTGAGCAGGTGTCTCAGTCGACTACGGCCTGCGCCTACCCGAATCGACCTGCAGTCTGTGGCCGCTTCTCCAGTTGTTTTCCCCTCTACAAATCTAGAGGATTTCTGTTATTCCGTTTTGAACATTAATAAACTCTGTTTCTGTTAAGTCGCGTTTGGGTCCTCTTTCACCTGCATGACAGTCTCTCTTTATGTAGTGTTGTGTTGTCTCTCTTTATGTCGTGTTGTCTCTCTTTATGTCGTGTTGTCTCTCTTTATGTAGTGTTGTGGTGTCTCTCTTTATGTAGTGCTGTAGTGTCTCTCTTTATGTAGTGTTGTGGTGTCTCTCTTTATGTAGTGTTGTGTTGTCTCTCTTTATGTAGTGTTGTGGTGTCTCTCTTTATGTAGTGTTGTGGTGTCTCTTTATGTAGTGTTGTGCTGTCTCTCTTCATGTAGTGTTGTGGTGTCTCTCTTCATGTAGTGTTGTGGTGTCTCTCTTTATGTAGTGTTGTGTTGTCTCTCTTTATGTAGTGTTGTCTTAGGTCTCTCTTTATGTAGTGTTGTCTTAGGTCTCTCTTTATGTAGTGTTGTGCTGTCTCTCTTTATGTAGTGTTGTAGTGTCTCTCTTTATGTAGTGTTGTGTCGTCTCTCTTTATGTAGTGTTGTGGTGTCTCTCTTTATGTAGTGTTGTGGTGTCTCTCTTTATGTAGTGTTGTGGTGTCTCTCTTTATGTAGTGTTGTGGTGTCTCTCTTTATGTAGTGTTGTGATGTCTCTCTTGTTGTGATGTGTGTTTTGTCCTATTTTTATTTATTTTTTAATCCCAGGCCCCCATCGCTGCAGGAGGCCTTTTGCCTTTTGGTAGGCTGTCATTATAAATAAGAATTTGTACTTAATTGCCTAGTTAAATTAAGGTAAACTAAAAAGTTCATAAATTGAGGTCCACACAGAAATAGTGAAAAAAACCCATCAACATAGGAATCATTTCAAAACTTTGTATGACCTCTTATACACTATATTAGACCCAGCCGGACCTCTTATACACTATATTAGGCCCAAGCCTGACCTCTTATACACTATATTAGGCCCAGCCTGACCTCTTATACACTATATTAGGCCCTGCCTTTCCTCTTATACACTATATTAGGCCCAGCCTTTCCTCTTATACACTATATTAGGCCCAGCCTTTCCTCTTATACACTATATTAGACCCAGCCTGACCTCTTATACACTATATTAGGCCCAGCCGGACCTCTTATACACTATATTAGGCCCAGCCTGACCTCTTATACACTATATTAGGCCCAGCCTGACCTCCTATACACTATATTAGGCCCAGCCTGACCTCTTATACACTATATTAGACCCAGCCTGACCTCTTATACACTATATTAGGCCCAGCCTTTCCTCTTATACACTATATTAGACCCAGCCTGACCTCTTATACACTATATTAGGCCCAGCCGGACCTCTTATACACTATATTAGGTCCAGCCTGACCTCTTATACACTATATTAGGCCCAGCCTGACCTCTTATACACTATATTAGGCCCAGCCTGACCTCTTATACACTATATTAGGCCCAGCCTTTCCTCTTATACACTATATTAGGCCCAGCCTTTCCTCTTATACACTATATTAGGCCCAGCCTTTCCTCTTATACACTATATTAGGCCCAGCCTTTCCTCTTATACACTATATTAGGCCCAGCCTCTCCTCTTATACACTATATTAGGCCCGGCCTGACCTCTTATACACTATATTAGGCCAAGCCTTTCCTCTTATACACTATATTAGGCCCAGCCTTTCCTCTTATACACTATATTAGGCCCAGCCTGACCTCTTATACACTATATTAGGCCCAGCCTGACCTCTTATACACTATATTAGGCCCAGCCTTTCCTCTTATACACTATATTAGGCCCAGCCTTTCCTCTTATACACTATATTAGGCCCAGCCTTTCCTCTTATACACTATATTAGGCCCAGCCTTTCCTCTTATACACTATATTAGGCCCAGCCTTTCCTCTTATACACTATATTAGGCCCAGCCTTTCCTCTTATACACTATATTAGGCCCAGCCTTTCCTTTATACACTATATTAGGCCCAGCCTTTCCTCTTATACACTATATTAGGCCCAGCCTTTCCTCTTATACACTATATTAGGCCCAGCCTTTCCTCTTATACACTATATTAGGCCCAGCCTCTCCTCTTATACACTATATTAGGCCCGGCCTGACCTCTTATACACTATATTAGGCCAAGCCTTTCCTCTTATACACTATATTAGGCCCAGCCTTTCCTCTTATACACTATATTAGGCCCAGCCTGACCTCTTATACACTATATTAGGCCCAGCCTGACCTCTTATACACTATATTAGGCCCAGCCTTTCCTCTTATACACTATATTAGGCCCAGCCTTTCCTCTTATACACTATATTAGGCCCAGCCTTTCCTCTTATACACTATATTAGGCCCAGCCTTTCCTCTTATACACTATATTAGGCCCAGCCTTTCCTCTTATACACTATATTAGGCCCAGCCTTTCCTCTTATACACTATATTAGGCCCAGCCTTTCCTCTTATACACTATATTAGGCCCAGCCTTTCCTCTTATACACTATATTAGGCCCAGCCTTTCCTCTTATACACTATATTAGGCCCAGCCTTTCCTCTTATACACTATATTAGGCCCAGCCTTTCCTCTTATACACTATATTAGGCCCAGCCTTTCCTAGATATGGCTACTATGTTGTGATCACTACATCCGATGCAAATATCTGCAGCATCAGTAAAGATGTGATCAATACATGTGGATGATGTCATTCCTGTGCTGTTTGTAACTACCCTGGTAGGTTGACTGACAACCTGAACCAGGTTGAAGGCATTGGTTGAAGTTTTTTCCTGAGTGATGATGAAAACCAGTCAATATTTAAATCACCCAGACAATATACCTCTCTATTGATATCACATACATTATCCAGCATTTCACACATGTTATCCAGATACTGACTGTTAGCACTTGGTGGTCTATAGCAGCTTCCCACCAGAATGGGCTTTAGGGGAGGCAAATGAACCTGTGACCATATTACTTCAACAGTATTTAACATTATCCAGATACTAACTGTCTATAGCAGCTTCCCACCAGAATGGGCTTTAGGTGAGGCGGTTGAACCTGTAGCCATATTACTACAACAGTATTTAACATGAGATCCTCTCTAAGCTTTACAGGAATGTGGTTCTGAATATAATCAGCAGCACCTCCACCATTGGCATTTCTGTATTCTCTGTAAATGTTCTAACCTTGTAAGTCGCTCTGGATAAGAGCGTCTGCTAAATGACTTAAATGTAAAATGTAAATGTATTGCTACCACTGTATCATCAAAGGTATTGTCTAAGTGAGTTTCAAAGATATCAAATAAAATAAAATCTCATTAGTCACATACACAGCGGGGTACCAGTACAGAGTCAATGTGGAGGCTATATACAGGGGGTACCGGTACAGAGTCAATGTGGAGGCTATATACAGGGGGTACCAGTACAGAGTCAATGTGGAGGCTATATACAGGGGGTACCGGTACAGAGTCAATGTGGAGGCTATATACAGGGTGTTGAAGGTAGAGTTATTAAAGTGACTATGCATAGATGTTAACAAAGAGTAGCAGTGATGTAAAAGGGGGGGTGGAATGCAAATAGTCTGGGAATGCAAATGCAAATGTGATTAGGTGATCAGGAGTCTTATGGCTTGGAGGTAGAAGCTGTTTAGAAGTCTCTTGGACCTTGACTTGGTGCTCCGGTACCGCTTGCCGTGAGGTAGCAGAGAGAACAGTCTATGATCAGGGTGGCTGGAGTCTTTGACAATTTTTTGGGCCTTCCTCTGACACCGCCTGGTATAGAGGTCCTGGATGGCAGGAAGCTTGGCCCCAGTGATGTACTGAGCTGTTCACACTACCCTCTGAAGTGCCTTGTGGTCGGAGGCCGAGCAGTTGCCATACCAGGCAGTGATGCAACCAGTGGCTCTCGATGGTGCAGCTATGGAACCTTTTGAGGATCTGAGGACACATGCCAAATCTTTTCAGTCTCATGAGGGGGAATAGGTTTTGTCGTGCCCTCTTCTCGACTGTCTTGGTGTGCTTGAACCATGTTAGTGATGTGGACACCAAGGAACTTGAAGCTCTCAACCTGCCCCACTGCAGCCCCGTCGATGAGAATGGGGGCGTGCTCGGCCCTCTTTTGCCTGTAGTCCACAATCATCTCCTTTGTCTTGATCACGTTGAGGGAGAGGTTGCTGTCAGAATATGAATGTCATCTGTTACGAATCCCTTTTGGCCCGACCGTCTAGGGGAGATGGTAACGAGACCCCGTAACATAACTCATGCAAATTAAAATAGTGAAAAAGTAAAATTGAGAACGAAATAACCACAGACAACTAAATTACCGTCAAACACATGGTTTATTAGAAAACACACGGTAATGGGGGGGGGGGGCAGGAAAAGGGGCTGAGCTGGACCCAAGGAAAGAAACAATAAGTATTCAAAAACACCCCTAAGCTAGACTAGCCTATTTCAACAACAGCTAACTAACTAACCAAAAATACAGTGGGTGGTCCGGCCAGTTCTAACTAGTGTATTTAACAAAGTTTACCTACGGGTAGTGTATGCCCATGGGCGACTTGTCTTGGTTCCCCCTTTTCCCACCAGCAAACAAACACAAAACCAAAAACAATACTCACAGGTGAGGACAAAGTGCTATGGAGGTGCTCAAACAAAAGCTAGCTCAATACATAAAGAGACATAGTAGGAGAGGGTGAAACAGAGTGATCTACAGACATATGGCATTTACAGAGAGATTGAGCTCCAGAGCAAACAACTGACAGGGTTTTTAAACCAAGGGAAAGAAACTGTGATTGGGTAGGAAACAGGAGGAGGTGTGTCTTCTGATTGATGATTGATTGGTGAGTGATGATTTTCACCTGTGAGGGGAGAAGGAGAGAAAAGAACACAGGATACCTGTATCCGTAACACTTGCAAATGATTGATTTCATGAACCTTGTTTCTTAAGCTACATATATTAACGTGGGCTATTTTGAGCACTTGTCTTCTGAGATGCTTACTTGCTTTCATTGCTTTACAGGGAAGCTTAGCAGCAGTAGATGTGCTTATGTTCTTTATGTTAGTGCGGGGTGAGCTGTTCACAGTGGACCTACTCCCAGGGAACACCAGCTTAGTGCTAACAGTATAAAACTGGTTCATGGACACATGATTACTGCATACAATAGCTGTAGGATCAGCAGAGGCATTCAGGTAGAGGGACATACATTAGGTTACATTGTGTCTACTGACACCCCTGGTATCATGTACATTTACTGAAGCATTATGATGACTCCGGGACAATGGTAGGGATTAGCTGAGCTGGGCTTGGGTCATTGATAAGTCACTGTCTCAACGCAGCCTTATAATGCTGTGAAAGGATCCAGGAACCCAAATTATTTGGGTGGATCCCATCCTCCTTATAAAATGTGTTTTGTATATATATACAGGGGGTACCTTTTGTTTGCAAAAAGTATTGAAATTGTCAACAAAAGTTACACCCATTGAGCTGCAATAATCACGTAGCCAGAGGAGAAAGAATCCTGCTAAAGCGTTCAATGTCTCGATTCAGAGAAGGGCACAGGGCCAGATATGAGATTTGTTAGTGTCTAGCAGAGAGTCAATGAGCTCTTTAAAATCCAGTTTCAACTTTTCCAAACTGCCCTTCATAATGCCATTAAGACCCACATGGACTAGGATAGAATTGATTTCCATGTCCTGACGTTGTACATTCAGGAGCAGCGTAGTGATGTCATTTACTCGGGGCTCTGGGAGAATACATTGTTTTTTCACCAGGAACGGTCACATTTCTTACCATGGAGCTGTCCAGAATCACGGCTGGCGAGAAGGACGAGGAAATCCGCCCACTCCCACGCTTCTCAGGATTCGGAGAACCCTTTATGGATGGGTGAGAGGCAGGATAGCTTGAGCATGTTGCTCGCGGCACCTGTGGCAGGCCTCTGACAGATGGAGAAGCTCGATTCAGAGCAGGGGCGGAAGGTTGTCGACGTAGTAGGCACTGCGAAGTAGTAGGCACTGCGGCCGCAGACACAGGCACCCCCAGCGACGAAGATACAGGAAGATCAGGCTCAAGAGATCAAGAGCACGATTGCGGGATTCCCTGTCGAGCAGGATTGCGGGATTCCCTGTCGAGCAGGATTCCAGGACAAGAAATAGCGATCCTAGCTGTCAAAAGCTAACCGTGTTTTTGAGGAATCCTCGCATTAACAAGTTCTGTATTCGTATTTAATTAAATAATAACAAACCGAGTGTTTTCCAGCATACAATGTTCAGCTGCGCACTCTGATGACATGTGATGTTTAACAGCAGATACAGAGGAAGAGAAGGTATAGCATAGCCTGAAATTAACTCAAAGTTCTTGACCGCAAATCGGCAGTTCAGGTATAGAAAACACACACACACACATAGTTGAGAAACCGTTTCGGCAACGAGACCACAACTGACATGACCACCGCTTAAACTTGCCGCTCAGAAACCAGGGGAGACTGAAGAGCACAACCTCTCTGTACTAATTGGTGATTGTCTAGGAGAGGAGAAACCACTCCCTCTCCAATACAGCCACCGATTACCAAAACAAGTCACAAATTCCCCTGTCTCTTTATCCTGGTTGATGTGTCAACAATCATCTACAAGTTATGAGCAGTCAGCAGTTCACACACCAACTAGGCTACAGGGAAGACAGTCAGCAGTTCACACACCAACTAGGCTACAGGGAAGACAGTCAGTAGTTCACACACCAACTAGGCTACAGGGAAGAGTCAGCAGTTCACACACCAACTAGGCTACAGGGAAGACAGTCAGCAGTTCACACACCAACTAGGCTACAGGGAAGACAGTCAGCAGTTCACACACCAACTAGGCTACAGGGAAGACAGTCAGCAGTTCACACACCAACTAGGCTACAGGGAAGACAGTCAGCAGTTCACACACCAACTAGGCTACAGGGAAGACAGTTAGTAGTTCACACACCAACTAGGCTACAGGGAAGACAGTCAGTAGTTCACACACCAACTAGGCTACAGGGAAGACAGTCAGCAGTTCACACACCAACTAGGCTACAGGGAAGACAGTCAGCAGTTCACACACCAACTAGGCTACAGGGAAGACGGTTAGCAGTTCACACACCAACTAGGCTACAGGGAAGACAGTCAGCAGTTCACACACAAACTAGGCTACAGGGAAGAGAGTCAGCAGTTCACACACCAACTAGGCTACAGGGAAGAAAGTCAGCAGTTCACACACCAACTAGGCTACAGGGAAGACAGTTAGCAGTTCACACACCAACTAGGCTACAGGGAAGACAGTCAGCAGTTCACACACCAACTAGGCTACAGGGAAGACAGTTAGCAGTTCACACACCAACTAGGCTACAGGGAAGACGCAGTTCACACACCAGCAGTTCACACACCAACTAGGCTACAGGGAAGACAGTCAGCAGTTCACACACAAACTAGGCTACAGGGAAGAGAGTCAGCAGTTCACACACCAACTAGGCTACAGGGAAGACAGTCAGCTGTTCACACACCAACTAGGCTACAGGGAAGACAGTCAGCACTTCAAGTAGATGGCCCTAGCTAGCAAAAAGACAGTACTAGACCACAGATGAAGGCAAAAAAATAAATGTATCACTCCTGGAGATATCAGGAGTCCTCTAACTATAGAAGGAAATGCAACACAACAATATCATAAAACATGGAGTGTCTCGGATTTACGTACAGGATAATCCGCAATGCTCTGAGACCAGGTTGGTCCTCAGGAGGTGTTCTTACCAGTCAGCGCCATGCAGAAAGCTAGCTATTGGCTGAGGAGTGCTATGTGCTACACATCTACAGCAGCTGGAAGGAGACAGGCCACATGTTTTTGGTTGGGATTTATAAAACATTACAACTGTGCAGTTGAAACTACACTTAGTATACAAAACATTAAAACACAACAGCTGCTCTTTCCAGCTGAAAGCTATGATCCCTTATTGATGTAACGTGTTATTAAATCCACTTCAATCTGTGTAGATGAAGGGGAGGAGACATGTAGATGAAGGGGAGGAGACATGTAGATGAAGGGGAGGAGACATGTAGATGAAGGGGAGGAGACACGTAGATGAAGGGGAGGAGACATGTAGATGAAGGGGAGGAGACATGTAGATGAAGGGGAGGGGACATGTAGATGAAGGGGAGGAGACATGTAGATGAAGGGGAGGGGACATGTAGATGAAGGGGAGGAGACATGTAGATGAAGGGGAGGAGACATGTAGATGAAGGGGAGGAGACAGGTTATAGAAGGATTTTAAAGTCTTGAGACAAATGACACATTGCTTGTGTATGTGTACCATTCAGAGGGTGAATGGGCAAGACAAAGACCTAAGTGCCTTTGAACAGGGTATGGCAGTAGGTGCCAGGCGCACCGGTTTGTAGAACTGCACCACCCAAAGGACATCAGCCAACTTGACACAACTGTCGGAAGCATCAGAGTTAACATGCCAGCATCCCTGTGGGACACTCTTCCGACACTTTATAGAGTCCACGCCCCGACAAATCGAGGCTGTTCTGAGGGCAAAGGGAAGGGTGGAACTCGATATTAGGAAGGTGTTCCTAGTGCTTGGTATACTCAGTGTATAATTCATAGAAGGGGAATTAAAGTGAAGCATTTTGTCATAAGAATGTCAGTGAAGATGGAGTTGAATGTTAATACGATGACAGCGTAGAGTTAATACGATGACAGCGTAGAGTTAATACGATGACAGCGTAGAGTTAATACGATGACAGCGTAGAGTTAATACGATGACAGCGTAGAGTTAATACGATGACAGCGTAGAGTTAATACGATGACAGCGTAGAGTTAATACGATGACAGCGTAGAGTTAATACGATGACAGCGTAGAGTTAATACGATGACAGCGTAGAGTTAATACGATGACAGCGTAGAGTTAATACGATGACAGCGTAGAGTTAATACGATGACAGCGTAGAGTTAATACGATGACAGCGTAGAGTTTACGATGACAGCGTAGAGTTAATACGATGACAGCGTAGAGTTAATACGATGACAGCGTAGAGTTAATACGATGACAGCGTAGAGTTAATACGATGACAGCGTAGAGTTAATACGATGACAGCGTAGAGTTAATACGATGACAGTGTAGAGTTAATACGATGACAGTGTAGAGTTAATACGATGACAGTGTAGAGTTAATACGATGACAGTGTCCACAGATACGATGACAGTGTCCACAGATACGATGACACAGAGACAGGGTTAAAAATGTATTATTTTATTTTGCATTATGTTGACACATCAAGTGTTTAATTAAAATGTTTGTACTTTCCTTAATTTCCATTATATCAAAATAAACCAGGCAGCAAACAACTAAATACAATCGCATTCAGAAAGTATTCACAGCGGTTGGACTTTATCCACATTTTGTCTTAAAGCCTGAATTGAAAACAAATTAAATAGAGATTCTTCACTATGAGGCCAACGGGGACTTGAAAACAGTTTGTGAGTTTAATGGCTGTGATGGGAGAAAACTGAGGACATTGTAGTTACTCCACAATACTAACCTAAATGACAGAGTGAAAAGAAGTAAGCCTGTACGGAATAAAAACTATTCCAAAACATGGATCACGTTTGCAATAAGGCACTAAAAGTAAAACTGCAAAAAATGTGGCAAAGAAATTCACTTTATACCCTGAATAAAAAGTGTTATGTTTGGGGCAAATTCAACACATCACTAAAGTAAGTACAAATCTTCATATAATCAATATGTGTTGTGCATAGTGGCGGTTGCATCATGTTATGGGTATGCTTGTCATCAGGAAGGACTAGAGAAAGCCTGGTTCAGTCTGCTTTCCAACAGACACTGAGAGTCAAATTGACCTTTCAGCAGGAGAATAACTGAAAACACAAGGCCAAATGTATACTGGAGTTGTTACCCAAGATGACATTGAAGGTTCCTGAGTAACCTAGTTACCGTTTTGATTTAAAATCTGCTTGAAAATCTACGGCAAGACGTTCAAGTGGCTGTCTAGCAATTATCAACAACCAATTGACAGAACTGTGCACATATTGTACGATCCAGGTGTGCAAATCTCTTACAGACTTA
Organism: Oncorhynchus gorbuscha; assembly: GCF_021184085.1. Lineage (NCBI taxonomy): Eukaryota > Metazoa > Chordata > Actinopteri > Salmoniformes > Salmonidae > Oncorhynchus > Oncorhynchus gorbuscha. The sequence goes on along the minus strand of NC_060187.1, from coordinate 2,274,207 downwards.
TTCAGAAACGGGATTTCTGACATGTATTGATTTAGGGGTGTGAATACTGATGTAAATTGCATCGATTTTATTTAATACATTTGCTAAAATTGTGGGGTATTGTATGTAAAACGGTGGGAAAAAAATAATTCATATTGAATCTATTTTGAATTCAGGCAGTAAAACACAAGACTGTTGTACACATCACAGGATATCAAACCAAACCATTAAACCCTTCCTGCAAAGACTGTTGTACACATCACAAGATGTCAAACCAAACCATTAAACCCTTCCTGCAAAGACTGTTGTAGACATCACAAGATGTCAAACCAAACCATTAAACCCTTCCTGCAAAGACTGTTGTAGACATCACAAGATGTCAAACCAAACCATTAAACCCTTCCTGCAAAGACTGTTGTACACATCACAAGATGTCAAACCAAACCATTAAACCCTTCCCGCCAAGACTGTTGTACACATTATTGGATATTAAACCAAAAATGTTCTGCATGGCTTGGCAGGCTTTCAGGTGTATAGCATAATGAAAACCAAACCACAGTCACACCAAATCAAACACCAACGAACCAAAAATACTTCAGAGAATAACACACTGTTCTGAGCATCGATGTGGCACATCAATTCAGTGTTATTATTATAAAACACTTTTCTCCAAGTCAATATTTCACATTATATGGGTCAGATGAACTGTGAAGTCAGATTAGGGTTGCAGAATGCTGCTAACGTTCCCAGGTTTCAGATGAACTGTGAAGTTAGATTAGGGTTGCAGAATGCTGCTAACGTTCCCAGGTTTCAGATGAACTGTGAAGTCAGATTAGGGTTGCAGAATGCTGCTAACGTTCCCAGGTTTCAGATGAACTGTGAAGTCAGATTAGGGTTGCAGAATGCTGCTAACGTTCCCAGGTTTTCCAAAACTCCTTGTTGGAAGATTCTGGATTTCCTCTTTATTCCCTCCAGATTCTAGGACTCTTCCAACCGGGATTTCTGTAAAACCGAGGGCTTTCTGTAAAACCAAGGGCTTTCCGGAAAACCAAGGCATGTCTGGAAAACCAAGGCATGTCTGGAAAACCAAGGCATGTCTGGAAAACCAAGGCATGTCTGGAAAACCAAGGCATGTCTGGAAAACCAAGGCATGTCTGTAAAACCAAGGCATGTCTGTAAAACCAAGGCATGTCTGTAAAACCAAGGCATGTCTGTAAAACCAAGGCATGTCTGTAAAACCAAGGGATGTCTGTAAAACCAAGGGATGTCTGTAAAACCAAGGGATGTCTGTAAAACCAAGGGATGTCTGTAAAACCAAGGGATTTCTGTAAAACCAAGGGATTTTGGGTAAAACATTTCCCCCCCAAATGTTTTTGCAACTGTAAGTGAGAGTACATCTACCAAAGAACTAACATGACTTGACAATTCACTGGAGCTTTTGTAAAGCGAATTACTTACTTTGTGTCTGTAACCATGCATTAAAATAAAATACAAAAAACTGAAAGCACTCCGTCAGGGCTAAGAGAGTGTGCTCTGTTTTGTCTGGCGTACAAAATGAACATTGCAAAAAACATATAGGTATTGAACAGCAAGCTATTCAACACATTAGAAAGAGTGCAGGACCACAGCCAAAAGTAGCAGGGAGATTTGCCAAAGAGGCAGCAGGTACAGACGACGATGCAACGCCATCATACATAAGGGTTGCGCCCCCAAATGGCACCCTATTCCCTATGTAGGGGCCCTGGTGAAAAGTAGTGCACTATGTTGGGAATAGGGTGCCACTTGCATAGCTTACAGCAGAGCAGGAACACTGTGTTGGTGTACTGGTTAGAATAGTCCTGTGCCTTACGCGACACCACGCTAACACGTCATATGAACACCCCCCTTCAAGTACAGTGAAAAAGTATTTCACAGTACTTGTGCACGTGACAATAAAACTTGAAACAAAGCATTATAGAGGTCTATGAGCAGCTATAAAACACCTGGAAGGCATTATAATGCATTATGCATAGCTCATAAATGTACTTTTCAATGCATTATGAAGAGGGTATTATATTAGGAAGTGTTACCGACAACACTGCTGGCATTAAAGAAAATCATAAACTACCATAATGTCCTAAGACGGCAGTATACAGTAATGTATATACCATTCACTAACATTCAGAAGGTCTAGTTAAGTGCACTTTCACAACAATCAATGATAACCTGCTTCTTCTTCTTCTTAATTTTTATTTATTTTTTACACATCAAATAAACCAAGCGAGCTCCAGTAAGAATTATAACTGATTTCAACAGCTTGAATAACCTAGAATGTAAGGAGAAGGTTCTACGTATATTAAATGGATCTGAGGGGGGGAGGCTAGATCGAATGTCTGCTAGTTGAGTCTATTTGCTGTTCAGGCACACAGTCTCTGGAGCACTTCCTTGTCGTAATGCCACATTAATTTCAACTGTTGCATCATTGTATAATTCCTTCCTTCTCCATTACAAAACATAAAACCATTGAACTGAAGACAGGAAGTTTTTGTTTTGTTTTTGCAGAGTTGTCATTTTTGCTTGTTTCACAGCATTCCAAATCCTTTGGCATAAGTGATGGCTTTGAGAAGTCTCTCCTTCAGTTTCTCCTTTGAATCGTATTCAGGGAGCAGCAAAGCATTAAAACACGTGTGAGAAGTAGGTAACCTGACGAGACAGAGAGAGGGACAGAGAGAGAGAGAGAGGGGTATAGAGCAACAGAAGTTACAGATCTATCCAAGTAATCTGGGAGGCCCCAATGAAACAGGTCAGGTAAGAGATATGATTCTGCATCCAAAATGACACCCTACTGCAGGGTTCCCAACTGGCGGCCCACGGGCTGAATTTGGCCCCAGGGTGGTTTTATTTGGCCCCCCAAACTTTTCTGAGCAAAAAATAAAGAAATACTTTTAACATTTTCATTGTTGGACATAAAAGATTGTAAAAACACCAGGAAATAGGCTGATTTTAATTTAACACATCTGTATTCCAAGTTTTCCCACGCATAATAGAGAGACATTTACAAATGTAAGCATGGTTTGAAAGAATTCGGTTTTAGTGGTCTTCTTGCAGTGAATGTGCAGACGACAAATTATCGTGCAGGACCATCCGCACAAGAAAAAAAAATGGTCCCCTGCTGAATCTAGAAGATGATCCCTGCTCTAGTTGTTCTAATCTAGTAGATGATCCCTGCTCTAATCTAATAGATGATCCCTGCTCTAGTTGTTCTAATCTAGTAGATGATCCCTGCTCTAATCTAATAGATGATCCCTGCTCTAGTTGTTCTAATCTAGTAGATGATCCCTGCTCTAGTTGTTCTAATCTAGTAGATGATCCCTGCTCTAATCTAATAGATGATCCCTGCTCTAGTTGTTCTAATCTAGTAGATGATCCCTGCTCTAGTTGTTCTAATCTAGTAGATGATCCCTGCCCTAGTTGTTCTAATCTAGTAGATGATCCCTGTTCTAGTTGTTCTAATATAGTAGATGATCCCTGCTCTAGTTGTTCTAATCTAGTAGATGATCCCTGCTCTAGTTGCTCTAATCTAGTAGATGATCCCTGCTCTAGTTGTTCTAATCTAGTAGATGATCCCTGCTCTAGTTCTAATCTAGTAGATGATCCCTGCTCTAATCTAGTAGATGATCCCTGCTCTAGTTGTTCTAATCTAGTAGATCCCTGCTCTAGTTGTTCTAATCTAGTAGATGATCCCTACTCTAATCTAGTAGATGATCCCTGCTCTAGTTGCTCTAATCTAGTAGATGATCCCTGCTCTAGTTGTTCTAATCTAGTAGATGATCCCTGCTCTAGTTGTTCTAATCTAGTAGATGATCCCTGCTCTAGTTGTTCTAATCTAGTAGATGATCCCTGCTCTAGTTGTTCTAATCTAGTAGATGATCCCTGCTCTAGTTGTTCTAATCTAGTAGATGATCCCTGCTCTAGTTCTAATCTAGTAGATGATCCCTGCTCTAGTTCTAATCTAGTAGATGATCCCTGCTCTAATCTAGTAGATGATCCCTGCTCTAGTAGATGATCCCTGCTCTAGTAGATGATCCCTGCTCTAATCTAGTAGATGATCCCTGCTCTAGTTGTTCTAATCTAGTAGATGATCCCTGCTCTAGTTGTTCTAATCTAGTAGATGATCCCTGCTCTAGTTCTAATCTAGTAGATGATCCCTGCTCTAGTTCTAATCTAGTAGATGATCCCTGTTCTAATCTAGTAGATGATCCCTACTCTAGTTGTTCTAATCTAGTAGATGATCCCTGCTCTAATCTAGTAGATGATCCCTGCTCTAGTTGTTCTAATCTAGTAGATGATCCCTGCTCTAGTTGTTCTAATCTAGTAGATGATCCCTGCTCTAGTTGTTCTAATCTAGTAGATGATCCCTGCCCTAGTTGTTCTAATCTAGTAGATGATCCCTGCTCTAGTTGTTCTAATCTAGTAGATGATCCCTGTCCTAGTTGTTCTAATCTAGTAGATGATCCCTGCTCTAGTTGCTCTAATCTAGTAGATGATCCCTGCTCTAGTTCTAATCTAGTAGATGATCCCTGCTCTAATCTAGTAGATGATCCCTGCTCTAATCTAGTAGATGATCCCTGCTCTAGTTGTTCTAATCTAGTAGATGATCCCTGCTCTAGTTGTTCTAATCTAGTAGATGATCCATGCTCTAGTTGTTCTAATCTAGTAGATGATCCCTGCTCTAGTTGTTCTAATCTAGTAGATGATCCCTGCTCTAGTTGTTCTAATCTAGTAGATGATCCCTGCTCTAGTTGTTCTAATCTAGTAGATGATCCCTGCTCTAGTTGTTCTAATCTAGTAGATGATCCCTGCTCTAGTTGTTCTAATCTAGTAGATGATCCCTGCTCTAGTTGTTCTAATCTAGTAGATGATCCCTGCTCTAGTTGTTCTAATCTAGTAGATGATCCCTGCTCTAGTTGTTCTAATCTAGTAGATGATCCCTGCTCTAATCTAGTAGATGATCCCTGCTCTAGTTGTTCTAATCTAGTAGATGATCCCTGCTCTAGTTGTTCTAATCTAGTAGATGATCCCTGCTCTAGTTGTTCTAATCTAGTAGATGATCCCTGCTCTAGTTCTAATCTAGTAGATGATCCCTGCCCTAGTTGTTCTAATCTAGTAGATGATCCCTGCTCTAGTTGTTCTAATCTAGTAGATGATCCCTGCTCTAGTTGTTCTAATCTAGTAGATGATCCCTACTCTAGTTGTTCTAATCTAGTAGATGATCCCTGCTCTAATCTAGTAGATGATCCCCGCTCTAATCTAGTAGATTATCCCTGCTCTAGTTGTTCTAATCTAGTAGATGATCCCTACTCTAGTTGTTCTAATCTAGTAGATGATCCCTGCTCTAATCTAGTAGATGATCCCTGCTCTAATCTAGTAGATGATCCCCGCTCTAATCTAGTAGATGATCCCTGCTCTAGTTGTTCTAATCTAGTAGATGATCCCTGCTCTAGTTGTTCTAATCTAGTAGATGATCCCTGCTCTAGTTCTAATCTAGTAGATGATCCCTGCTCTAATCTAGTAGATGATCCCTGCTCTAGTTGTTCTAATCTAGTAGATGATCCCTGCTCTAGTTGTTCTAATCTAGTAGATGATCCCTGCTCTAGTTGTTCTAATCTAGTAGATGATCCCTGCTCTAATCTAGTAGATGATCCCTGCTCTAGTTGTTCTAATCTAGTAGATGATCCCTGCTCTAGTTGTTCTAATCTAGTAGATGATCCCTGCTCTAGTTGTTCTAATCTAGTAGATGATGAGTTCCTAGTAGATGATCCCTGCCCTAGTTGTTCTAATCTAGTAGATGATCCCTGCTCTAGTTGTTCTAATCTAGTAGATGATCCCTGCTCTAGTTGTTCTAATCTAGTAGATGATCCCTACTCTAGTTGTTCTAATCTAGTAGATGATCCCTGCTCTAATCTAGTAGATGATCCCCGCTCTAATCTAGTAGATGATCCCTGCTCTAGTTGTTCTAATCTAGTAGATGATCCCTACTCTAGTTGTTCTAATCTAGTAGATGATCCCTGCTCTTATCTAGTAGATGATCCCTACTCTAGTTGTTCTAATCTAGTAGATGATCCCTGCTCTAATCTAGTAGATGATCCCTGCTCTAGTTGTTCTAATCTAGTAGATGATCCCTGCTCTAGTTGTTCTAATCTAGTAGATGATCCCTGCTCTAGTTGTTCTAATCTAGTAGATGATCCCTGCTCTAGTTGTTCTAATCTAGTAGATGATCCCTGCTCTAGTTGTTCTAATCTACAGTGCATTCGGAAAGTATTCAAACCCCTTTACTTTTTCCACATTTTGTTACGTTACATCCTTATTCTAAAATGTATTAAAAAAACAAATCTACACACAGTACCCAATACTGACAAAGTGAAAACAGGTTAATATTTTTTTTCAAATTTATAAATTATAAAAAACAGAAATACCTTATTTACATAAGTATTCAGACCCTTTGCTATGAGACTCGAAATTGAGCTCAGATGCATTCTGTTTTCATTAATCATCCTTGAGATGTTTGTACAACTTGATTTGAGTCCACATGTGGTAAATTCAACTGATTGGACATGATTTGGAAAGGCAAACATCTGTCTGTATAAGGTCCCACAGTAGACAGTGCATGTCAGAGGAAAAACCAAGACAAGATGTCGAATTAATTAATTGTCCGTAGAGCTCCAAAACAGGATTGTTCCGAGAGACATATCTGGGGAAAAAAATCCTGTTGCATTTAAGGTCCCCAAGAACACAGTGGCCTCCATCATTCTTAAAGGTAAGAAGTTTGGAACCACCAAGACTCTTTCTAGAGTTGGCCACCCAGCCAAACTGAGCAATCGGGGGAGAAGGGCCTTGTTCAGGGAGGTGACCAAGAACCCAATGGTCACCCTGACAGCTCCAGAGTTCCTCTGTGGAGATGGGAGAACATTCCAGAAGGACAACCATCTCTGCAGCACTCCACCAATCAGGCCTTTTTGGTAGAGTGGCCAGACGGAAGCCACTCTTCAGTAAAAGGCACATGACAGCCCACATGGAGTTTGCCAAAAGGCACCTAAAGACTCTCAGACAATGAAAAACAAGATTCTCTGGTCTGATGAAACCAAGATTGAACTCTTTGGCCTGAATGCCAAGCATCATGTCTGAAGTAAACCTGGCACCATCCCAACGGTGAAGCATGGTGGTGGTAGCATCATGCTGTGGGGATGTTTTTCAGCAGCAGGGACTGGGAGACTAGTCAGGATCGAGGGAAAGATTAACAGAGCAAAGTACAGAGAGATCCTTGATGAAAAACTAGCCCAGGAACTCAGACTGGGGAGAAGATTCACCTTCCAACAGGACAACAACCCTAAGCACAAGGCCAAGACAAGTCTCTGAATGTCCTTGAGTGGCCCAGCCAGAACTTGAACCTGATCGAACATCTCTGGAGAGACCTGAAAACAATTGTGCAGCAACGCTCCCCATCCAACCTGACAGAGCTTGAGAGGATCTGCAGTGAAGAATGGGAGAAACTACCCAAATACAGGTGTGCCAAGCTTGTAGCGTCATTCCCAAGAAGACTCCAGGCTGAAATCATTGCCAAAGGTTCTTCAACAAAGCACAGAGTAAAGAGTCTGAATATTCATGGTAATGTGATCCGTTTTTAAAATTTGTGTGTGCAGCAGTCTTCATCGACCTGGCCAAGGCTTTCGACTCTGTCAATCACCATATTCTTATCGGCAGACTCAATAGCTTTGGTTTCTCTAATGACTGCCTCGCCTGGTTCACCAACTACTTTGCAGACAGAGTTCAGTGTGTCAAATAGGAGGGCATGTTGTACGGACCTCTGTGACAGTCTATGTGGGTACCACAGGGTTCAATTCTCGGGCCGACTCTTTTCTCTGTATATATCAATGATGTCGCTTTTGCTGCGGGCGATTCCCTGATCCACCTCTCCGCAGACGACACCATTCTGTATACTTCTGGCCCTTCCTTGGACACTGTGCTAACTACCCTCCAAACGAGCTTCAATGCCATAAAACAATCCTTCCGTGGCCTCCAACTGCTCTTAACTGCTCTCTACTCAGCAAACTGGATGCAGTCTATCACAGTGCAATCCGTTTTGTTACCAAATCAGCTTATACCACCCACCACTCACTGCGACCTGTATGCTCTAGTCGGCTGGCCCTCGCTACATATTCGTCGCCAGACCCACTGGCTCCAGGTCATCTACAAGTCCATGCTAGGTAAAGCTCCGCCTTATCTCAGTTCATTGGTCACAATAACAACACCACCCGTAGCACGCGCTCCAGCAGGTGTATCTCACTGATCATCCCCAAAGCCAACACCTCATTTGGCCGCCTTTCCTTCCAGTTCTCTGCTGCCAGTGACTGGAACGAATGGCAAAAATCGCTGAAGTTGGAGACTTTTATTTCCCTCACCAACTTCAACCGTCAGCTATCTGAGCAGCTAACCGATCGCTGCAGCTGTACATAGTCCATCTGTAAATAGCCCCATACTGTTTTTATTTATTTACTTTTCTGCTCTTTTGCACACTAGTATCTCTACTTGCACATCATCATCTGCTCATTTATCACTCCAGTGTTAATCTGCTAAATTGTAATTATTCGCTCCCATGGCCTATTTATTACCTTACCTCCTCATGCCTTTTGAACACACTGTATATAGACTTTCTTTTCTCTACTCTGTCATTGACTTGTTGACTTGTTTATTGTGTTATTGGCTTGTTTATTGTTTACTCCATGTGTAACTCTGTGTTGTTGTCTGTGTCACACTGCTATGCTTTACCTTGGCCAGGTCGCAATTGTAAATGAGAACTTGTTCTCAACTAGCCTCCCTGGTTAAATAAAGGTGTTCTCAACTAGCCTACCTGGTTAAATAAAGGTGTTCTCAACTGGCCTCCCTGGTTAAATAAAGGTGTTCTCAACTGGCCTACCTGGTTAAATAAAGGTGTTCTCAACTGGCCTACCTGGTTAAATAAAGGTGTTCAACTAGCCTACCTGGTTAAATAAAGGTGTTCTCAACTGGCCTACCTGGTTAAATAAAGGTGTTCTCAACTGGCCTACCTGGTTAAATAAAGGTGTTCTCAACTGGCCTCCCTGGTTAAATAAAGGTGTTCTCAACTGGCCTCCCTGGTTAAATAAAGGTGTTCTCAACTGGCCTACCTGGTTAAATAAAGGTGTTCAACTAGCCTACCTGGTTAAATAAAGGTGTTCTCAACTGGCCTCCCTGGTTAAATAAAGGTGTTCTCAACTGGCCTACCTGGTTAAATAAAGGTGTTCTCAACTGGCCTACCTGGTTGAATAAAGGTGTTCTCAACTGGCCTACCTGGTTAAATAAAGGTGTTCTCAACTGGCCTCCCTGGTTAAATAAAGGTGTTCTCAACTGGCCTACCTGGTTAAATAAAGGTGTTCTCAACTGGCCTACCTGGTTGAATAAAGGTGTTCTCAACTGGCCTACCTGGTTAAATAAAGGTGTTCTCAACTGGCCTACCTGGTTAAATAAAGGTGTTCTCAACTAGCCTACCTGGTTAAATAAAGGTGTTCTCAACTGGCCTCCCTGGTTAAATAAAGGTGTTCTCAACTGGCCTACCTGGTTAAATAAAGGTGTTCTCAACTGGCCTACCTGGTTAAATAAAGGTGTTCTCAACTGGCCTACCTGGTTGAATAAAGGTGTTCTCAACTGGCCTACCTGGTTAAATAAAGGTGTTCTCAACTGGCCTCCCTGGTTAAATAAAGGTGTTCTCAACTGGCCTACCTGGTTGAATAAAGGTGTTCTCAACTGGCCTACCTGGTTAAATAAAGGTGTTCTCAACTGGCCTACCTGTTTAAATAAAAGGTGAAATAAAAAAATGCAAGATTTTTTTTTGTAATAAATGTGAAAAAAAAAGTATAAAACCTGTTTTTGCTTTGTCATTTGTTATTATTATATACTACATTTTAGAATAAAGCTGAAACGGGGTATAAATACTTTCGAATACACTGTATGGATTAGGCATAAAGTCTGAGTTATGTCCCAAATGGCATAATAAACACCCGTTTGGGTCAAAAGCAGGACTCTGGTCAGTAGTCGTGCACCATATAGGGACCTTGATGCCATTTGGCACCCGAGGCCTGGTCTCACCTGTCTGTGTCGGGGCCGTTCTTGGCGATGATCATCTTTAACTTGCCCAGGCCTCCTACGGGTGCTCTGTCAGTCCCCGTAGTAAACTGGAGGAACAGTCTCTTATCCTCCTCACCAAACGAATGCACCGTCTCCCAGAAGTCTCTATGAGTGAGAAATAAAGGAAAACAATTTAAAAAAAAAATTGTTGGTCTGGGTGAATATGGAATCTGTATTCCACGTTTTCCTAATAAAAACAGTAGTAGCTTCGGTATATGACAAAACATATGTGTGTGTGTGTGTGTGTAATAAGGCCCGAGAAGGTATATGGCCAACGGGGCTGTTCTTATGCACGACGCAACGTGGAGTCCTTAGCCGTGGTATATTGGCCATATACCACAAACCCCCAAGATGCCTTATTGCTATTATAAACTGGTTACCAACATAATTAGAGCCGTAAAAATACATGTTTTGTCGTACCAGTGGAATTCGGTCTGGCTGATATACCATATATATAGCATATTAACGATACATCATACATGATGCCAGGAGAACGCTACTTGCCCGAATGCATAGTGCCCACTGTAAAGTTTGGTGGAGGAGGAATAATGGTCTGGGGCTGTTTTTCATCATTTGGAATAGGCCTCCCAGTGAAGGGAAATCTTAACACTACAGCCTACAACAACATTCTAGACGATTCTGTGCCTTCAACTTTGTGGAAACAGTTTGGGGAAGGCCCTTTCCTGTTTCAGCATGACAATGCCCCAGTGCACAAAGTGAGATCCATACAGAAATGGTTTGTCGAGATCGGTGTAGAAGAACTTGACTGGCCTCCACAGAGCCCTGACCCCAACCCCATCGAACACCTTTGGGATGAATTGGAACTTCGACTGGCCTAATCACCAAACATCAGTGCCCGACCTCACTAATGCTCTTGTGGCATTAGGAAGCAAGTCCCCGCAGCAATGTTCCAACATCTAGTGGAAAGCCTTCCCAGAAGAGTGGAGGCTGTTATAGCAGCAATGTTCCAACATCTAGTGGAAAGCCTTCCCAGAAGAGTGGAGGCTGTTATAGCAGCAATGTTCCAACATCTAGTGGAAAGCCTTCCCAGAAGAGTGGAGGCTGTTATAGCAGCAAAGGGGGAACCAACTCCTTATTAATGCCCATGATTTTGGATTGAGATGTTAGACGAGTAGATCCACATACTCTTGATGTATATACACGGAACAAAAACATAAATGCAACAATTTCAAAGACTTTACAGAGTTGCAGCTCTCATATGAGGAAATCAGTCAATTGAAATAAATAAATAAGGCTCTATGGATTAGACATGACCGGGAATACAGATATGCATCTGTTGGTCACAGATACCTTATAAATATATATATATATATATATATATAATAAAAAGCGAATTAATTATTTAAAAATCCCACAATTTGATTTTCTGGATTTTTGTTTTAGATTCCGTCTCTCACAGTTGAAGTGTACCTATGATAAAAATTACAGACCTCTACATGCTTTGTAAGTAGGAAAACCTGCAAAATTGGCAGTGTATCAAATACATGTTCTCCCCACTGTATATATATATATATATATAATATAATATAATGAGTGTGATATATGCAGATCTATTATTCAAGAGAATTGAAAGAGATCTTTGTATAAAAATATAGAAATCATTGTCACAACATGGTAAAAAATGACATCAAAAACATGTTTTTTTACTTAATAATGCGACAATCCTTGCTGTAGCCTCCGTCATACTCTGTCGTTTCTTCAAGCGCTTGAAAGTCTAAATTCTGAGGAGGTAAGACCACAAGAGACAGTTAGATCAAGCTACATCAGGTGGCATAGAAAACAATAGTGCAGCTATGGATTTAATTGTCATATTTTATTGACGATATACACAAAATACTCTAATGTCAGAGTGGAAGAAAAATTCTAACATTTGTAAAAGAAAAAAAAGAAGTAAGTAAGTATTCAACACCCTGAGTTAATACATGTTAGAATCACCTTGGGCAGTGATTATAGTGCCGAGTCTTTCTGGGTAAGTCTCTAAGAGCGTTCCACACCTGAATTGTGCAACATTCTTCAAGCTCTGTCAAATTGGTTGTTCGTCATTGCTCGACAATCATTTTCAGGTCTAGCTATAGATTTTCAAGCAGATGTATGTCAAAACTCTCTTGGACACTCAGGAACATTCACTGTTAATCTTGGTAAGCAACTCCAGTTTAGATTTGGCCTTGTGTTTTAGGTTAATGTCCCGCTGAAAAGGTGAATTGATCTCCTAGTGTCTGGTGGAAAGCAGACTGAACCAGGTTTTCCTCTAGGATTTTGCCTGTGCTTAGCTTAGCTTTCTTCTCCCCCAGTCCTTTACAATTACAAGCATACCCATACCATGGGTATGGAACATATTCCAAAACAAGCATACCCATAACATGATGCAGCCACCACTATGCTTGAAAATATGGAGAGTGGTACTCAGTAATGTGTTGTATTTAAATAATGTGTTGTATTCAAGATAAAAAGTGAATTGCTTTGCCAATGTTTTTGCAGTATTACTTTAGTGTTGCAAACAGGATGCATGTTTTGGAATATTTTTTTTATTCTGCACAGGCTTCCTTTTCACTCTGTCATTTAGGTTAGTAGTGTGGAGTAACTACAATGTTTTTATTTAACTAGGCAAGACAGTTAAGAACAAATTCTTATTTACAATGACGGCCAAAGAGTTCAATCTTGGTTTCATCAGACCAGAGAATCTTGTTTTTCATTGTCTGAGAGTCTTTAGGTGCCTTTTGGCAAACTCCAAGTGGGCTGTCATGTGCCTCTTACTGAGGAGTGGTTTCCATCTCTTCACTCTACCATAAAGGCCTGATTGGTGGAGTGCTGCAGAGATGGTTGTCCTTCTGGAATGTTCTCCCATCTCCACAGAGGAACTCTGGAGCTCTGTCAGGGTGACCATTGGGTTCTTGGTCACCTCCCTGAACAAGTCCTTTCTCCCCCGATTGCTCAGTTTGGCCAGGTGGCCAACTCTAGAAAGAGTCTTGGTGGTTCCAAACTTCTTCCATTTAAGAATGATGGAGGTCACTGTGTTCTTCAATGCTCCAGAAATGTTTTGGTACCCTTTCCCAGATCTGTGCCTCGACACAATTCTGTCTCGAAGCTCTACGGTCAATTCCTTCAACCTTATGGCTTGGTTTTTGCTCTGACATACACTGACAAGGAGGTAAGGCAATAAATAGGCCACAGTGGTGAAGTAATTACAATTTAGCAATTAAACACTGGAGTGATAGATGTGCAGAAGATGAATGTGCAAGTAGAGATACTGGGGTACAAAGGAGCAAAAAATAAATAACAATATGGGGATGAGGTATTTGGACGGCCTACTTACAGATGGGCTATGTACAGGTACAATGGTCTGTGAGCTGCTCTGACAGCCGATGCTTAAAGTTAGTGAGGGAGATAGGAGTCTCCAGCTTCAGTGATTTTTGCAATTTGTTCCAGTCATTGGCAGCAGAGAACTGGAAGGAAAGGCGGCCAAAGGAGGAATTGGCTTTGGGGGTGACCAGTGAAATATACCTGCTGGAGCGCGTGCTATGGGTGGGTGCTGCTATGGTGACCAGTGAGTTGAGATAAGGCGGAGCTTTACCTAGCAAAGACTTATAGATGACCTGGAGCCAGTGGGATGGCGATGAATATGAAGCTAGGGCCAGCCAACGAGAACATACAGGGCTTTGGTGACAAAACGGATGGCACTGTGATAGACTGCATCCAAATTGCTGAGTAGAGTGTTAGAGGCTATTTTGTAAATGACATCCCCAAAGTCAAGGATTGATAGGATAGTCAGTTTTACGAGGGTATGTTTGGCAGCATGAGTGAAGGATGCTTTGTTGCGAAATAGGAAGCCGATTCTAGATTTAATTTTGGGATTGGAGATGCTTAATGTGAGTCTGTAAGAAGAGTTTACAGTCCAACCAGACATCTAGATATTTGTAGTTGTCCACATATTCTAAGTCAGAACCGTGCGGGCAGCAATCGGTTGAAGAGCATGCATTTAGTTTTACTTGAATTTAAGAGCAGTTGGAGGCAGTTGTATTGCATTGAAGCTCGTCTGAAGGTTAGTTAACACAGTGTACAAAGAAGGGCCAGAAGAGAAGAGGCCGGAAGTATACAGAATGGTGTCGACTGCATAGAGGTGGATCAGAGATTCACCAGCAGCAAGAGTGACATGTTTGATGTATACAGAGAAAAGAGTCGGCCCAAGAATTGAACCCTGTGGCACTCCCAAAGAGACTGCCAGAGATCCGGACAACAGGCCCTCCAATTTGACACACTGAACTCTGTATGAGAAGTAGTTGCCGAACTAGGCGAGGCAGTCAATTGAGAAACCAAGGCTGTTGAGTCTACCGATAAGAATATGGTGATCGACAGAGTCGAAAGCCTTGGCCAGGTTGATGACAACAGCTGCACAGAACTGTCTTTTATCGATGGCGGTTATGATATCGTTTAGGGATATGGTCACTAGTGTAACCAGAAGGAGAGGCCTCATTAAATACAGTAAATTCATTATCCTTAAGCCATGTTTAAGTCAGGCCAATCACATCAAGATTACGATCAGGATTAGTTCATTGACTATAACTACCTTGGAAGTGAGGGATCTAACCTTGAGCGGAGACCAACTCGGAAACCAGATTGCATAGCGGAGGACGTATGGTGGGATTCAAAATGGTCGGTGATCTGTGTGTTAACTTGTCTTTCAAATACCTTAGAAAGGCAGGGTAGGATACATATAGGTCTTTAACAGTTTGGGTCTAGAGTGTCTCCCACTTTGAAGAGGAGGATGACCACGGCAGCTTTCCAATCTTTTGGGAATCTCAGATGATACGAGAGAGAGGTTGAACAGGCTAGTAATAGGGGTGGCAACAATTTCGGCAGATCATATTAAAAAGAAAGGGTCCAGATTGTCTAGCCCAGCTGATTTGTAGGGGTCCAGATTTTGCAACCATTTCAGATCATCCGCTATCTGGATTTGGGTGAAGGACAAATGGGGAGGCTTGGGCAAGTTGCTGTGGGGGGGTGCAGGGCTGTCGACCAGGGTACAGGTAGCCAAGTGGAAAGCATGGCCAGCCGTAGAAAAATGCTCAATTTGTGGATTTATCGGCGGTGACAGTGTTTCCTAGCTTCAGTGCAGTGGGCAGCTGGGAGGAGGTGCTCTTATTCTCCATGGACTTTACAGTGTCCCAGAACCTTTTGGAATTTGTGCTACAGGATGCAAATTGCTGTTTGAAAAAGCTAGCCTTTGCTTTCCTAACTGCCTGTGTATATTGGTATCTAACATTCCTGAAAAGTTGCATATCATGGGGGCTATTCGATGCTAATGCAGTACGCCACAGGATGTTTTTCTGCTGGTCAAGGGCAGTCAGGTCAGGGGCGGCAGGGAAGCCTAGTGGTTAGAGCGTTGGACGAGTAACCGGAAGGTTGCAAGTTCAAACCCCCGAGCTGACAAGGTACAAATCTGTCATTCTGCTCCTGAACAGGCAGTTAACCCACTGTTCCTAGGCCGTCATTGAAAATAAGAATTTGTTCTTAACTGACTTGCCTAGTTAAATAAAGTTCAAATAAACGTGAAATAAATTAAACTACAGGAGGTTTGTGTAAGACTGATTTTCTGTCTAGCTCGGTTAGCTTTCCCCGCAGAAGTGTTACAGATATCTATAGCTTAAAGTGACAGATTGTTATGGGGATTTTTTATTATTATGCTAATTTTGATTTCCGTGCTTCAACCGGAAGGGGGTTAAGCAAAAAAATAAAAAATCCCTGAAATTATTTAGGCTTGCCATAACAAAGGGTTTGAATACTTATTGACTCAAGACATTTCAGCTTAAACATATTTTATTAATTTGTACAAATTTTCGGGAAAAAAATAATTCCACTTTGACATTATGGGGTATTGTGTGTAGGCCAGTGACATTTATAAAAAAAAATATATATATATATATATATTGTTTTAAATCTCAGTTATATATATTTTTAAATCTCATGTGGAAAAAGTCAAGGTGTGAGAATACTTTATGAAGGCACTGCCTTCATGCCTATTTCTGTTTTTTAGGCTTAAAGTGAAATTCCTAAGAAGAATCCTACTTACCCTGCTTCCACAGATCAGTAGCTCCACTTCCTCAGGTCTAAATAAACACTTGAGAGGCGACTCATTGGTGACCATCTGGAAGCCCCTCCTGAAGGCTTTGAACTGGCGCTCCACACTCTTATTAAGTATGTAATCACTATACAGAGACACAAATTCCTGGAGATCACAGATAGGAAACAGTCAAAACAATGTCATCATTCACTTCACTGGTCCTGTGATAGACTAGATACTTCAGTGGTCCTGTGATAAGACTAGATACTTCAGTGGTCCTGTGATATAGACTAGATACTTCAGTGGTCCTGTGATAAGACTAGATACTTCAGTGGTCCTGTGATAAGACTAGATACTTCAGTGGTCCTGTGATAAGACTAGATACTTCAGTGGTCCTGTGATAGACTAGATACTTCAGTGGTCCTGTGATAGACTAGATACTTCAGTGGTCCTGTGATAGACTAGATACTTCAGTGGTCCTGTGATAGACTAGATACTTCAGTGGTCCTGTGATAAGACTAGATACTTCAGTGGTCCTGTGATAAGACTAGATACTTCAGTGGTCCTGTGATAAGACTAGATACTTCAGTGGTCCTGTGATAAGACTAGATACTTCAGTGGTCCTGTGATAAGACTAGATACTTCAGTGGTCCTAGATACTTGATGAAGACTAGATACTTCAGTGGTCCTGTGATAGACTAGATACTTCAGTGGTCCTGTGATAGACTAGATACTTCAGTGGTCCTGTGATAGACTAGATACTAGATACTTCAGTGGTCCAGTGGTCCTGTGATAGACTAGATACTTCAGTGGTCCTGTGACAGACTAGATACTTCAGTGGTCCTGTGATAGACTAGATACTTCAGTGGTCCTGTGACAGACTAGATACTTCAGTGGTCCTGTGATAAGACTAGATACTTCAGTGGTCCTGTGATAGACTAGATACTTCAGTGGTCCTGTGATAGACTAGATACTTCAGTGGTCCTGTGACAGACTAGATACTTCAGTGGTCCTGTGATAGACTAGATACTTCAGCCAGTGGTCCTGTGATAGACTAGACAACAACAGGCATCTTACTTTTCTATTGTCCGCATTAACAGGTATCTTGTCCCCGTTTTCCTTCAGGTCATAAGTCATGGGGTCTCCAAACAGGTCAGTCTGTGAGATCTGAAAGGTGATCATCATGTCCTCCTCCACATCCCCCTCGTAGTCCAGCAGCTCCCTCAGACTCTGGTACAGAACCTGGCAGAGAACCATAGAGATAGTTAGAGGACTCAACGTTGTATCTGTCCTGTTGTGGCGTCTGCGAGAGCATGGGCATCGCCAATAGAGGGCATCTCCATTTTGAAGTAGTTCTTGTTCTACTATTTCTAATGAAAGGGTGCTGCCATGTAGTTCTTCTTCTATTTCTAATGAAAGGGTGCTGCCATGTAGTTCTTCTTCTATTTCTAATGAAAGGGTGCTGCCATGTAGTTCTTCTTCTACTATTTCTAATGAAAGGGTGCTGCCATGTAGTAGTTCTTCTACTATTTCTAATGAAAGGGTGCTGCCATGTGGAGTTTGAACATGTATTTACTGTCATCTGCAGTTATGAAATGTTTGCTCACAATTATTGTTATTATTATCATCATCATAATTATCATCTGACCCTGCTGGTCAAATAATAATAGGTCATTTTTAAAGATACATTATATCGCTGTAACACTTTAATTCTGCAAAAATATTAGTGGGTGTGTTCAGATCTAAAAGGTTTGTGTGGGGGAGGAGGGGGGGGTTAAAAAGGTAACATTGCCCTTCCTAACAGAGTGTAGGGTGGTATAATTCACACACACACACACACACACACACACACACACACACACACACACACACACACACACACACACACACACACACACACACACACACACACACACACACACACACACACACACACACACACACACACACACACACACACACACACACACACACACACAATTCAAAAGAGGCCCAGCCCATGGACTTCCATCAGCAGCAGCTTTGAATTCAGAAAAGCAAATGGATGCGTTTATGCTATAATGTTAGTGCATCGATTCGTTCTTCTAAATTAAAGTGCATCTCTTCAAACTAAAGGTCCCTGTATCGTATCGGAGCCCATGTATCTAGATATGTATCCAATCGTTTTGAAAAGGAAAGATGCCCATCCCTAATAATCATAATCATATTATTATTATTATTGTTATTATTATTGTTATTAATGTTATTATTATTGTTACTATTGTTATTATTGTTATTATTATTATTGTTATTATGATTATTGTTATTATTATTATTATGATTATTGTTATTATTATTATTATTGGTATTATTATTGTTATTATTATTATTATTATTATTATTGTTATTATTATTATTGTTATTATTATTATTGTTATTATTATTGTTATTATTATTATTATTATTATTATTATTTATTATTATTGTTATTATTATTATTGTTATCATTATTATTATTGTTATCATTATTATTATTGGTATTATTATTGTTATTATTATTATTGTTATTATTATTATTGTTATTATTATTATTATTATTGTTGTTATTATTATTATTGTTATTATTATTATTGTTATTATTATTATTATTATTATTATTTATTATTATTGTTGTTATTATTATTATTGGTATTATTATTGTTATTATTATTATTGGTATTATTATTGTTGTTATTATTATTATTGTTGTTATTATTGTTGTTATTGTTATTATTATTATTGTTGTTATTATTGTTATTATTGGTATTATTATTGTTGTTATTATTATTATTGTTGTTATTATTATTGTTGTTATTATTATTATTATTATTGTTATTATTATTGTTATTATTATTATTGTTGTTATTATTGTTATTATTATTGTTGTTGTTATTATTATTGTTATTATTACTACTATTATTATTATCATTATTATTGTTATTATTATTATTACTATTATTATTGTTATTATTCTGATTATTGTTATTATTATTGTTATTATTGTTATTACTATTATTATTACCATGACATTTAGCAGACACTTTTTTATACAAAGTGACTTCCTTTTTTCCCCTCTTTAAAAAAAAACTTATGGGCAACTCTATTAAAAAATTACATCGGCCATATTGATCATATTGGCCCTGCGATGGACTAGTGTCTTGTCCAAGGGTTGTACTTGTGTTTCAAGCTACTCACGCTCGGTGGTGTAAAGTACTTAAGTAAAAATACTTTACAGTACAACTTAAGTAGTATCTGTACTTTACTATTTATATTTTTGAGTACTTTTACTTTCCTTGAGAAAATATTATACTTTTTACTAAATACAATTTCCCGACACCCAAAAGTACTCGTTACACTTTGAATGCTTAGCAGGACAGGAAAATAGTCAAATTGACACACTTATCAACGAAATATCCCTGGTCATCCCTACTGACGCACTCACTAAACACGTTTGTAAATTATGTCCGAATGTTGGGAGCGTGCCTGTGGCTTTCCATAAATAAAATAAAATGGTGCCACCTGGTATGCTTAATATAAGGAATTTGAAATTATTTGCTTTTAATACTTAAGTATAGTTTAAACAAAATACTTTTACTCAAGTAAAGTTTTACTGGGTGACTTTTACTCGAGTCATTTTCTTTGAAGGTATTTTTTACCTTTACTCAAATAGTTGGGCACCATTTCCACCACTGCTACAGAAACAGGAGAGAAGCTCGGAAGCAGTTCTGGCACAAGCCTACTTACTAGATCATATCGTAACAGGTTTAAACATGTTACAGTAACGACATTACAAATCACACTGAAACACGTTGAAATATGTTCCACTACCGGGTGTGAGTCTGTCAGGTCCAGATAGGTGCCTAACTTCCCCATTAGTTTCCTGTAGACCACCATGGGGAAGTGAACATCCAGGATACAGTTGTTGTAGATGGCCAGGCCCAAGACGATGCCTATCAGGGTGAACTGGGCCTCGTTCTCCAGAGAGGACGGGTTGTACCAGAACAGCTTGGTGGACTCGTCGTACGTAAACATGCCTAAAGGAAGGAACACATTTCATTCATTCATTCATTAGTTTTTATTTATGTAGCCACAAATTGTCCACTTGCTACTGTGTTCCTTCTCTCCTCAATAATCCAACGTTCTTCTATAATAATAATAATAATATATGCCATTTAGCAGACGCTTTTATCCAAAGCGACTTACAGTCATGTGTGCATTCTCTCCCCTCCCTTGTCTGTCTGTCTGTCTGTCTGTCTGTCTGTCTGTCTGTCTGTCTGTCTGTCTGTCTGTCTGTCTGTCTGTCTGTCTGTCTGTCTGTCTGTCTGTCTGTCTGTCTGTCTGTCTGTCTGTCTGTCTGTCTGTCTGTCTGTCTGTCTGTCTGTCTGTCTGTCTTGGGAAACCATTAAAATCTATATTACAGTGACTGTCTAAAAAAATGTTAAAAATAAAAACACCACGAGGACAGTTGGACCGTTTGCTGATGAATAAACAATACTAAATAAACACCTGAGTGATCAGTGAGACGTGTCGTAAACATGTTTTGTCCTAATCTTCAAAAATGTTAAAGTAGCAGAATATCTTACCAATATCAGGATTGAACATCTCCTCGAGGACGAGCTGGAAAAACTCTTTAGACACTCCTCCCTCGTCCACACCCTGCTCTCCTTCAAACTCTACAAACAGCTGCTTCCTCAGGTCCGCTGGGTTCTCCATGGCGATCATCTCCAACTGTAGGACGCAGAAAAGCGGAGAAACAGCAAGATACACGACATGACCAAATGTATGTGGAACACCTGCTCGTCAAACATCTCATTCCAAAATCAGGGGCATTAATATAGAGTTGGTCCCCCCCTTTACAGCTATAACAGCCTCCATTATTCTGGGAAGGCTTTAATATGGAGTTGGTCCCCCCCTTTACAGCTATAACAGCCTCCATTATTCTGGGAAGGTATTAATATGGAGTTGGTCCCCCCCTTTACAGCTATAACAGCCTCCATTATTCTGGGAAGGCTTTAATATGGAGTTGGTCCCCCCCTTTACAGCTATAACAGCCTCCATTATTCTGGGAAGGCTTTAATATGGAGTTGGTCCCCCCCTTTACAGCTATAACAGCCTCCATTATTCTGGGAAGGCTTTAATATGGAGTTGGTCCCCCCTTTACAGCTATAACAGCCTCCATTATTCTGGGAAGGTATTAATATGGAGTTGGTCCCCCCTTTACAGCTATAACAGCCTCCATTATTCTGGGAAGGCATTAATATAGAGTTGGTCCCCCCCTTTACAGCTATAACAGCCTCCATTATTCTGGGAAGGCATTCATATGGAGTTGGTCCCCCCCTTTACAGCTATAACAGCCTCCATTATTCTGGGAAGGCATTAATATAGAGTTGGTCCCCCCCTTTACAGCTATAACAGCCTCCACTCTTCTGGGAAGGCTTTCCACTAGATGTTGGAACATTGCTAAGGGGACTTCCTTCCATTCAGCCACAAGAGCATTAGTGAGGTCGGGCACTGATGTTGGGCGATTAGGACTGGCTCGCAGTCGGCGTTCCAATTCACCCCAAAGGAGTTCAATGAGGTCAGGGTTCTGAACAGGCCAGTCAAGTTCTTCCACACCGATCTTAAACAATTTATTTTTTGAACCTCGCTTTGTGCACAGGGGCATTGTCATGCTGAAACAGGAACGGTCCTTCCCCAAACTGTTTCCACAAAGTTGAAGGCACAGAATCGTCTAGAATGTTGTTGTCGGCTGTAGTGTTAAGATTTCCCTTCACTGGGAGGCCTATTCCAAACGATGAAAAACAGCCCCAGACCATTATTCCTCCTCCACCAAACTTTACAGTTGGCACTATGCAGTCGGGCAAGTAGCGTTCTCTTGGCATCCTCCAAACCCAGATTCTTCCATTGGACTGCCAGATGGAGAAGAGTGATTCATGACTCCAGAGAAGGTGTTTCCACTGCTCCACAGTCCAATGGTGGCGAGCTTTACACCACTCCAGCTGATGCATGGCATTTGCACATGGTGATCTTAGGTTTGTGTGCTGCTGCTTGGCCACGGAAACCCATTTCATGAAGCTCGAAATGAACAGTTCTTTCGCTGCACTCGCTACACTCTGCTAACCATGTGTATGTGACAAATAAATTTTTATTTTGATTTAAAAATAGCTGTGAAGCAAATAGCTGTCCCAATCCAACCTGACAGAGTTTGAGAGGATCTGCAGAGAAGGATGGGAGAATAATTGTAATTAATGATAATTAATAATAATTAAATGTAATTGCTGCCAAAGGTGCTTCAACAAAGTACTGAGTAAAGGGTCTGAATCCTACGTCAACGGGGTCTGAATCCTACGTCAACGGGGTCTGAATCCTACGTCAACGGGGTCTGCATCCTACGTCAACGGGTCTGGATCCTACGAAGGGACAGTATTTCATGTAGTCCTCATTATATCCTGTTATATTCCTATCAGCAGAGAGACATGTAGTCCTCATTATATCCTGCTATAGTCCTATCAGCAGAGAGACATGTAGTCCTCATTATATCCTGTTATAGTCCAGGGAGGAACCCTGTGTATTCTGGACCAGGATCAGTCAATATGAGGAGGTAGAAACCCTGTGTATTCTGGACCAGGATCAGGTATCAGTCAATATGAGGAGGTAGAAACCCTGTGTATTCTGGACCAGGATCAGGTATCAGTCAATATGGGGAGGGAGGAACCCTGTGTATTCTGGACCAGGATCAGGTATCAGTCAATATGAGGAGGGAGAAACCCTGTGTATTCTGGACCAGGATCAGTCAATATGAGGAGGTAGAAACCCTGTGTATTCTGGACCAGAATCAGTCACTATGAGGAGGGAGAAACCCTGTGTATTCTGGACCAGGATCAGGTATCAGTCAATATGGGGAGGGAGGAACCCTGTGTATTCTGGACCAGGATCAGGTATCAGTCAATATGAGGAGGGAGAAACCCTGTGTATTCTGGACCAGGATCAGGTATCAGTCAATATGAGGAGGGAGAAACCCTGTGTATTCTGGACCAGGATCAGGTATCAGTCAATATGAGGAGGGAGGAACCCTGTGTATTCTGGCCTATGATCAGTCAATATGAGGAGGGAGAAACCCTGTGTATTCTGAACCAGGATCAGGTATCAGTCAATATGAGGAGGGAGGAACCCTGTATATTCTGAACCAGGATCAGGTATCAGTCAATATGAGGAGGGAGAAACCCTGTGTATTCTGAACCAGGATCAGGTATCAGTCAATATGAGGAGGGAGAAACCCTGTGTATTCTGGACCAGGATCAGGTATCAGTCAATATGAGGAGGGAGAAACCCTGTGTATTCTGAACCAGGATCAGTCACTATGAGGAGGGAGAAACCCTGTGTATTCTGAACCAGGATCAGTCAATAGGAGGAGGGAGAAACCCTGTGTATTCTGAACCAGGATCAGTCACTATGAGGAGGGAGGAACCCTGTGTATTCTGGACCAGGGAACTCCTGTTATTTTTTTTATTTTATTTTACCTTTATTTAACTAGGCAAGTCAGTTAAGAACAAATTCTTATTTTCAAAGACGGCCTAGGAACAGTGGGTTAACTGCCTGTTCAGGGGCAGGACGACAGATTTTGTACCTTGTCAGCTCGGGGATTTGAACTTGCAACCTTTCGGTTAACTAGTCCAATGCTCTAACCACTGGGCCACCCTAACCACTGGGACATCACACAGGAAGAACACTGCTTCTATGGTTTTACCCTGACAGACAGGCTTGATACCGACACTTCTTCTATGGTTTTACTCTGACAGACAGGCTTGATACTGACACTTCTTCTATGGTTTTACCCTGACAGACAGGCTTGATACTGACACTTCTTCTATGGTTTTACTCTGACAGACAGGCTTGATACTGACACTTCTTCTATGGTTTTACTCTGACAGACAGGCTTGATACTGACACTTCTTCTATGGTTTTACTCTGACAGACAGGCTTGATACTGACACTTCTATGGTTTTATGTAAAGGATGGTTTATTCTACATGGACCCGTTACTACATTTAAAAGTTATCAAAAAACTTAGTTTATAATATCTAAATACATTTAGGGAATTCTTCTCATATGACTCCGTAGACGACGGACCTATTCAACACTTCCTCTGGCATTACATCTACATTTACATTTAAGTCATTTAGCAGACGCTCTTATCCAGAGCGACTTACAAATTGGTGCATTCACCTTATGACATCCAGTGGAACAGTCACTTTACAATAGTGCATCTAAATCTTAAAGGGGGGGGGGTGAGAATGATTACTTATCCTATCCTAGGTATCCTAGGTATCTTCACAAGGTCCTTTGCTGTTGTTCCGGGATTGATTTGCGCTTTTCGCACCAAAGTACGTTCATCTCTAGAATTCTTCTCATACGACTCCGCAGACGACGGACCTATTCAACACTTCCTCTGGCATCTCACCGTACATCTGCCTGTAGTTACTGAACTCAATCTGCAGGAGGTTTGTTGTGACTGAGTGGAGAGGAAACCGCCGCGGACTAAGTTCTGACAGATGGGGTGTGCCTTAGTGGTGGCAAGGACACACCCACATCAAACCACACCCCCAAGCCAACTCACGTTTGGCTTCCGTCATGGCCGCCAGCATTTCTTAATAACGAGCAACCCCCCCCCCCACACACAAAAAATGAGGCCAAATCAGCAGGTGCAGTTCCCCTTCAACATTACACCAACAAGTGTCTGTGTGTCTGCCTGTCTGTGTGTGTGTGTGTGTGTGTGTGTGTGTGTGTGTGTGTGTGTGTGTGTGTGTGTGTGTGTGTGTGTGTGTGTGTGTGTGTGTGTGTGTGTGTGTGTGTGTGTGTGTGTGTGTGTGTGTGTGTGTGTGTGTGTGTGTGTGTGTGTGTGTGTGTGTGTGACTCACCCTGACGAGGGCGTCGTCGATGATGTGGTCTCGTCGTACTTTGAGCCTGAGGTATGGGTTGAGCTGCTGTCCTTGTACCAGGCTGTAGAGCGCTGTGATCCTCCTCTCGCTGTACATGCTGATGCGGTTGTCGTAGTACAGTCCCAGGCTCTTGGTGCAGGCGTTGAGGATGAAGGGACAGCTCTGGAAGGAGAACTTACTCTCCGAGTCCACCTTGAAGAAGGTGAAGTCCTTGTCCATCTCTAGAACATCGTTCAACGGCTCGTTGACAAACTCCTCGAAGGGAATGAGGGGTCGTCTGCAGTCCAGGGTCCTGACTCCCAGCTCCTTTTCAATTGATTTGATTTGAAATATATTGTATTTAAATCATTGTGGATAACACAGAAACCAGATCAATATATTTCCATTGAGGTCGTCTCACCTTCTCCAAAGGGTCGACCCGGGGCCCCTTCTTGTTACTCCTCTCCTCCCCCAGGAGCTCCTGCAGGGTGAGCTCGCTGGACTCTGATGCAGGCTCCTCCTCCTCATTGTGACCCGTATCCAGGTCTCCTCCCAGGACGTTGGCGTAGAACACCAGCTTCAAAAACAATCAAACTTTATTTAAACATGCATTAAAAACGCTTTACAGTAAAACAAGATTATTATTTTTTTCAAGACAGATACCCAATCGGGTGGCTCACACTTTTCTCGTCAATGATTTTGAAAAAAACTGGAAAGCAAATGATCCTCCATCACTACGTGTGCAGCAGGTAGCCTAGTGGTTAGAGTGTAGAGGCAGCAGGTAGCCTAGTGGTTAGAGTGTAGAGGCAGCAGGTAGCCTAGTGGTTAGAGTGTAGAGGCAGCAGGTAGCCTAGTGGTTAGAGTGTAGAGGCGGCAGCGTAGCCTAGTGGTTAGAGTGTAGAGGTGGCAGGTAGCCTAGTGGTTAGAGTGTAGAGGCAGCAGGGTAGCCTAGTGGTTAGAGTGTAGAGGCGGCAGGGTAGCCTAGTGGTTAGAGTGTAGAGGCAGCAGCGTAGCCTAGTGGTTAGAGTGTAGAGGCAGCAGGTAGCCTAGTGGTTAGAGTGTAGAGGCGGCAGGTAGCCTAGTGGTTAGAGTGTAGAGGCAGCAGGGTAGCCTAGTGGTTAGAGTGTAGAGGAAGCAGCGTAGCCTAGTGGTTAGAGTGTAAAGGCAGCAGCGTAGCCTAGTGGTTAGAGTGTAGAGGCGGCAGGTAGCCTAGTGGTTAGAGTGTAGAGGCAGCAGCGTAGCCTAGTGGTTAGAGTGTAGAGGCGGCAGGTAGCCAAGTGGTTAGAGTGTAGAGGCGGCAGGGTAGCCTAGTGGTTAGAGTGTAGAGGCGGCAGGAAGCCTTGTGGTTAGAGTGTAGACGCGGCAGGTAGCCTAGTGGTTACATAGAGGCGGCAGGTAGCCTAGTGGTTAGAGTGTAGAGGCGGCAGGTAGCCTAGTGGTTAGAGTGTAGAGGCGGCAGGTAGCCTAGTGGATAGAGTGTAGAGGCAGCAGGTAGCCTAGTGGTTAGAGTGTAGAGGAGGCAGGTAGCCTAGTGGTTAGAGTGTAGAGGAGGCAGGTAGCCTAGTGGTTAGAGTGTGCTCGGTAGCAGTGAGAACATGTGGGTCTGAGCAGGTGTGATGTCATTGATGTGCGCGGTAGCAGTGAGACCATGTGGGTCTGGGCAGGTGTGATGTCATTGATGTGCGCGGTAGCAGTGAGAACATGTGGGGTCTGAGCAGGTGTGATGTCATTGATGTGCGCGGTAGAAGTGAGAACATGTGGGGTCTGAGCAGGTGTGATGTCATTGATGTGCGCGGTAGCAGTGAGAACATGTGAGTCTGAGCAGGTGTGATGTCATTGATGTGCGCGTTAGCAGTGAGAACATGTGGGGTCTGAGCAGGTGTGATGTCATTGATGTGCGCGTTAGCAGTGAGAACATGTGGGGTCTGAGCAGGTGTGATGTCATTGATGTGCGCGTTAGCAGTGAGAACATGTGGTGTCTGAGCAGGTGTGATGTCATTGATGTGCGCGGTAGCATTGAGAACATGTGGGGTCTGAGCAGGTGTGATGTCATTGATGTGGTAGTCTGTTTGTTGTCCCTTGTATGGTTGTTATTGTTTGAAAATACAAATTATATCAAATTTTTAAAAAGTCTTCAAAAAAATATAAATATACAAAAATAAAAAAAATAAAACAGAAATCATTAATTAAAAAGGACAGTAACATCATTGTTTAAAGGCTAAAAAGGTGCGTTTTTCAAAAACCTTGACTGTGTCTGTACCTCTTACCTGACAGGGCAAGTTGTTCCATAGCTGTAGGGCGAGAGTGTTCTGCTCCCAGCCTTGGTTCTACACCTAGGTATTTCTACTCCTAGGTATTGCTAATGGACCTTGGTTCTACTCCTAGGTATTGCTAATGGACCTTGGTTCTACTCCTAGGTATTGCTAATGGACCTTGGTTCTACTCCTAGGTATTGCTAATGGACCTTGGTTCTACTCCTAGGTATTGCTAATGGACCTTGGTTCTACTCCTAGGTATTGCTAATGGACCTTGGTTCTTCTCCTAGGTATTGCTAATGGACCTTGGTTCTACTCCTAGGTATTCCTAATGGACCTTGGTTCTACTCCTAGGTATTGCTAATGGACCTTGGTTCTACTCCTAGGTATTGCTAATGGACCTTGGTTCTACTCCTAGGTATTGCTAATGGACCTTGGTTCTACTCCTAGGTATTGCTAATGGACCTTGGTTCTACTCCTAGGTAATGCTAATGGACCTTGGTTCTACTCCTAGGTATTGCTAATGGACCATGTTTCTACTCCTAGGTATTCCTAATGGACCTTGGTTCTACTCCTAATTATTGCTAATGGACCTTGTTTCTACTCCTAGGTATTGCTAATGGACCTTGGTTCTACTCCTAAGTATTGCTAATGGACCTTGGTTCTACTCCTAGGTATTCCTAATGGACCTTGGTTCTACTCCTAAGTA
The DNA here is from genome assembly GCF_021184085.1 of Oncorhynchus gorbuscha. Taxonomy (NCBI): domain Eukaryota; kingdom Metazoa; phylum Chordata; class Actinopteri; order Salmoniformes; family Salmonidae; genus Oncorhynchus; species Oncorhynchus gorbuscha. The sequence continues at coordinate 2,246,071 of NC_060187.1, read as the reverse complement.
TTGCTAATGGACCATGGTTCTACTCCTAGGTATTGCTAATGGACCATGTTTCTACTCCTAGGTATTCCTAATGGACCTTGGTTCTACTCCTAGGTATTCCTAATGGACCTTGGTTCTACTCCTAGGTATTGCTAATGGACCTTGGTTCTACTCCTAGGTATTGCTAATGGACCTTGGTTCTACTCCTAGGTATTGCTAATGGACCTTGGTTCTACTCCTAGGTATTGCTAATGGACCTTGGTTCTACTCCTAGGTATTGCTAATGGACCTTGGTTCTACTCCTAGGTATTGCTAATGGACCTTGGTTCTACTCCTAGGTATTGCTAATGGACCTTGGTTCTACTCCTAGGTATTGCTAATGGACCTTGGTTCTACTCCTAGGTATTGCTAATGGACCTTGGTTCTACTCCTAGGTATTGCTAATGACCTTGGTTCTACTCCTAGGTATTGCTAATGGACCTTGGTTCTACTCCTAGGTATTGCTAATGGACCTTGGTTCTACTCCTAGGTATTGCTAATGGACCTTGGTTCTACTCCTAAGTATTGCTAATGGACCTTGGTTCTACTCCTAAGTATTGCTAATGGACCTTGGTTCTACTCCTAAGTATTGCTAATGGACCTTGGTTCTACTCCTAAGTATTGCTAATGGACGTTGGTTCTACTCCTAGGTATTGCTAATGGACCTTGGTTCTACTCCTATGTATTGCTAATGGACCTTGGTTCTACTCCTAGGTATTGCTAATGGACCTTGGTTCTACTCCTAGGTATTGCTAATGGACCTTGGTTCTACTCCTAGGTATTTCTACTCCGAGATAATGCTAATGGACCTTGGTTCTACTCCAAGATAAAGCCAATGGACCTTGGATCTACTCCTAGGTATTGCTAATGGACCTTGGTTCTACTCCGAGATAATGCTAATGGACCTTGGTTCTACTCCTAGGTATTGCTAATGGACCTTGGTTCTACTCCTAGGTAATGCTAATGGACCTTGGTTCTACTCCTAGGTATTGCTAATGGACCATGTTTCTACTCCTAGGTATTCCTAATGGACCTTGGTTCTACTCCTAATTATTGCTAATGGACCTTGTTTCTACTCCTAGGTATTGCTAATGGACCTTGGTTCTACTCCTAAGTATTGCTAATGGACCTTGGTTCTACTCCTAGGTATTGCTAATGGACCTTGGTTCTACTCCTAGGTATTGCTAATGGACCTTGGTTCTACTCCTAGGTATTGCTAATGGACCTTGGTTCTACTCCTAGGTAATGCTAATGGACCTTGGTTCTACTCCTAGGTATTGCTAATGGACCATGTTTCTACTCCTAGGTATTCCTAATGGACCTTGGTTCTACTCCTAATTATTGCTAATGGACCTTGTTTCTACTCCTAGGTATTGCTAATGGACCTTGGTTCTACTCCTAAGCTAATGGACCTTGGTTCTTCTAGGTATTGCTAATGGACCTTGGTTCTACTCCTAGGTATTGCTAATGGACCTTGGTTCTACTCCTAGGTATTGCTAATGGACCTTGGTTCTACTCCTAGGTATTGCTAATGGACCTTGGTTCTACTCCTAGGTAATGCTAATGGACCTTGGTTCTACTCCTAGGTATTGCTAATGGACCATGTTTCTACTCCTAGGTATTGCTAATGGACCATGTTTCTACTCCTAGGTATTCCTAATGGACCTTGGTTCTACTCCTAATTATTGCTAATGGACCTTGTTTCTACTCCTAGGTATTGCTAATGGACCTTGGTTCTACTCCTAGGTATTGCTAATGGACCTTGGTTCTACTCCTAGGTAATGCTAATGGACCTTGGTTCTACTCCTAGGTATTGCTAATGGACCATGGTTCTACTCCTAGGTATTGCTAATGGACCATGTTTCTACTCCTAGGTATTCCTAATGGACCTTGGTTCTACTCCTAATTATTGCTAATGGACCTTGTTTCACTCCTAGGTATTGCTAATGGACCTTGGTTCTACTCCTAAGTATTGCTAATGGACCTTGGTTCTACTCCTAGGTATTGCTAATGGACCTTGGTTCTACTCCTAGGTAATGCTAATGGACCTTGGTTCTACTCCTAGGTATTGCTAATGGACCATGTTTCTACTCCTAGGTATTCCTAATGGACCTTGGTTCTACTCCTAATTATTGCTAATGGACCTTGTTTCTACTCCTAGGTATTGCTAATGGACCTTGGTTCTACTCCTAAGTATTGCTAATGGACCTTGGTTCTACTCCTAGGTATTCCTAATGGACCTTGGTTCTACTCCTAGGTATTGCTAATGGACCTTGTTTCTACTCCTAGGTATTGCTAATGGACCTTGGTTCTACTCCTAGGTATTGCTAATGGACCTTGGTTCTACTCCTAGGTAATGCTAATGGACCTTGGTTCTACTCCTAGGTATTGCTAATGGACCTTGGTTCTACTCCTAGGTATTGCTAATGGACCATGTTTCTACTCCTAGGTATTCCTAATGGACCTTGGTTCTACTCCTAATTATTGCTAATGGACCTTGTTTCTACTCCTAGGTATTGCTAATGGACCTTGGTTCTACTCCTAAGTATTGCTAATGGACCTTGGTTCTACTCCTAGGTATTGCTAATGGACCTTGGTTCTACTCCTAGGTATTGCTAATGGACCTTGGTTCTACTCCTAGGTATTGCTAATGGACCTTGGTTCTACTCCTAGGTATTGCTAATGGACCTTGGTTCTACTCCTAGGTATTGCTAATGGACCTTGGTTCTACTCCTAGGTATTGCTAATGGACCTTGGTTCTACTCCTAGGTATTTCTACTCCGAGATAATGCTAATGGACCTTGGTTCTACTCCAAGATAAAGCCAATGGACCTTGGATCTACTCCTAGGTATTGCTAATGGACCTTGGTTCTACTCCGAGATAATGCTAATGGACCTTGGTTCTACTCCTAGGTATTGCTAATGGACCTTGGTTCTACTCCTAGGTAATGCTAATGGACCTTGGTTCTACTCCTAGGTATTGCTAATGGACCATGTTTCTACTCCTAGGTATTCCTAATGGACCTTGGTTCTACTCCTAATTATTGCTAATGGACCTTGTTTCTACTCCTAGGTATTGCTAATGGACCTTGGTTCTACTCCTAAGTATTGCTAATGGACCTTGGTTCTACTCCTAGGTATTGCTAATGGACCTTGGTTCTACTCCTAGGTATTGCTAATGGACCTTGGTTCTACTCCTAGGTATTGCTAATGGACCTTGGTTCTACTCCTAGGTAATGCTAATGGACCTTGGTTCTACTCCTAGGTATTGCTAATGGACCATGTTTCTACTCCTAGGTATTCCTAATGGACCTTGGTTCTACTCCTAATTATTGCTAATGGACCTTGTTTCTACTCCTAGGTATTGCTAATGGACCTTGGTTCTACTCCTAGGTATTGCTAATGGACCTTGGTTCTACTCCTAGGTAATGCTAATGGACCTTGGTTCTACTCCTAGGTATTGCTAATGGACCATGGTTCTACTCCTAGGTATTGCTAATGGACCATGTTTCTACTCCTAGGTATTCCTAATGGACCTTGGTTCTACTCCTAATTATTGCTAATGGACCTTGTTTCTACTCCTAGGTATTGCTAATGGACCTTGGTTCTACTCCTAAGTATTGCTAATGGACCTTGGTTCTACTCCTAGGTATTGCTAATGGACCTTGGTTCTACTCCTAGGTAATGCTAATGGACCTTGGTTCTACTCCTAGGTATTGCTAATGGACCATGTTTCTACTCCTAGGTATTCCTAATGGACCTTGGTTCTACTCCTAATTATTGCTAATGGACCTTGTTTCTACTCCTAGGTATTGCTAATGGACCTTGGTTCTACTCCTAGGTATTGCTAATGGACCTTGGTTCTACCTTGGTTCTACTCCTAGGTATTGCTAATGGACCTTGGTTCTACTCCTAGGTATTGCTAATGGACCTTGGTTCTACTCCTAGGTATTGCTAATGGACCTTGGTTCTGGTATTGCTAATGGACCTTGGTTCTACTCCTAGGTAATGCTAATGGACCTTGGTTCTACTCCTGTATTGCTAATGGACCTTGGTTCTACTCCTAGGTATTGCTAATGGACCTTGGTTCTACTCCTAGGTATTGCTAATGGACCTTGTTTCTACTCCTAGGTATTCCTAATGGACCTTGGTTCTACTCCTAGGTATTGCTAATGGACCTTGGTTCTACTCCTAGGTATTGCTAATGGACCTTGGTTCTACTCCTAGGTATTGCTAATGGACCTTGGTTCTACTCCTAGGTATTGCTAATGGACCTTGGTTCTACTCCTAGGTATTGCTAATGGACCTTGGTTCTACTCCTAGGTATTGCTAATGGACCATGTTTCTACTCCTAGGTATTCCTAATGGATAATTATTGCTAATGGACCTTGTTTCTACTCCTAGGTATTGCTAATGGACCTTGGTTCTACTCCTAAGTATTGCTAATGGACCTTGGTTCTACTCCTAGGTATTCTAATGGACCTTGGTTCTACTCCTAGGTATTGCTAATGGACCTTGGTTCTACTCCTAGGTATTGCTAATGGACCTTGGTTCTACTCCTAGGTATTGCTAATGGACCTTGGTTCTACTCCTAGGTATTCCTAATGGACCTTGGTTCTACTCTAATTATTGCTAATGGACCTTGTTTCTACTCTACTCCTAGGTATTGCTAATGGACCTTGGTTCTACTCCTAGGTATTGCTAATGGACCTTGGTTCTACTCCTAGGTATTGCTAATGGACCTTGGTTCTACTCCTAGGTATTGCTAATGGACCTTGGTTCTACTCCTAGGTATTGCTAATGGACCTTGGTTCTACTCCTAGGTATTGCTAATGGACCTTGGTTCTACTCCTAAGTATTGCTAATGGACCATGGTTCTACTCCTAGGTATTGCTAATGGACCATGTTTCTACTCCTAGGTATTCCTAATGGACCTTGGTTCTACTCCTAGGTATTCCTAATGGACCTTGGTTCTACTCCTAGGTATTGCTAATGGACCTTGGTTCTACTCCTAGGTATTGCTAATGGACCTTGGTTCTACTCCTAAGTATTGCTAATGGACCTTGGTTCTACTCCTAGGTATTGCTAATGGACCTTGGTTCTACTCCTAGGTATTGCTAATGGACCTTGGTTCTACTCCTAGGTAATGCTAATGGACCTTGGTTCTACTCCTAGGTAATGCTAATGGACCTTGGTTCTACTCCTAGGTATTGCTAATGGACCATGTTTCTACTCCTAGGTATTCCTAATGGACCTTGGTTCTACTCCTAATTATTGCTAATGGACCTTGTTTCTACTCCTGGTATTGCTAATGGACCTTGGTTCTACTCCTAGGTATTGCTAATGGACCTTGGTTCTACTCCTAGGTAATGCTAATGGACCTTGGTTCTACTCCTAGGTATTGCTAATGGACCATGGTTCTACTCCTAGGTATTGCTAATGGACCATGTTTCTACTCCTAGGTATTCCTAATGGACCTTGGTTCTACTCCTAATTATTGCTAATGGACCTTGTTTCTACTCCTAGGTATTGCTAATGGACCTTGGTTCTACTCCTAAGTATTGCTAATGGACCTTGGTTCTACTCCTAGGTATTGCTAATGGACCTTGGTTCTACTCCTAGGTAATGCTAATGGACCTTGGTTCTACTCCTAGGTATTGCTAATGGACCATGTTTCTACTCCTAGGTATTCCTAATGGACCTTGGTTCTACTCCTAATTATTGCTAATGGACCTTGTTTCTACTCCTAGGTATTGCTAATGGACCTTGGTTCTACTCCTAAGTATTGCTAATGGACCTTGGTTCTACTCCTAGGTATTCCTAATGGACCTTGGTTCTACTCCTAGGTATTGCTAATGGACCTTGTTTCTACTCCTAGGTATTGCTAATGGACCTTGGTTCTACTCCTAGGTATTGCTAATGGACCTTGGTTCTACTCCTAGGTAATGCTAATGGACCTTGGTTCTACTCCTAGGTAATGCTAATGGACCTTGGTTCTACTCCTAGGTATTGCTAATGGACCATGTTTCTACTCCTAGGTATTCCTAATGGACCTTGGTTCTACTCCTAATTATTGCTAATGGACCTTGTTTCTACTCCTAGGTATTGCTAATGGACCTTGGTTCTACTCCTAAGTATTGCTAATGGACCTTGGTTCTACTCCTAGGTATTGCTAATGGACCTTGGTTCTACTCCTAGGTAATGCTAATGGACCTTGGTTCTACTCCTAGGTATTGCTAATGGACCATGTTTCTACTCCTAGGTATTCCTAATGGACCTTGGTTCTACTCCTAATTATTGCTAATGGACCTTGTTTCTACTCCTAGGTATTGCTAATGGACCTTGGTTCTACTCCTAAGTATTGCTAATGGACCTTGGTTCTACTCCTAGGTATTCCTAATGGACCTTGGTTCTACTCCTAGGTATTGCAAATGGACCTTGGTTCTACTCCTAGGTATTGCTAATGGACCTTGGTTCTACTCCTAGGTATTCCTAATGGACCTTGGTTCTACTCCTAATTATTGCTAATGGACCTTGTTTCTACTCCTAGGTATTGCTAATGGACCTTGGTTCTACTCCTAGGTATTGCTAATGGACCTTGGTTCTACTCCTAGGTATTCCTAATGGACCTTGGTTCTACTCCTAGGTATTGCTAATGGACCTTGGTTCTACTCCTAGGTATTGCTAATGGACCTTGGTTCTACTCCTAGGTATTGCTAATGGCCCTTGGTTCTACTCCTAAGTATTGCTAATGGACCATGGTTCTACTCCTAGGTATTGCTAATGGACCATGTTTCTACTCCTAGGTATTCCTAATGGACCTTGGTTCTACTCCTAGGTATTCCTAATGGACCTTGGTTCTACTCCTAGGTATTGCTAATGGACCTTGGTTCTACTCCTAGGTATTGCTAATGGACCTTGGTTCTACTCCTAGGTATTGCTAATGGACCTTGGTTCTACTCCTAGGTATTGCTAATGGACTCCTAGGTATTGCTAATGGACCTTGGTTCTACTCCTAGGTATTGCTAATGGACCTTGGTTCTACTCCTAGGTATTGCTAATGGACCTTGGTTCTACTCCTAGGTATTGCTAATGGACCTTGGTTCTACTCCTAAGTATTGCTAATGGACCTTGGTTCTACTCCTAGGTATTGCTAATGGACCTTGGTTCTACTCCTAGGTATTGCTAATGGACCTTGGTTCTACTCCTAGGTATTGCTAATGGACCTTGGTTCTACTCCTAGGTATTGCTAATGGACCTTGGTTCTACTCCTAGGTATTGCTAATGGACCTTGGTTCTACTCCTAGGTATTGCTAATGGACCTTGGTTCTACTCCTAGGTATTGCTAATGGACCTTGGTTCTACTCCTAAGTATTGCTAATGGACCTTGGTTCTACTCCTAAGTATTGCTAATGGACGTTGGTTCTACTCCTAGGTATTGCTAATGGACCTTGGTTCTACTCCTATGTATTGCTAATGGACCTTGGTTCTACTCCTAGGTATTGCTAATGGACGTTGGTTCTTCTCCTAGGTATTGCTAATGGACCTTGGTTCTACTCCTAGGTATTGCTAATGGACCTTGGTTCTACTCCTAGGTATTGCTAATGGACCTTGGTTCTACTTCTAGGTATTCCTAATGGACCTTGGTTCTACTCCTAGGTATTGCTAATGGACGTTGGTTCTACTCCTAGGTATTGCTAATGGACGTTGGTTCTACTCCTAGGTATTGCTAATGGACGTTGGTTCTACTCCTAGGTATTGCTAATGGACCTTGGTTCTACTCCTAGGTATTGCTAATGGACGTTGGTTCTATTGCTAATAGTTTGTATGGAACGAGCATGTCCGTCAGATCAGATTGACCAAGGCAGTTTCATATCAGTACCTTCAGACACTTGGCTGCAGCCACCACACACTCATCATCGTTGACCAGACTGTCGCTGTCGTACTCGTTGCTGATTACCTTGATAAATGAGAATAATACATTTAAACATGTGTATAAAGCACTTCACTGTACTGTTTACACCTGCTGTATCCTGTGTATGTGACAAATCACTTCTGGTTTAGATTGAGTTAGCACTATTCATTACAGAGGAATCAAACTCTAGGTAGGTAGAAACTGACTAAATGAATAGAGAATATTGAGCATGTAACTGTGCATTCTGTATAATTCAGTCTGGTCGACTGTGAGCATGAATGAAAAAAAAAAAGAATAAGCTTAAAATCAGGTAAAGAATGTAACGTTACCGTGTAGGTGATGAGCTGCTGAAAGGTCTCCATCATGCGTCTGATGTGCTCTACACTGTACTGAGACCACAGGCGCGTCAGCTTGGCCAGGGCAGGCAGAGGGAGTTTACTCATACACTTACAGAACAGAGGCATGGCCAACTCCAGGTACTCTGGGCTGTGGAGGCTGCTGTTCTCCAGCACGATGATGAAGATGTTCAGGTAGTCTGGGTTGGTGTCGTACACGTCTAGATAGGTTAGATCCAGCTCTACGTTGGGAGTTAGGTAGACCAGGGCGTTGAGGAAGGCTGATTCCATCTTCTCGTTGGAGAGGAGTCTGTCGTACACTCTCCTCACAGCTTCTATGTCCACTGAGACCTCCACAGGACCCAGTCTGTTCTCCGTCGATCCCGTCGCTCCCTCCATGGATGCCGAGGCCTCTGATTCCTGCTCCATGGCGGTGGTTCTCTCCTTGTCGTCCTCGTCCTTGTCCTCATCTTTGGCCTGGTGGGTCTTACGCTGCTCCTTGGTGTTGGGGTGCTGCTCCTTGGTGTTGGGGTGCTGCTCCTGGTCTTTCCTGAAGCTCTGCACCAGCCCGTCGGCGTTGGAGAAGATCCTCCCGATGACTCGGATCAGAGGAGAGTAGTCCTTCTTCCCCTCACAGATACTCAGGATCTCATACACTTTCTCCTCGGTCAGGTAATGCACCTCTGGACACAGAAATCACAGGGAAAATGAATGCATGGGCAACCATTTAATTCTCTCTAAAATGAATGCATGAACAACCATTTAATTCTCTCAAGAAAAAAGGTCACACAGGGCAGTGCACTATACAGGGTGCCATTTTGGGACTGTGAAAAGTATTGCGTTTACCTCTGAAGTCTTCCCTAGGAGGAAACAGGTTGTCTTCGTGGTCTGGCATCTTCCCGTGACGGTCGCCCAATAAGGTAGGGTGGGTTTCTTTGGCACTGCTGTTGTCAGGGAAGGCAGCAGAGTGACGACCACACAGTTTGGCATTCATTTTATAGAGCTCCAGGGCTCTGATGGCCGCCGCGTTGTGATCCAGCGGTTGAAAGCCAAGACACGAAGCACAGAACTCATTCGTGCAGGCCCCATTTCCACAGCCCTCTGTTAACTGGCTAAAGTAGCGCTCGATTAGATGCTTTGCAGCCGCTCTCTTCCTGTACAAGACATTCAAACAGGAAGTGATATTCAAACAGGAAGTGACAAGGTTTTAGTACGATGACCATTGAAAAGGAAGCTTGCTCATCACATGACTAACAAATCACACAAGATACAATGTTATTTAAAAAGCACAAAAACAATCAAAACAGTGAGAATAAACTAGCGATGCAACAAGTATGCTAAATGTACTAATGGTAAGTTAATCACAGCATTGCATGCATTTGGAGGGAAATGTAGCAAATGGATCCATATTATATAATGATAATATCTATCCTTACATCACAATGTCATATCAGAATGATAATATCTATCCTTACATATCAGAATGATAATATCTATCCTTACATATCAGAATGATAATATCTATCCTTACATATCAGAATGATAATATCTATCCTTACATATCAGAATGATAATATCTATCCTTACATATCAGAATGATAATATCTATCCTTACATATCAGAATGATAATATCTATCCTTACATATCAGAATGATATGGTGGTCCTGTAGCTCAGTTGGTAGAGCATGGCGCTTGTAACGCCAGGGTAGTGGGTTCAATCCCGGGGACCACCCATACGTAGAATGTATGCACACATGACTGTAAGTCGCTTTGGATAAAAGCGTCTGCTAAATGGCATATATTATTATATATTATTATTATTATATATTATAATATCTATCCTTACATATCAGAATGATAATATCTATCCTTACATATCAGAATGATAATATCTATCCTTACATATCAGAATGATAATATCTATCCTTACATATCAGAATGATAATATCTATACTTACATATCAGAATGATAATATCTATACTTACATATCAGAATGATAATATCTATACTTACATATCAGAATGATAATATCTATCCTTACATATCAGAATGATAATATCTATCCTTACATATCAGAATGATAATATCTATCCTTACATATCAGAATGATAATATCTATACATATCAGAATGATAATATCTATACTTACATATCAGAATGATAATATCTATCCTTACATATCAGAATGATAATATCTATCCTTACATATCAGAATGATAATATCTATACTTACATATCAGAATGATAATATCTATCCTTACATATCAGAATGATAATATCTATCCTTACATATCAGAATGATAATATCTATACTTACATATCAGAATGATAATATCTATCCTTACATATCAGAATGATAATATCTATCCTTACATATCAGAATGATAATATCTATACTTACATCAATCACAATGTCATATTAGTATGATAATATCTATCCTTACACCACAGTGTCATATCAGAATGATATTTCACAATACATGTTCAGTCCAAATAGGAATTGCAGAACAATTGTTTTCAAAAAACTGTGTGCCAAATGAGGTGTCTCATGGGAATCTGGGGCATTAGTAGTAGAAACATGCCTGTACCTGCCACTTACATTCGGCTTGGTTTAGTGTGCTCTGTGATGTAGGTAACTGGACTCTGAAACGGACGAGATGGGAGGAAGTTAGAGAACTAACCTTTGAGGATCATCTTTATATTAGGCTTTCCAAAATAAACGTCCGTAAGAAGTCGGGAATAATAAGTCATGAAAAAGACAGAAATTAAAACAGGTATACAGTTCAACTACCTCATGTGCTTCCTTCGACATAGTAAGTCTTGCTTCGTCATTCAGAATATGGTTCGTGCTTACATGGAAGATAATATTCTACAGCACCCGGATGTCAACAAACTCATTACAATTGTTGCAACATGATTTGATTTAGGTTGGGGTGTATTCATTACAGAAACGGAAGCTAACGGAACGACACGGGGAGGGACCTACTGGGGAATTTGTCCAATGGAAACTCTCGTTCGCGTTTCCCATTTAGACTAAACGGTTTCTGTTGCCAAAATGCTTTGCAACGGTATCGGCGTAATGAGTACACCTCTGGTTACATGTCATGTTGCGACAGTATCAGCGTAATGAGTACAATGTTGCGACAGTATCAGCGTAATGATTACAATGTTGCGACAGTATCAGCGTAATGAGTACAATGTTGCGACAGTATCAGCGTAATGAGTACAATGTTGCGACAGTATCAGCGTAATGAGTACAATGTTGCGACAGTATCGGCGTAATGATTACAATGTTGCGACAGTATCAGCGTAATGAGTACAATGTTGCGACAGTATCAGCGTAATGAGTACAATGTTGCGACAGTATCAGCGTAATGAGTACAATGTTGCGACAGTATCAGCGTAATGAGTACAATGTTGCGACAGTATCAGCGTAATGAGTACAATGTTGCGACAGTATCGGCGTAATGATTACAATGTTGCGACAGTATCAGCGTAATGAGTACAATGTTGCGACAGTATCAGCGTAATGAGTACAATGTTGCGACAGTATCAGCGTAATGAGTACAATGTTGCGACAGTATCGGCGTAATGATTACAATGTTGCGACAGTATCAGCGTAATGAGTACAATGTTGCGACAGTATCAGCGTAATGAGTACAATGTTGCGACATTGTTACATTGTTGACAAACACAAGCTGGTCGGGACGTTAGTTCACATCAAACGGGCCCCTGAACTGTCACCACAGCGAGTTGAGAAGCAGCTCGATGAAGTGAAACCCATATTATGTCAAACTGGACATGTCAACAACTGGAGGGTGGATACGGAGTTAAAAACATAAGGGAAAAAAGTCAAATCACTGCAAACGTGTATGAATATTTTGGAGATGTTTTTCACACTGTTTACGGAATCACCTCGGACAGTAAATTGCAGTCCAATCCCGGTATCCCCGGTGTTAGCTAGCGTTAGATAGATATTGTATAGTACCGACCTGTGAGCGGTAGCCGAGTCATTCAGGGGCGGACTTTCTGTCTGTGGCCAAATCAGCTTTCCTTCGACAGTCTTGCTCTCGTGTGTCCTTCCTAGAACACTATATTCGGCACTTACTATATACTATTCCAATGGATGTTCAGCTTTGACAAATAATACGATACAAGTTTGGTTTTTAGGCCTGCTAAACTCCCAGGTCACGAAATATACTCGACCATTTTGTGTCAACACGGAGATGTATCCCGGCATGCAGCGCATGGTCATCCCCAAACAGAACATTTGGAATTAGAATACTAGAAGGGTCATGAACCTTGTTATGACTGGATGTAAAATCATTTTGGTCAGGGAGTTGGTCAACCATTAATTTGCCAGTGCTGCGATAAAATATTTGTGGTAACAATGAATTTGACCTTTGTGTTTGTTAGCTAGCCAGACAATTTTAGAAGAATGATTCCATTCATGTTTTTAATTAACTGCCAAGACTCTGTTCAAACAATTGCAATCAACAGAAGAGGTAAAGTGCTCAATGGACAGTAGACAACTTCATAGTTAGGTGGGACTTGCAGCACATTATTCTCCTTATTGCTACTGCTCTTATACTGTGTAAACGAGAAATGCCATTCAACATTTCAAAGCGTGCAGACTAATCTGGAATAGTGTGCTAGAAATACAACTTTTTTTTCGTATGATTTATACTTTTTAAACTATACATTTGTTTGTCTCTATTTTTGTCTTCAGTCACTTTAATGGGATTTTTTTGTTTGTTGCGACATTGTAAATCTCCCCGTTGTGACATCATCACTTCCAACATCCGTTCACCGTAAATACAACGATGCAACTTCTGAAACACTTGGCCCAGTGTTGTCCAGGTTAGGGTTTGGCTGTCATTATAAACAAGATTTTATTATTATTTTAAAAATGTATTTATATATTTGTTTTTCCTTAATTAAAAAAAAAATATATATATATATTTTTAGGGGGTGGATCAGCTTTGATATTAAGGATAGATTGTTGCTTCCATCAATGTAATTGTCTGTGCCATTTCCAATCCCCCATTTATTTTGGGGGTAAAATATATATATATATATATATATATATATATATATATATGGGTATGTATGTATATATGGGTATGTGTATGTATGGGTATGTGTATGTATGTATATATGGGTATGTGTATATATGGGTATGTGTATGTATGTATATATGGGTATGTGTATGTATGTATATATGGGTATGTGTATGTATGTATATGAAATGTGAAATGTTTGAATTTGTGTATATATATATATATATATATATATATACACAAATTCAAACATTTCACTGAGTTACAGTTCATATAAGGAAATCAGTCAATTGAAATACTGTACATACATACATACACATACCCATATATAGACATACACAAACCCATATATACATACATACACATACCCATATATACATACATACACATACCCATATATACATACATACACATACCCATATATAGACATACACATACCCATATATACACATACACATACCCATATATACACATACCCATATATACATACATACACATACCCATATATAGACATACACATACCCATATATACACATACACATACCCATATATACACATACCCATATATACACATACCCATATATACACATACACATACCCATATATAGACATACACAAACCCATATATACACATACACATACCCATATATAGACATACACAAACCCATATATACATACATACACATACCCATATATACACATACACATACCCATATATAGACATACACATACCCATATATACACATACACATACCCATATATACACATACACATACCCATATATACACATACACATACCCATATATACACATACACATACCCATATATACACATACACATACCCATATATACACATACACATACCCATATATAGACATACACAAACCCATATATACACATACACATACCCATATATAGACATACACAAACCCATATATACATACATACATACACATACCCATATATACACATACCCATATATAGACATACACAAACCCATATATACATACATACATACACATACCCATATATAGACATACACAAACCCATATATACACATACACATACCCATATATACACATACACATACCCATATATACATACATACACATACCCATATATACACATACCCATATATAGACATACACAAACCCATATATACATACATACATACACATACCCATATATACACATACCCATATATATACATACATACCCATATATACATACATACACATACCCATATATACATACATACACATACCCATATATACACATACCCATATATACACATACCCATATATATACATACACATACCCATATATATATACATACACATACCCATATATACACATACCCATATATATACATACACATACCCATATATATACATACATACCCATATATACATACATACACATACCCATATATACATACATACACATACCCATATATACACATACTCATATATATACATACACATACCCATATATACACATACCCGTATATACATACATACCCATATATACATACATACTCATATATATATACATACCCATATATACACATACCCATATATACACATACCCGTATATACATACATACCCATATATATATATATATATATATATATATACATACCCATATATATACATACACATACCCATATATATACATACACATACCCATATATACATACATACCCATATATATATACATACCCATATATACAGATACCCGTATATACATACATACCAATATATATATACATACCCATACATACACATACCCATATATATACATACACATATATATATATACATACCCATATATATACATACACATATATATATACATACACATACCCATATATACATACATACCCATATATATACATACATACCCATATATATATATACATACCCATATATACACATACCCGTATATACATACATACCAATATATATATAAATACCCATATATACACATACCCATATATACATACATACCCATATATATACACATACCCATATATACATACATACCAATATATATATATATATACATACACACTTTCTTTTTTTGGATATATCTTTATTATTCCCCAAACCCTACCACCCCTCCCCCAATTGGAGTAAGCTAATAAACAACAACACTTAGGCTTCTACGTCCAGCAAAAGTTCTGAACCTATATACATTTGACAGACCCCATATGTTTTACATTGGTTATCTTGTTGTTATTAGTCCCACCCTTCAGCTCCATTCAGCCCCTCCCGTCTATCTCTCAACACCATCCAGTCCCTTCAGCTCCATTCAGCCCCTCCCATCTATCTCTCAACACCATCCAGTCCCACCCTTCAGCTCCATTCAGCCCCTCCCATCTCTCTCAACACCATCCAGTCCCTTCAGCTCCATTCAGCCCCTCCCATCTTTCTCTCAACACCATCCAGTCCCACCCTTAAGCTCCATTCAGCCCCTCCCATCTATCTCTCAACACCATCCAGTCCCACCCTTCAGCTCCATTCAGCCCCTCCCATCTATCTCTCAACACCATCCAATCCCTTCAGCTCCATTCAGCCCCTCCCGTCTATCTCTGAACACCATCCAGTCCCACCCTTAAGCTCCATTCAGCCCCTCCCATCTATCTCTCAACACCATCCAGTTCCACCCTTCAGCTCCATTCAACCCCTCCCATCTATCTCTCAACATCATCCAGTCCCACCCTTCAGCTCCATTCAGCCCCTCCCATCTTTCTCTCAACACCATCCAGTCCCTTCAGCTCCATTCAGCCCCTCAAATCTATCTCTCAACACCATCCATTCCCTTCAGCTCCATTCAACCCCTCACATCTATCTCTCAACACCATCCATTCCCTTCAGCTCCATTCAACCCCTCCCATCTATCTCTCAACACCATCCAGTCCCTTCAGCTCCATTCAACCCCTCCCATCTATCTCTCAACACCATCCAGTCCCTTCAGCTCCATTCAACCCCTCCCATCTATCTCTCAACACCATCCAGTCCCTTCAGCTCCATTCAACCCCTCCCATCTATCTCTCAACACCATCCAGTCCCTTCAGCTCCATTCAGCCCATCCCATCTATCTCTCAACACCATCCAGTCCCACCCTTCAGCTCCATTCAACCCCTCCCATCTATCTCTCAACACCATCCATTCCCTTCAGCTCCATTCAGCCCCTCCCATCTTTCTCTCAACACCATCCAGTCCCTTCAGCTCCATTCAGCCCCTCCCATCTATCTCTCAACACCATCCAGTCCCTTCAGCTCCATTCAGCCCCTCCCATCTTTCTCGCAACACCATCCAGTCCCTTCAGCTCCATTCAGCCCCTCCCATCTTTCTCTCAACACCATCCAGTCCCTTCAGCTCCATTCAGCCCCTCCCATCTTTCTCTCAACACCATCCATTCCCTTCAGCTCCATTCAACCCCTCCCATCTTTCTCTCAACACCATCCAGTCCCTTCAGCTCCATTCAGCCCCTCCCATCTTTCTCTCAACACCATCCAGTCCCTTCAGCTCCATTCAGCCCCTCCCATCTATCTCTCAACACCATCCATTCCCTTCAGCTCCATTCAGCCCCTCCCATCTATCTCTCAACACCATCCAGTCCCACCCTTCAGCTCCATTCAACCCCTCCCATCTATCTCTCAACACCATCCATTCCCTTCAGCTCCATTCAGCCCCTCCCATCTATCTCTCAACACCATCCAGTCCCACCCTTCAGCTCCATTCAACCCCTCCCATCTATCTCTCAACACCATCCAGTCCCACCCTTCAGCTCCATTCAAACCCTCCCATCTATCTCTCAACACCATCCATTCCCTTCAGCTCCATTCAGCCCCTCCCATCTATCTCTCAACACCATCCAGTCCCTTCAGCTCCATTCAGCCCCTCCCATCTATGTCTCAACACCATCCAGTCCCTTCAGCTCCATTCAGCCCCTCCCATCTATCTCTCAACACCATCCATTCCCTTCAGCTCCATTCAGCCCCTCCCATCTATCTCTCAACACCATCCAGTCCCTTCAGCTCCATTCAGCCCCTCCCATCTATCTCTCAACACCATCCAGTCCCTTCAGCTCCATTCAACCCCTCCCATCTATCTCTCAACACCATCCAGTCCCTTCAGCTCCATTCAACCCCTCCCATCTATCTCTCAACACCATCCAGTCCCTTCAGCTCCATTCAACCCCTCCCATCTATCTCTCAACACCATCCAGTCCCTTCAGCTCCATTCAGCCCCTCCCATCTATCTCTCAACACCATCCAGTCCCACCCTTCAGCTCCATTCAACCCCTCCCATCTATCTCTCAACACCATCCAGTCCCTTCAGCTCCATTCAACCCCTCCCATCTATCTCTCAACACCATCCAGTCCCTTCAGCTCCATTCAGCCCCTCCCATCTATCTCTCAACACCATCCAGTCCCACCCTTCAGCTCCATTCAACCCCTCCCATCTATCTCTCAACACCATCCATTCCCTTCAGCTCCATTCAGCCCCTCCCATCTTTCTCTCAACACCATCCAGTCCCTTCAGCTCCATTCAGCCCCTCCCATCTTTCTCTCAACACCATCCAGTCCCTTCAGCTCCATTCAGCCCCTCCCATCTTTCTCTCAACACCATCCAGTCCCTTCAGCTCCATTCAACCCCTCCCATCTTTCTCTCAACACCATCCAGTCCCTTCAGCTCCATTCAGCCCCTCCCATCTTTCTCTCAACACCATCCAGTCCCTTCAGCTCCATTCAGCCCCTCCCATCTATCTCTCAACACCATCCATTCCCTTCAGCTCCATTCAGCCCCTCCCATCTATCTCTCAACACCATCCAGTCCCACCCTTCAGCTCCATTCAACCCCTCCCATCTATCTCTCAACACCATCCATTCCCTTCAGCTCCATTCAGCCCCTCCCATCTATCTCTCAACACCATCCAGTCCCACCCTTCAGCTCCATTCAACCCCTCCCATCTATCTCTCAACACCATCCAGTCCCACCCTTCAGCTCCATTCAACCCCTCCCATCTATCTCTCAACACCATCCATTCCCTTCAGCTCCATTCAGCCCCTCCCATCTTTCTCTCAACACCATCCAGTCCCTTCAGCTCCATTCAGCCCCTCCCATCTTTCTCTCAACACCATCCAGTCCCTTCAGCTCCATTCAACCCCTCCCATCTTTCTCTCAACACCATCCAGTCCCTTCAGCTCCATTCAGCCCCTCCCATCTTTCTCTCAACACCATCCAGTCCCTTCAGCTCCATTCAGCCCCTCCCATCTATCTCTCAACACCATCCATTCCCTTCAGCTCCATTCAGCCCCTCCCATCTATCTCTCAACACCATCCAGTCCCACCCTTCAGCTCCATTCAACCCCTCCCATCTATCTCTCAACACCATCCAGTCCCTTCAGCTCCATTCAGCCCCTCCCATCTATCTCTCAACACCATCCAGTCCCACCCTTCAGCTCCATTCAACCCCTCCCATCTATCTCTCAACACCATCCAGTCCCACCCTTCAGCTCCATTCAACCCCTCCCATCTATCTCTCAACACCATCCATTCCCTTCAGCTCCATTCAGCCCCTCCCATCTATCTCTCAACACCATCCAGTCCCTTCAGCTCCATTCAGCCCCTCCCATCTATCTCTCAACACCATCCAGTCCCTTCAGCTCCATTCAGCCCCTCCCATCTATCTCTCAACACCATCCAGTCCCTTCAGCTCCATTCAGCCCCTCCCATCTATCTCTCAACACCATCCAGTCCCTTCAGCTCCATTCAGCCCCTCCCATCTATCTCTCAACACCATCCAGTCCCTTCAGCTCCATTCAGCCCCTCCCATCTATCTCTCAACACCATCCAGTCCCTTCAGCTCCATTCAGCCCCTCCCATCTATCTCTCAACACCATCCAGTCCCTACAGCTCCATTCAGCCCCTCCCATCTGTCAACACCATCCAGTCCCACCCTTCAGCTCCATTCAGCCCCTCCCATCTCTCAACACCATCCAGTCCCACCCTTCAGCTCCATTCAGCCCCTCCCATCTCTCAACACCATCCAGTCCCTTCAGCTCCATTCAGCCCCTCCCATCTCTCAACACCATCCAGTCCCTTCAGCTCCATTCAACCCCTCCCATCTATCTCTCAACACCATCCAGTCCCTTCAGCTCCATTCAACCCCTCCCATCTATCTCTCAACACCATCCAGTCCTTCAGCTCCATTCAGCCCCTCCCATCTATCTCTCAACACCATCCAGTCCCTTCAGCTCCATTCAGCCCCTCCCATCTATCTCTCAACACCATCCAGTCCCTTCAGCTCCATTCAACCCCTCCCATCTATCTCTCAACACCATCCAGTCCCTTCAGCTCCATTCAACCCCTCCCATCTATCTCTCAACACCATCCAGTCCCTTCAGCTCCATTCAACCCCTCCCATCTATCTCTCAACACCATCCAGTCCCTTCAGCTCCATTCAACCCCTCCCATCTATCTCTCAACACCATCCAGTCCCTTCAGCTCCATTCAACCCCTCCCATCTATCTCTCAACACCATCCAGTCCCTTCAGCTCCATTCAACCCCTCCCATCTATCTCTCAACACCATCCAGTCCCTTCAGCTCCATTCAACCCCTCCCATCTATCTCTCAACACCATCCAGTCCCTTCAGCTCCATTCAACCCTCCCATCTATCTCTCAACACCATCCAGTCCCTTCAGCTCCATTCAACCCCTCCCATCTATCTCTCAACACCATCCAGTCCCTTCAGCTCCATTCAACCCCTCCCATCTATCTCTCAACACCATCCAGTCCCTTCAGCTCCATTCAACCCCTCCCATCTATCTCTCAACACCATCCAGTCCCTTCAGCTCCATTCAACCCCTCCCATCTATCTCTCAACACCATCCAGTCCCTTCAGCTCCATTCAACCCCTCCCATCTATCTCTCAACACCATCCAGTCCCTTCAGCTCCATTCAACCCCTCCCATCTATCTCTCAACACCATCCAGTCCCTTCAGCTCCATTCAACCCCTCCCATCTATCTCTCAACACCATCCAGTCCCTTCAGCTCCATTCAACCCCTCCCATCCATCTCTCAACACCATCCAGTCCCTTCAGCTCCATTCAACCCCTCCCATCTATCTCTCAACACCATCCAGTCCCTTCAGCTCCATTCAACCCCTCCCATCTATCTCTCAACACCATCCAGTCCCTTCAGCTCCATTCAGCCCCTCCCATCTATCTCTCAACACCATCCAGTCCCTTCAGCTCCATTCAGCCCCTCCCATCTATCTCTCAACACCATCCAGTCCCTTCAGCTCCATTCAACCCCTCCCATCTCTCAACACCATCCAGTCCCTTCAGCTCCATTCAACCCCTCCCATCTATCTCTCAACACCATCCAGTCCCTTCAGCTCCATTCAACCCCTCCCATCTATCTCTCAACACCATCCAGTCCCTTCAGCTCCATTCAACCCCTCCCATCTATCTCTCAACACCATCCAGTCCCTTCAGCTCCATTCAACCCCTCCCATCTATCTCTCAACACCATCCAGTCCCTTCAGCTCCATTCAACCCCTCCCATCTATCTCTCAACACCATCCAGTCCCTTCAGCTCCATTCAACCCCTCCCATCCATCTCTCAACACCATCCAGTCCCTTCAGCTCCATTCAACCCCTCCCATCTATCTCTCAACACCATCCAGTCCCTTCAGCTCCATTCAACCCCTCCCATCCATCTCTCAACACCATCCAGTCCCTTCAGCTCCATTCAACCCCTCCCATCTATCTCTCAACACCATCCAGTCCCTTCAGCTCCATTCAACCCCTCCCATCTATCTCTCAACACCATCCAGTCCCTTCAGCTCCATTCAACCCCTCCCATCTGTCTCTCAACACCATCCAGTCCCACCCTTCAGCTCCATTCAACCCCTCCCATCTATCTCTCAACACCATCCAGTCCCACCCTTCAGCTCCATTCAGCCCCTCCCATCTATCTCTCAACACCATCCAGTCCCTTCAGCTCCATTCAGCCCCTCCCATCTATCTCTCAACACCATCCAGTCCCACCCTTCAGCTCCATTCAGCCCCTCCCATCTATCTCTCAACACCATCCAGTCCCTTCAGCTCCATTCAACCCCTCCCATCTATCTCTCAACACCATCCAGTCCCTTCAGCTCCATTCAACCCCTCCCATCTATCTCTCAGCTCCATTCAACCCCTCCCATCTCTCACACATCCAGTCCCTTCAGCTCCATTCAACCCCTCCCATCTATCTCTCAACACCATCCAGTCCCTTCAGCTCCATTCAACCCCTCCCATCTATCTCTCAACACCATCCAGTCCCTTCAGCTCCATTCAACCCCTCCCATCTATCTCTCAACACCATCCAGTCCCTTCAGCTCCATTCAACCCCTCCCATCCATCTCTCAACACCATCCAGTCCCTTCAGCTCCATTCAACCCCTCCCATCTATCTCTCAACACCATCCAGTCCCTTCAGCTCCATTCAACCCCTCCCATCTATCTCTCAACACCATCCAGTCCCTTCAGCTCCATTCAACCCCTCCCATCTGTCTCTCAACACCATCCAGTCCCACCCTTCAGCTCCATTCAACCCCTCCCATCTATCTCTCAACACCATCCAGTCCCACCCTTCAGCTCCATTCAGCCCCTCCCATCTATCTCTCAACACCATCCAGTCCCTTCAGCTCCATTCAGCCCCTCCCATCTATCTCCCATCCTCAACCCATCCAGTCCCTTCAGCTCCATTCAGCCCCTCCCATCTATCTCTCAACACCATCCAGTCCCTTCAGCTCCATTCAGCCCCTCCCATCTATCTCTCAACACCATCCAGTCCCTTCAGCTCCATTCAGCCCCTCCCATCTATCTCTCAACACCATCCAGTCCCTTCAGCTCCATTCAACCCCTCCCATCTATCTCTCAACACCATCCAGTCCCTTCAGCTCCATTCAACCCCTCCCATCTATCTCTCAACACCATCCAGTCCCTTCAGCTCCATTCAACCCCTCCCATCTATCTCTCAACACCATCCAGTCCCTTCAGCTCCATTCAACCCCTCCCATCTATCTCTCAACACCATCCAGTCCCTTCAGCTCCATTCAGCCCCTCCCATCTATCTCTCAACACCATCCAGTCCCTTCAGCTCCATTCAGCCCCTCCCATCTGTCTCTCAACATCATCCAGTCCCTTCAGCTCCATTCAGCCCCTCCCATCTGTCTCTCAACATCATCCAGTCCCTTCAGCTCCATTCAGCCCCTCCCATCTGTCTCTCAACACCATCCAGTCCCTTCAGCTCCATTCAACCCCTCCCATCTCTCAACACCATCCAGTCCCACCCTTCAGCTCCATTCAACCCCTCCCATCTATCTCTCAACACCATCCATTCCCTTCAGCTCCATTCAGCCCCTCCCATCTATCTCTCAACACCATCCAGTCCCTTCAGCTCCATTCAGCCCCTCCCATCTATCTCTCAACACCATCCAGTCCCTTCAGCTCCATTCAGCCCCTCCCATCTATCTCTCAACACCATCCAGTCCCTTCAGCTCCATTCAGCCCCTCCCATCTATCTCTCAACACCATCCAGTCCCTTCAGCTCCATTCAGCCCCTCCCATCTATCTCTCAACACCATCCAGTCCCTTCAGCTCCATTCAGCCCCTCCCATCTGTCTCTCAACATCATCCAGTCCCTTCAGCTCCATTCAGCCCCTCCCATCTGTCTCTCAACATCATCCAGTCCCTTCAGCTCCATTCAGCCCCTCCCATCTGTCTCTCAACACCATCCAGTCCCTTCAGCTCCATTCAACCCCTCCCATCTCTCAACACCATCCAGTCCCACCCTTCAGCTCCATTCAACCCCTCCCATCTATCTCTCAACACCATCCATTCCCTTCAGCTCCATTCAGCCCCTCCCATCTATCTCTCAACACCATCCATTCCCTTCAGCTCCATTCAGCCCCTCCCATCTATCTCTCAACACCATCCAGTCCCTTCAGCTCCATTCAGCCCCTCCCATCTCTCAACACCATCCAGTCCCTTCAGCTCCATTCAACCCCTCCCATCTCTCAACACCATCCAGTCCCTTCAGCTCCATTCAGCCCCTCCCATCTCTCAACACCATCCAGTCCCTTCAGCTCCATTCAGCCCCTCCCATCTCTCAACACCATCCAGTCCCTTCAGCTCCATTCAGCCCCTCCCATCTCTCAACACCATCCAGTCCCTTCAGCTCCATTCAGCCCCTCCCATCTCTCAACACCATCCAGTCCCTTCAGCTCCATTCAACCCCTCCCATCTCTCAACACCATCCAGTCCCTTCAGCTCCATTCAGCCCCTCCCATCTCTCAACACCATCCAGTCCCTTCAGCTCCATTCAGCCCCTCCCATCTCTCAACACCATCCAGTCCCTTCAGCTCCATTCAGCCCCTCCCATCTCTCAACACCATCCAGTCCCTTCAGCTCCATTCAGCCCCTCCCATCTCTCAACACCATCCAGTCCCTTCAGCTCCATTCAGCCCCTCCCATCTCTCAACACCATCCAGTCCCTTCAGCTCCATTCAACCCCTCCCATCTCTCAACACCATCCAGTCCCTTCAGCTCCATTCAGCCCCTCCCATCTCTCAACACCATCCAGTCCCTTCAGCTCCATTCAGCCCCTCCCATCTCTCAACACCATCCAGTCCCTTCAGCTCCATTCAGCCCCTCCCATCTTTCTCTCAACATCATCCATTTTGGATTTCTATTTGCCATATATTTTTCAACTGTGCTGTGATGCTTCACAAAAGTACTGAACCTTTCTATTCTCATAGTTTCTCATTACTACAGATTTTAAATTAAAGATAAACATTTTTGCTAAAATAATTAATATCTTATTGTAAATAAGAATATGTTCTTAACTGACTTGCCTAGTTAAATAAAGGTTAAATAAAACATAACAAATACATAAAAAACATTTAGATGGCTCCAGTTGTCATTGAAGTAGATTTCACTTTGTACATTTTCTAAATCTCATTCCAACCCAGAGATTCATACATGGAATCATGTCCTACAGTAATTAGACTTTTACATCAGTAAACTCAGTCCCTACACTCATCCACAATGGACAGGAACCATGGTCTGTGACAGTAAACTCAGTCCCTACACTCATCCACAATGGACAGGAACCATGGTCTGTGACAGTAAACTCAGTCCCTACACTCATCCACAATGGACAGGAACCATGGTCTGTGACAGTAACTTGGACAGGAACCAATGTCTGTGACAGTAACTTGGATAGGAACCATAGTCTGTGACAGTAACGTCCCTACACTCATCCACAATGGACAGGAACCAATGTCTGTGACAGTAACTCATGGACATGGAACCATAGTCTGTGACAGTAACTTGGACAGGAACCAATGTCTGTGACAGTAACTTGGACAGGAACCATAGTCTGTGACAGTAACTTGGACAGGAACCAATGTCTGTGACAGTAACTTGGACAGGAACCATAGTCTGTGACAGTAACTTGGACAGGAACCATAGTCTGTGACAGTAACTTGGACAGGAACCATAGTCTGTGACAGTAACGTGGACAGGAACCAATGTCTGTGACAGTAACTTGGACAGGAAACATAGTCTGTGACAGTAACTTGGACAGGAACCAATGTCTGTGACAGTAACTTGGACAGGAACCATAGTCTGTGACAGTAACTTGGACAGGAACCATAGTCTGTGACAGTAACTTGGACAGGAACCAATGTCTGTGACAGTAACTTGGACAGGAACCATAGTCTGTGACAGTAACTTGGACAGGAACCAATGTCTGTGACAGTAACTTGGACAGGAACCATAGTCTGTGACAGTAACGTGGACAGGAACCAATGTTTGTGACAGTAACCTGGACAGGAACCATAGTCTGTGACAGTAACTTGGACAGGAACCAATGTCTGTGACAGTAACTTGGACAGGAACCATAGTCTGTGACAGTAACTTGGACAGGAACCAATGTCTGTGACAGTAACTTGGACAGGAACCATAGTCTGTGACAGTAACTTGGACAGGAACCAATGTCTGTGACAGTAACTTGGACAGGAACCATAGTCTGTGACAGTAACTTGGACAGGAACCATAGTCTGTGACAGTAACTTGGACAGGAACCATAGTCTGTGACAGTAACGTGGACAGGAACCATCATATGTGACAGTACCTTGGACAGCAACCATAGTCTGTGACAGTAACGTGGACAGGAACCATCATATGTGACAGTACCTTGGACAGAAACCATAGTCTGTGACAGTACCTTGGACAGGAACCATAGTCTGTGACAGTAACTTGGACAGGAACCATCATATGTGACAGTACCTTGGACAGCAACCATGGTCTGTGACAGTAACTTGGACAGGAACCATAGTCTGTGACAGTAACTTGGACAGGAACCATGGTCTGTGACAGTAACTTGGACAGGAACCATAGTCTGTGTGACAGTAACTTGGACAGGAACCATGGTCTGTGACAGTAACTTGGACAGGAACCATAGTCTGTGACAGTAACTTGGACAGGAACCAATGTCTGTGACAGTAACTTGGACAGGAACCATAGTCTGTGACAGTAACTTGGACAGGAACCAATGTCTGTGACAGTAACTTGGACAGGAACCATAGTCTGTGACAGTAACGTGGACAGGAACCAATGTCTGTGACAGTAACTTGGACAGGAACCATAGTCTGTGACAGTAACTTGGACAGGAACCAATGTCTGTGACAGTAACTTGGACAGGAACCATAGTCTGTGACAGTAACTTGGACAGGAACCAATGTCTGTGACAGTAACTTGGACAGGAACCATAGTCTGTGACAGTAACTTGGACAGGAACCATAGTCTGTGACAGTAACTTGGACAGGAACCATAGTCTGTGACAGTAACGTGGACAGGAACCAATGTCTGTGACAGTAACTTGGACAGGAACCATAGTCTGTGACAGTAACTTGGACAGGAACCATAGTCTGTGACAGTAACTTGGACAGGAACCAATGTCTGTGACAGTAACTTGGATAGGAACCATAGTCTGTGACAGTAACTTGGATAGGAACCATCATCTGTGACAGTAACTTGGACAGGAACCATGTTCTGTGACAGTAACTTGGATAGGAACCATCATCTGTGACAGTAACTTGGACAGGAACCATGGTCTGTGACAGTAACTTGGACAGGAACCATAGTCTGTGACAGTAACTTGGACAGCAACCATGGTCTGTGACAGTAACTTGGACAGGAACCATAGTCTGTGACAGTACCTTGGACAGGAACCATAGTCTGTGACAGTAACTTGGACAGGAACCATGGTCTGTGACAGTACCTTGGACAGGAACCATGGTCTGTGACAGTAACTTGGACAGGAACCATCATATGTGACAGTAACTTGGACAGGAACCATAGTCTGTGACAGTAACTTGGACAGGAACCATGGTCTGTGACAGTAACTTGGACAGGAACCATAGTCTGTGACAGTAACTTGGACAGGAACCATGGTCTGTGACAGTAACTTGGACAGGAACCATAGTCTGTGACAGTAACTTGGACAGCAACCATCGTCTGTGACAGTACCTTGGACAGGAACCATGGTCTGTGACAGTACCTTGGACAGGAACCATAGTCTGTGACAGTAACTTGGACAGCAACCATCATATGTGACAGTACCTTGGCAATCAATTGATCTCAGCTCTGCTATCAATTTCTGGAGGTCTGGTCAAACAGAGAACCTCAAAAGGGCTGTGGTCAAATGAGCCTCGGCTTCCAGGCTCCACTCATGGTGTGTGAGAACTTTGGACTTCCGAGGCTATGGTCAAATAGAGGAAAACACAAGCAGTTGGGAGGGGAGTGTTGAGTTATTTTGGAGGGGGAATCCATCAGGTTATGAGGATTACTGCTGTAGAACAACATAAATAAAGATCAACCACCCCCCACCTCCTCCTCCTCTCCTATTTAAAATGCATGTTGAAACATGCTACCATTGACCTTTCAGTAAGAGAGGACAGCTATATTTATCAGGTCCTCTATGACTCCACATTAGTTTGAATGGCCTTTTAAGGATGGCATATTTAAAAATGAGGGCTATGGTCGAAACTAAGGCCTATAATTTAGCCAGAGGCTCAGTAGCTTCTTGCTTAGCTGTGGATTGTGTATAGCCCAATAACAAGGCATGTCGAATTCTTATGCTGTAGGCTACCAACATATTTGATCAATTATTTTGAGACAGGCTTTTGACAGGAATTGTATCGGCCTTCACCGGCGAGTGAGCTGCGCATAATTGGGTGAGTCAGTGAAACTGGAAAGCATTTTTAGGACTATAATTTCCTCCTCATATTGTAGTCTACAATATGCGTCTCCACGCACATCAAGGCCTGGGCTGTTGATGGATCAAGACAAGGTGGTTTTTATTGATCTCAGTTTGTAAGTGTCAAAGTAGCCTGTCAATTCCATCATTTGTTCAGTATTAAAAAATATTCTGCCCAAATTCTCCAGTCATGTAAAATGACTTAGAACAGCATGAAATTAATTGATAAAAGGCCACATTTTCGGGATCCTAGGCTACGAAAACTATTCCACAAGTGTGCAAATTCTGTGAGGTTTAAAACTCTAGAAAGGTTTAATGTTCTGCTCAGATCTTTAGACTCTAGAGAGATGTAATGTTCTGCTCAGATCTTTAGACTCCAGAGAGATGTAATGTTCTGCTCAGATCTTTAGACTCCAGAGAGATGTAATGTTCTGCTCAGACCTTTAGACTCCAGAGAGATTTAATGTTCTGCTCAGACCTTTAGGCTCCAGAGAGGTTTAATGTTCTGCTCAGACCTTTAGGCTCTAGAGAGGTTTAATGTTCTGCTCAGACCTTTAGGCTCCAGAGAGGTTTAATGTTCTGCTCAGATCTTTAGACTCCAGAGAGGTTTAATGTTCTGCTCAGACCTTTAGGCTCTAGAGAGGTGTAAATGTTCTGCTCAGACCTTTAGACTCCAGAGAGATTTAATGTTCTGCTCAGACCTTTAGGCTCCAGAGAGGTTTAATGTTCTGCTCAGACCTTTAGACTCCAGAGAGGTTTAATGTTCTGCTCAGAACTTTAGACTCCAGAGAGGTTTAATGTTCTGCTCAGACCTTTAGGCTCTAGAGAGGTTTAATGTTCTGCTCAGACCTTTAGACTCCAGAGAGGTTTAATGTTTCACACTGCTCTGACACTACATGGGGATTCTAGATTATTTGGGCACAGTTAAGATGTAGTCTAGTTAAACATGTAATCTATAGTTCATCTCCAATGTTTATTGAAAACATACATTTCATTTTTTATTTAACTAGGCAAGTTACTTAAGAACAAATATTTAATTACAACGACAGCCTACCCTGGCCAAACTGTAACGTGGACGATGCTGAGACAATTGTGCACCACCATATGGGACTCCCAATCACGGCTGGAATCGAACCAGGGTCTGCACTCCCAATCATAGCCAATCACAGCCTGGAATTGAACCAGGGCCTGCAGTGATGGCTCTAGCAGTGAGATGCAGTGCCTTAGACCACTGTGCCACTCGGGGGCCCCCCTAAGTAAAGTTGCACGATGAGCACTTCTCTCGTTACAGTTGATGGTTAGCTAGCGAGTTAGCAAATGTTACCATAGGTCGACGTGACATCAGTCAAAACAACTTAATAACAAAACACCTCAAAACACACCTCAAAATACAACACCTCTAAACTCACCTCAAAATAAAACACCTCAAAACACACCTCAAAATAAAACACCTCTAAACACACCTCAAAATAAAACACCTCTAAACACACCTCAAAATAAAACACCTCTAAACACACCTCAAAATAAAACACCTCAAAACACACCTCAAAATAAAACACCTCTAAACACACCTCAAAATAAAACATCTCAAAACACACCTCAAAATAAAACACCTCAAAACACACCTCAAAATAAAACACCTCAAAACACACCTCAAAATAAAACACCTCAAAAACAAAACACCTCAAAGCAAGACCTACTTTGCCCAGAGTGGAGTTGTCATTTCACTTCCTTGTGTTATAAAATGCATTTTAACAAGACGAATATGATTCTTCATGTTCTGAATCGTTCAGTGGGGTCTTTCGCTATTTATATACTATTTCCATTTATATCCAAAAAAGTCCAATTTCGTAACCTAATACATCCGATAATAAGCACCGGTGCAGCTCCCAAAACATTTTGTTGTTGTCTTCTTCCAAGTTCTTTCCTCGCAAATAGCAACATTAGCATGATATGACCTGAATTAAATGTAAATAGCAACATTAGCATGATATGACCTGAATTAAATGTAAATAGCAACATTAGCATGATATGACCTGAATTAAATGTAAATAGCAACATTAGCATGATATGACCTGAATTGAATGTAAATAGCAACATTAGCATGATATGACCTGAATTAAATGTAAATAGCAACATTAGCATGATATGACCTGAATTGAATGTAAATAGCAACATTAGCATGATATGACCTGAATTAAATGTAAATAGCAACATTAGCATGATATGACCTGAATTAAATGTAAATAGCAACATTAGCATGATATGACCTGAATTGAATGTAAATAGCAACATTAGCATGATATGACCTGAATTAAATGTAAATAGCAACATTAGCATGATATGACCTGAATTAAATGTAAATAGCAACATTAGCATGATATGACCTGAATTGAATGTAAATAGCAACATTAGCATGATATGACCTGAATTAAATGTAAATAGCAACATTAGCATGATATGACCTGAATTGAATGTAAATAGCAACATTAGCATGATATGACCTGAATTAAATGTAAATAGCAACATTAGCATGATATGACCTGAATTAAATGTAAATAGCAACATTAGCATGATATGACCTGAATTAAATGTAAATAGCAACATTAGCATGATATGACCTGAATTGAATGTAAATAGCAACATTAGCATGATATGACCTGAATTAAATGTAAATAGCAACATTAGCATGATATGACCTGAATTGAATGTAAATAGCAACATTAGCATGATATGACCTGAATTAAATGTAAATAGCAACATTAGCATGATATGACCTGAATTAAATGTAAATAGCAACATTAGCATGATATGACCTGCAAATTTGAATGTAAATAGCAACATTAGCATGATATGACCTGAATTAAATGTAAATAGCAACATTAGCATGATATGACCTGAATTGAATGTAAATAGCAACATTAGCATGATATGACCTGAATTAAATGTAAATAGCAACATTAGACCTGAATTAAATATGACCTGAATTAAATGTAAATTAAATGCAACATTAGCATGATATGACCTGAATTGAATGTAAATAGCAACATTAGCATGATATGACCTGAATTAAATGTAAATAGCAACATTAGCATGATATGACCTGAATTAAATGTAAATAGCAACATTAGCATGATATGACCTGAATTGAATGTAAATAGCAACATTAGCATGATATGACCTGAATTAAATGTAAATAGCAACATTAGCATGATATGACCTGAATTAAATGTAAATAGCAACATTAGCATGATATGACCTGAATTGAATGTAAATAGCAACATTAGCATGATATGACCTGAATTAAATGTAAATAGCAACATTAGCATGATATGACCTGAATTGAATGTAAATAGCAACATTAGCATGATATGACCTGAATTGAATGTAAATAGCAACATTAGCATGATATGACCATGAATTAAATGTAAATAGCAACATTAGCATGATATGACCTGAATTAAATGTAAATAGCAACATTAGCATGATATGACCTGAATTAAATGTAAATAGCAACATTAGCATGATATGACCTGAATTGAATGTAAATAGCAACATTAGCATGATATGACCTGAATTAAATGTAAATAGCAACATTAGCATGATATGACCTGAATTGAATGTAAATAGCAACATTAGCATGATATGACCTGAATTAAATGTAAATAGCAACATTAGCATGATATGACCTGAATTGAATGTAAATAGCAACATTAGCATGATATGACCTGAATTAAATGTAAATAGCAACATTAGCATGATATGACCTGAATTGAATGTAAATAGCAACATTAGCATGATATGACCTGAATTAAATGTAAATAGCAACATTAGCATGATATGACCTGAATTGAATGTAAATAGCAACATTAGCATGATATGACCTGAATTGAATGTAAATAGCAACATTAGCATGATATGACCTGAATTGAATGTAAAAGGCCTTTTTTTGTGTGAGAATTCTTTGAAAAAGAACCGAAACATTGCATAAATATGAACGGCGTATTCTGAAACATGTCTCAATCTATCCCTCTATTGTTTTATGTTCTCTGGATTTGAGAAGAAAAATGGTGAATGCAATGATAATTCTGTCAGGTAGCCATAATTCGTGCACAGCATCCGGGCCTAGGTGACGCCAATCAAATCTCTGGCCTCCATGGATTTCATTTTGACCAACCAACAAGGGTAAAAAAGTTTGGAATGGATTATGATAAGAGACAAGAGGTTTGGACAGACGATTATCTACACAAGTATTATATTATTTTACCCATTGGGAAAAAAAGATGTGTTTTAGATTGGACACCCTACATTATGGTATCAAGAACAAGATCAAACAAGCCACTTACGATACACCACATAGCAGTTTCATTTCATTGTTGCCATCCAGCCATCCAGGGACCGGTTTGTCACGTTCTGACCTTAGTTCTTTGGTTATGTCTTTGTTTTAGTATGGTCTAGGAGTGACTTGGGTGGGTTGTCTATGTTAGTTTTTCTATGATTTGCTATTTCTGTGTTTGGCCTGGTATGGTTCTCGATCAGAGGCAGCTGTCAATCGTTGTCACCGATTGAGAACCATATTTAGGGAGTCTGTTTTCTATTGTGTTTGGTGGGTGATTGTTTTCTGTTTCCTGTTGTGTGTCTGCACCAGCCAGAACTGTTTCCTGTTGTGTGTCTACACCAGCCAGAACTGTTTCCTGTTGTGTGTCTGCACCAGCCAGAACTGTTTCCTGTTGTGTGTCTACACCAGCCAGAACTGTTTCCTGTTGTGTGTCTGCACCAGCCAGAACTGTTTCCTGTTGTGTGTCTGCACCAGCCAGAACTGTTTCCTGTTGTGTGTCTACACCAGACAGAACTGTTTCCTGTTGTGTGTCTGAACCAGCCAGAACTGTTTTCGGTCTTTTCTCGTTGTTATTTTATTATTTCTGTGTTCATTTAATAAATATGGACACGTACCACGCTGCACCTTGGTTTCCAGAAGCATCTTTTTGTTCATCAATAGAACCTTCGTAGCAGCATCCCAAAACCGTTTTTAGAAAGGCCAACTTTTGCCCCAAAATTACCTTTTATTTGTACCGTTATTTTAAAAGTGGATAATTATATATTTAAAATCCCAAAACACAACGAATTACACATACAAACAAAAAATACAAAGAGGAATGCACAAATAAAACTCATGAAATACGATTCCTCAGCGAAGAGGTGCTCAATCAGAACCATCTGAACTGCTCCGAAGGCGCTAATACACACATTTTTAGGGAACTCTGCAGATTGTTGGGGTGCAAAGAAAGTAACAGCTGTTTCTGGAGCAGCAGACAGTATCAGCCTGTGATCTGGTGACTCCTACTACTGTAGGTAAGTGAACAAGTCAGGTAATGTGGGAGCTTACCAAAGGGCTTGAATAATGCAGTGTTTCGAGGACGTGAGGTCAAAGAGGTCCGTCCGACTTTCTGATAGAGCAAGGAGTAATGAGTGCAAAATCTGTCACCAGTGATACAACAGATTTGCACCATGGTAAATCATATCTACGAGCTTTAATGAAGTGGCAGCTGCATTCATGTAGACAATGCCACCCTGATGTAGGACAGGAAGGAACGTTGACTGAGTGATCTGCATTCTACTATTTAGTGAGAGGCATGACCTGTTTCTATGGAAGCCCATTTTTATGTACAAATTCTTAGTTAACTCATCAATATACTTTTTAAAAAAAAGACAGTTTATTGTCTCTCCAAATGACCAGATATTTGTAAGCAGGGAGACGATCAATGTGGGCACCATTCATGGTACGTACGCTTAAATCATTAGCCATTTTTTGGTGCTCTAAAAAACAACATAGATGTTGTTCAATACCAAGGAAAATAAAGGGTGTCTGAAAACAATGAAAGCAGACTGTAGTTCAGATAGATCCTGGTCAACCGCAGGATCCGGGTCAACCGTAGGATCCTGGTCAACCGCAGGATCCTGGTCAACCGTAGGATCCGGGTCAACCGTAGGATCCTGGTCAACTGTAGGATCCTGGTCAACCGTAGGATCCGGTCAACCGTAGGATCCTGGTCAACCGCAGGATCCGGGTCAACCGTAGGATCCTGGTCAACCGCAGGATCCTGGTCAACCGTAGGATCCGGGTCAACCGTAGGATCCGGGTCAACCGTAGGATCCGGGTCAACTGTAGGTTCCGGGTCAACCGTAGGATCCTGGTCAACCGTAGGATCCGGTCAACCGTAGGATCCTGGTCAACCGTAGGTTCCGGGTCAACCGTAGGTTCCGGGTCAACCGTAGGTTCCGGGTCAACCGTAGGTTCCGGGTCAACCGTAGGTTCCGGGTCAACTGTAGGTTCCTGGTCAACTGTAGGTTCCGGGTCAACCGTAGGTTCCGGGTCAACCGTAGGTTCCGGGTCAACCGTAGGGGCAACAGAATACATAACAGTATTGTCCATATACATGTGCATGTCAATTTTCTTCTTTTTTGTTTACAGACAAACCGATAATGTTTATGTATACAGTAAAACGTACTGGTCCAGTACTGACCCCTGCAGGACAAAAATGAGAAAGGACAGAACATATCAAAATAGGAGGTAATCATTGAAACACAGTAGGAATATAAATGGATCAAATGTAACAACATAATTCCTCTGATTCAGAGGGGCTGGGATAAATGCGGAAGACACTTTTCGGTTTGAATGCATTCAGTTGTACAACTGACAAGGTACCCCCCCCCTCCCTCTTTCTGTTCTTTGTATGGCCATGGTGTGGTCCTTTGTAGCTCAGTTGGTAGAGCATCTTTGTATGGCCATGGTGTTAGTCGCTTTGGATAAAAGCGTCTGCTAAATGGCATATATTATTATTATTATTATTAATGAGAAAGAAACCTTGCAGTTCTCCACATGGCCACTAGGAGGCACTGTAGTCTCATAGAATCACAGGGTTCTGTCCACTGACACTAGACAAACTCAACCTCACTCTCTCCCCAGAGGACTCGTCAATTTGAAATGTTATTCTGTGAATGATCACACGTAATTTGTTTCAATACAGTTTGATCTGAATTGTAGCGTAGTGGTATCAGCATCAAAGCCTGTGGGTCGCCTGAGGAGACCAGAGCAGACATAAATCAACTGTCTCAGTAGGAGTGATAATCTCGGACAGGTACCCATTATATTACCTATTCATTAAGAGTGATAATCTAGAACAGGTCCCCAGCATATTATCTAATCAGTAGGAGTGACAATCTAGGCCAGGTCCCAAGCATACAATCTATTAAATTGGAGTGTTAATCTAGGCCAGAACCCCATTATACTACCTACTCATTAGGAATGTTAATCTAGGCCAGAACCCCATTACACTACCTACTCATTAGGAATGTTAATCTAGGCCAGAACCCCATTACACTACCTACTCATTAGGAATGTTAATCTAGGCCAGAACCCCATTACACTACCTACTCATTAGGAATGTTAATCTAGGCCAGAACCCCATTACACTACCTACTCATTAGGAATGTTAATCTAGGCCAGAACCCCATTACACTACCTACTCATTAGGAATGTTAATCTAGGCCAGAACCCCATTACACTACCTACTCATTAGGAATGTTAATCTAGGCCAGAACCCCATTACACTACCTACTCATTAGGAATGTTAATCTAGGCCAGAACCCCATTACACTACCTACTCATTAGGAATGTTAATCTAGGCCAGAACCTACTCATTAGGAATGTTAATCTAGGCCAGAACCCCATTACACTACCTACTCATTAGGAATGTTAATCTAGGCCAGAACCCCATTACACTACCTACTCATTAGGAATGTTAATCTAGGCCAGAACCCCATTACACTACCTACTCATTAGGAATGTTAATTAGCCAAAACCCCATTACACTACCTACTCATTAGGAATGTTAATCTAGGCCAGAACCCCATTACACTACCTACTCATTAGGAATGTTAATCCAGGCCAGGTCCCCATTAAATTACCTATTCATTAGGAGTGATAATCTAGAACAGGTCCCCATTACACTACCTACTCATTAGGAATGTTAATCTAGGCCAGAACCCCATTACACTACCTACTCATTAGGAATGTTAATCTAGGCCAGAACCCCATTACACTACCTACTCATTAGGAATGTTAATCTAGGCCAGAACCCCATTACACTACCTACTCATTAGGAATGTTAATCTAGGCCAGAACCCCATTACACTACCTACTCATTAGGAGTGATAATCTAGAACAGGTCCCCATTATACTACCTATTCATTAGGAGTGATAATCTAGAACAGGTCCCCATTATATTACCTATTCATTAGGAGTGATAATCTAGAACAGGTCCCCATTATATTACCTATTCATTAGGAGTGATAATCTAGAACAGGTCCCCATTATACTACCTATTCAGAAGTGATAATCGACACAAAATGTTCAACCTGACAGAGTCTGAGAGGATCTGCAGAGAAGAAATGGGAGAAACTCCCCAAATACAGGTGTGCCAAGCTTGTAGCCTCATACCCAAGAAGACTAGAGGCTGTAATCACTGCCAAAGGTGCTTCAACAATGTACTGAGTAAAGGGTCTGAATACTGATGTAAATGGGATATTTCAGTTTGTTATTTTTAATAAATTAGCAATCATTTCTTAAAAAACTTTTTTTGCTTTGTCATTATGAGTTATTTGTGTAGATTGATGAGTAAAAAAACTAACAATTTAATCAGTTTTAGAATAAGGCTGTAACGTAACAAAATGTGTGAAAAGTCAAGCGGTCTGACTCCTTTCAGAAGGAACTGTATAAGTGTTTCGGATGGGAAGCTTGCGGACGCCGTTAGAAGTTCAGAACCAGAACCAGAACCAATAGGCTGTATAGAAATAATTAGGCTCAAATGGAAAAATATTCAACTAAATAATAAGGATTTCTTGCATCCTCATCGAGGTGTGGATTACATCTCACATGACAGTGTTGGAACAGTGTAAACAAGGCTGCATGAGATTTCTGTTAATACAACTCCATGCAGCCAATGGCAATGTCCGCTTTAGATGTAATGCCGGGAGCTGCTTGTGGATTTGACAGCTCTAAGGCAGTTCCACCTCCGACACCGTCAGAACAACTGCTGTGCGGACATCGACTAAAGTGGATCTCATTGAATAAAGCCCTAAATCAGCAGCCCTACAGTATATATATATATATATATATATAGGTACAGTACTGTGTTTGAGTCTTTGATATTTATTACATCCAAAAGGGGTAGGCAAGAGAATGGTCCAGAGGCAGACAGGCTCGAGGTCAGGGCAGACAGGCTCGAGGTCAGGGCAGACAGGCTTGAGGTCAGGGCAGACAGGCTCGAGGTCAGGGCAGACATAAAGGTCAGGGCAGACAGGCTCGAGGTCAGGGCAGACAGGCTCGAGGTCAGGGCAGATAGGCTCGAGGTCAGGGCAGGCAGAAAGGTCAGGGCAGGCAGGTACAGAGTCCAGAAAAACAGGCAAGGGTCATAACCGGGAGGACTAGTAAAAGAGAATAGAAACGGCAGGAGAATGGGGGAAAAACACTGGTTGACTTGAAACATACAAAACGATCAAGCACAGAGAGACAGGAAACAGGGATAAATACACCAGGGAAAACAAGCGACACCTGGAAAGGGGGTGGAGACAATAACAAGGACAGGTGAAACTGATTCAGGGTGTGACAACTCTAATACGGCCCCTGAGCTTGTCAACTCCGGGCCACTCAGCGCATCAAACTGACAGCCTATTAGACAGTGTTTAATGACGTCTAATGCTGCCCTAAGAATAATTCATGTCCCCTGCAGACACTCCACAAAGCTACGAAAGGGTCAGAATGAATTCCTGTGGAGCTTTGGAAAACCTAAATTAGCATATTTACAATGTGAATGATAAGAGACCTTGTATCCAGCATTGACAGCACAATTTTTTGAAAAAGCAACGGCGCAATGTGGCCTGCCGGGAGTAATGCACGTTCACCGGGATTACAACTGTGATTTAGTGCCATCCGCTCTGAACCCAGCCCTCCTACCCATCACTCTCTCCTCTCCTCCAGCCCTCTCTCCTCCCCTCCAGCCCACTCTCCTCCCCTCCAGCCCTCTCTCCTCCCCTCCAGCCCTCTCTCCTCCCCTCCAGCCCACTCTCCTCCCCTCCAGCCCTCTCTCCTCCCCTCCAGCCCTCTCTCCTCCCCTCCAGCCCTCTCTTCTCTCCTCCAGCCCTCTCTTCTCTCCTCCAGCCCTCTCTTCTCTCCTCCAGCCCTCTCTTCTCTCCTCCAGCCCTCTCTTCTCTCCTCCAGCCCTCTCTTCTCTCCTCCATCCCGCTCTCCTAGTCTTCATCGCTCTCTCCTCTCCTCCATCCCTCGCTCCTCTCCTCCAGCCCACTCTCCTCCCCTCCAGCCCTCTCTCCTCCCCTCCAGCCCCTCTCTCCTCCCCTCCAGCCCACTCTCCTCCCTCCTCTCTCCCCTCCAGCCCTCTCTCCTCCCCTCCAGCCCTCTCTCCTCCCCTCCAGCCCTCTCTTCTCCCCTCCAGCCCTCTCTTCTCTCCTCCAGCCCTCTCTTCTCTCCTCCAGCCCTCTCTTCTCTCCTCCAGCCCTCTCTTCTCTCCTCCAGCCCTCTCTTCTCTCCTCCAGCCCTCTCTTCTCCTCCTCCAGCCCCCTTCTCTCTCCTCCATCCCCTCTTCTCTCCTCCATCCCCCTCCTAGTCTTCATCGCTCTCCTCCCCTCCAGCCCTCTCTCCTCCCCTCCAGCCCACTCTCCTCCCCTCCAGCCCTCTCTCCTCCCCTCCAGCCCTCTCTCCTCCCCTCCAGCCCTCTCTCCTCCCCTCCAGCCCCTCTTCTCTCCTCCTTCCTCCAGCCCTCTCTTCTCTCCTCCATCCCTCTTCTCTCCTCCAGCCCTCTCTTCTCTCTCCCCTCCAGCCCTCCTCTCTCTCCTCCAGCCCCTCTTCTCCTCCAGCCCCTCTCTCTCCTCCAGCCCTCTCTCTCTCCTCCATCCCGCTCCCCTAGTCTTCATCGCTCTCTCCTCCCCTCCATCTCTCCTCTCCTCCATCCCTCGCTCCTCTCTTCCATTCCTCTCTCCTGTCCTCCTCCCCTCTCTCCTAACCTCCCCTCACTCCTCTCCACCATCTCTCTCTCCTCCCCTCCGTCCCTCTCTACTCCATCTCTACCTCTCTCCTAGCCTCCATCCCTCTCTCCTCCATCCCTCTTTCCTCTCCTCTGTCCCTCTCTCCTCTCCACCAGCCCTCTCTCCTCTCCACCAGCCCTCTCTTCTCTCCTCCATCCCTCTCTCCTCTCCTCCATCCCTCTCTCCTCCCCTCCTCCCTTCACTCCTCTCCACCATCTCTCTCTCCTACCCTCCATCCCTCACTCCTCCATCCCTCTCTCCTCACCTCCTCCCCTCACTCCTCTCCACCATCCCTCTCTCCTCACCTCCTCCCCTCCGTCCCTCTCTACTCCAGCCCTCTCTTCTCT
Organism: Oncorhynchus gorbuscha; assembly: GCF_021184085.1. Classification (NCBI taxonomy): domain Eukaryota; kingdom Metazoa; phylum Chordata; class Actinopteri; order Salmoniformes; family Salmonidae; genus Oncorhynchus; species Oncorhynchus gorbuscha. The sequence goes on along the minus strand of NC_060187.1, from coordinate 2,206,964 downwards.
CCTCCATCCCTCTCTCCTCTCCTCCATCCCTCTCTCCTCCCCTCCTCCCCTCACTCCTCTCCACCATCTCTCTCTCCTACCCTCCATCCCTCACCCCTCCATCCCTCTCTCCTCACCTCCTTCCCTCACTCCTCTCCACCATCCCACTCTCCTCACCTCCTCCCCTCTGTCCCTCTCTACTCCAGCCCTCTCTTCTCTCCTCCATCCCTCTCTCCTCTCCTTCCTCCCTCTCTCCTCACCTCCTCCCCTCATTCCTCTCTACCATCTCTCTCTCCTACCCTCCATCCCTCTCCTCCATCCCTCTTTCCTCTCCTCTATCCCTCTCTTCTCTCCTCGTCCCCTCTCTCCTCTCCTCTCTCCTCTCCTTCATCCCTCTCTCCTCTCCTCCTCATCCCTCTCTCCTCTCTTCCATTCCTCTCTCCTGTCCTCCTCCCCTCTCTCCTCACCCCTCCTCTCCTTCATCCCTCACTCCTCTCTTCCATTCCTCTCTCCTGTCCTCCTCCCCTCTCTCCTCTCCTCTCCTTCATCCCTGTCTTCTCTCCTTCATCCCCGTCTCCTCTCCTCTCCTCTCCTCTCCTCTCCTCTCCTCTCCTCTCCTCTCCTCTCCTCTCCTCTCCTCTCCTCTCCTCTCCTCTCCTCTCCTCTCCTCTCCTCTCCTCTCCTCTCCTCTCCTCTCCTCTCTCCTTCATCCCTATCTCCTCTCCTCCATCCCCCGTTCCTCTCCTCTATCCCTCTCTCACATTGAAGAGACCTTAAATCATGTCTAACAATTAAAAAAATGTGAAAAGGTCTCATTTCACATCTTTAAAATAGCTGATTACAGCATCTACAATGATTCCATAAATTACCCTTTGATAACAATATGATGACTACACTGCATAATTCTCTATGTTCAACAGAGAACCAGGCAGGGGAGGAGGGGGGGGGGCTACAGGCACGGGGAGGACGGGGAGGACTACAGGCACGGGGAGGAGGGGGGACTACAGGCTGAGAGGAGAGGAGGGGACTACAGGCATGGGGAGGAGGGGGGGACTACTGGCACGGGGAGGAGTGGGGGGGGACTACAGGCACGGGGAGGAGGGGGGACTACAGGCTGGCTGAGAGGAGAGGAGGGGGGACTACAGGCACGGGGAGGAGGGGGGACTACAGGCTGAGAGGAGAGGAGGGGACTACAGGCATGGGGAGGAGGGGAGGGACTACTGGCACGGGGAGGAGTGGGGGGACTACAGGCACGGGGAGAGGAGGGGGAGGACTACAGGCACGGAAAGGAGGGGGAGGACTACAGGCTGAGAGGAGAGGGGGACTACAGGCTGGCTGAGAGGAGGGGAGGGGAGGGGGAGGACTACAGGCTGAGAGGAGAGGAGAGGAGGGGGAGGACTACAGGCTGAGAGGAGAGGAGAGGAGAGGGGGGAGTACAGGCTGGCTGAGAGGGGGGGGTGACAGGCTGGCTGAGAGGAGGGGGAGGACTACAGGCTGGCTGAGTGGAGAGGAGGGGACTACAGGCACGGGACGGAGGGGGAGGACTACAGGCTGAGAGGGGAGGGGGACTACAGGCTGGCTGAGAGGAGAGGCTGGAGGGGGGATGACAGGCTGGCTGAGAGGAGAGAGGGGAGGACTGACAGGCTGGCGGGAATGAGGGGGAGGATGACAGGCTGGCTGAGAGGAGAGGAGGGGGATGACAGGCTGGCTGAGAGGAGAGGAGGGGGGGATGACAGGGGGATGACAGGCTGGCTGAGAGGAGAGGGGAGGACTACAGGCTGGCTGAGAGGAGAGGAGGGGAGGACTACAGGCTGAGAGGAGAGTGGGACTACAGGCTGGCTGAGAGGAGAGGAGGGGGGAGGACTACAGGCTGGCTGAGAGGAGAGGAGGGGGGGACTACAGGCTGAGAGGAGAGGGGGACTACAGGCTGGCTGAGAGGAGAGGAGGGGACTACAGGCTGGCTGAGAGGAGAGGGGGACTACAGGCAGGGGGCTGGCTGAGAGGAGAGGAGGGGACTACAGGCTGACTGAGAGAGAGGAGGGGGACTACAGGCTGGCTGAGAGGAGAGGAGGGGACTATAAGCTGGCTGAGAGGAGAGGGGAGGACTACAGGCTGGCTGAGAGGAGAGGAGTGGGGGACTACAGGCTGAGAGGAGAGTGGGACTACAGGCTGGCTGAGGGACTACAGGCTGGCTGAGAGGAGGGAACTACAGGCTGGTTGAGAGGAGAGGAGGGGGATGACAGGCACGAGAAGGAGGGGGGACTACAGGCTGGCTGAGAGGAGAGGAGGGGACTACAGGCTGGCTGAGAGGAGAGGAGAGGGGGATGACAGGCACAAGAAGGAGGGGGAGGACTACAGGCTGGCTGAGAGGAGAGGAGAGGACTACAGGCTGGCTGAGAGGAGAGGAGGGGGGACTACAAGCTGGCTGAGAGGAGAGGAGGGGGATGACAGGCACGAGAAGGAAGGGGGGACTACAGGCTGGCTGAGAGGAGAGGAGGGACTACAGGCTGGCTGAGAGGAGAGGAGAGGGGGATGACAGGCACAAGAAGGAGGGGGGAGGACTACAGGCTGGCTGAGAGGAGAGGAGAGGACTACAGGCTGGCTGAGAGGAGAGGAGGAGGGGGGGACTACAAGCTGGCTGAGAGGAGAGGGGGAGGACTACAGGCACGGTAAGGAGGGGGAGGACTACAGGCTGAGAGGAGAGGAGAGGAGGGGGGGGGGATGACAGGCATTCATTATTATTTTTTTTCATTTTAGGTTTCGTCCTGCTTTTATATATATATATATATATATATAGTGCTTAAATAAATTCAGTAGTTGCGACTGTCTCCTGCCTACTAAACCGTTCTGATATCCAGAAGCTTTTGTCATAAGAGACGTAAGCTGCAACATTATGTACAAAATAAATGACAAAGATTGCAGAAAAAAACGCACTAAAAACACAATTAGTTAGCAGCCAATAAAACTATAGCCATCCCCTCCGCCATTATACTACAGAGCATCTTCCCCTGAGAATAACACACTATATAACACACTATATAACACACTATATAACACACTATATAACACACTATACAACACACTATATAACACACTATATATAACACACTATATATAACACACTATATAACACACTATATAACACACTATATAACACACTATACAACACACTATATAACACACTATATATAACACACTATATAACACACTATATAACACACTATATAACACACTATACAACACACTATATAACACACTATATAACACACTATATATAACACACTATATAACACACTATACAACACACTATATAACACACTATATATAACACACTATATAACACACTATATAACACACTATATAACACACTATACAACACACTATATAACACACTATATAACACACTATACAACACACTATATAACACACTATATATAACACACTATATATAACACACTATATAACACACTATATAACACACTATATAACACACTATACAACACACTATATAACACACTATATATAACACACTATATAACACACTATATAACACACTATATAACACACTATACAACACACTATACAACACACTATACAACACACTATACAACACACTATATAACACACTATATATAACACACTATATAACACACTATATAACACACTATACAACACACTATATAACACACTATATAACACACTATATATAACACAATATATAACACACTATATAAAACACTATATAACACACTATATATAACACAATATATAACACACTATATAAAACACTATATAACACACTATATAAAACACTATATAACACACTATATATAACACAATATATAACACACTATATAAAACACTACCATTGGCTTTGGTTTATAGACATAATACTGACTATGTCAGCAGGTGTTATTATAATCAACCTCTGCAGTTGAACAACTAAGCCTATGAGGACTAACAGTGCCCATAGCCACCGTGTACCATTCACCCTTGAACACAGACTTGTCAGACAAACGGCGCCCTATTCCCTATATAGTGCCCTGCCTTTGACCAGACCACCTATACTTCACCGACCCGTAGTCCTACGGGCCCTGGTCAAAAGTAGTGCACTATATAGGAAGGAGGGTTGCAATTTTGGATACATTCATGTGAAATATGTTCCTGTCACGGTATTTCCTGGTGAAGGACAGAAACTGGGAATGTTTTCTCATCACCGTTAAGTAGTTACTGGAAACATGCCACGGGACTGGGACACAGCTCTCTCTCTCTGTGGCTCATTCAATATGTAACTCTCCCTCTCTCTTTCTTTCTCTCTCTCTGTTGCACTCTCTATGTAGCTCTCCATGTAGCTCTCTATGTAGATCTATCTCTATGTAGCTCTCTATGTGGCTCTCTATGTAGATCTATCTCTATGTAGCTCTCTATGTGGCTCTCTATGTAGATCTATCTCTATGTAGCTCTCTATGTAGATCTATCTCTATGTGGCTCTCGCTCTGTAACTCTCTGTGTAGCTCTCTGTAGCTCTCTCTCTCTCTGTAGCTCTCTGTAGTACTCTGTGTAGCTCTCTGTAACTCTCTCTCTCTGTAGCTCTCTCTCTCTGTAGCTCTCTCTCTCTGTAGCTCTCTGTAGTACTCTGTGTAGCTCTCTGTAGCTCTCTCTCTCTCTGTAGCTCTCTGTAACTCTCTGTGTAGCTCTCTGTAGCTCTCTCTCTCTCTGTAGCTGTCTGTAGTACTCTGTGTAGCTCTCTCTCTCTGTAGCTCTCTGTAACTCTCTGTGTAGCTCTCTGTAGCTCTCTCTCTCTCTGTAGCTGTCTGTAGTACTCTCTGTAGCTCTCTCTCTCTCTGTAGCTCTCTGTAACTCTCTGTGTAGCTCTCTGTAGCTCTCTCTCTCTCTGTAGCTGTCTGTAGTACTCTGTGTAGCTCTCTGTAACTCTCTCTCTGTGTAGCTCTCTGTAGCTCTCTCTCTCTGTGTAGCTCTCTGTGTAGCTCTCTGTAGCTCTCTCTCTCTCTGTAGCTCTCTGTGTAGCTTACTCTCACTAGATCTCTCTCTCTGTAGCTCTCTGTGTAGCTCTTTGTGTAGCTCTCTCTCTGTAGCCCTCTCTCTCTGTAGCTCTCTGTAGCTCTCTCTCTCTGTAGCTCTCTGTAGCTCTCTCTCTCTGTAGCTCTCTGTAGCTCTCTCTCTCTGTAGCTCTCTCTCTCTGTAGCTCTCTCTCTCTGTAGCTCTCTGTAGCTCTCTGTAGCTCTCTGTAGCTCTCTCTCTCTCTCTCTCTCTCTCTCTCTCTCTCTCTCTCTCTCTCTCTCTCTCTCTCTCTCTCTCTCTCTCTCTCTCTCTCTGTGTAGCTCTTTGTGTAGCTCTCTCTCTGTAGCTCTCTCTGTAGCTCTCTGTAGCTCTCTCTCTCTGTAGCTCTCTCTGTAGCTCTCTGTAGCTCTCTCTCTGTAGCTCTCTGTAGCTCTCTCTCTCTGTAGCTCTCTCTCTCTGTAGCTCTCTCTCTCTGTAGCTCTCTGTAGCTCTCTGTAGCTCTCTGTAGCTCTCTGTAGCTCTCTCTCTCTCTCTCTCTCTCTCTCTCTCTCTCTCTCTCTCTCTCTCTCTCTCTCTCTCTCTCTGTGTAGCTCTTTGTGTAGCTCTCTCTCTGTAGCTCTCTCTGTAGCTCTCTGTAGCTCTCTCTCTCTGTAGCTCTCTCTCTCTGTAGCTCTCTCTGTAGCTCTCTCTCTCTGTAGCTCTCTCTGTAGCTCTCTCTGTAGCTCTCTCTGTAGCTCTCTCTGTAGCTCTCTCTCTCTCTCTTTCTGCAGCTTGTTTTATCTGTATCTCTCTCTCTCTCTCTCTCTCTCTCTCTCTCTCTCTCTCTCTCTCTCTCTCTCTCTCTCTCTCTCTCTCTCTCTCTCTCTCTCTCTCTCTCTCTCTCTCTGTAGCTTTCTCTCCATAGAGCTCTCTCCCTCTCTGTGTAGTTCTCTGTATCTCTCTCTCTCTCTCTGTAGCCCCCTCTCTCTCTGTATCTTTCTCTCCACAGAGCTCCCTCTCTCTGTGTAACTGTCTGTAGCACTCTCTCTGTGTAGCTCTCTCTGTATCTCTCTCTCTATAGGTCTTGCAGGTGACTGTGGACAGCAGTGGAGGTCAGCATCTCTCTCAGGTGACACACTTCCATTCTGAGGGCATGTTTGTCCTCCTCCAGTTCTCTTGTGGCTGACTGTAGCTCCCTGATCACACTGTGCTGCTGTTCCACCTGAATCACCAGGCTGGTCTCCTCCTCTGTCAGATGTTGACTGCGGTCCTGCTCTGGCAGGTCAAGGATTTCTCTCTGAACTCAACAAAGTCTCATTCTAGAAAAGATAGACTGTCTCTAAGAGATTTGACGTCGGAGGAGAGTCTTGGAGAGACAGGGCTGCTGTCAGGGCTTGGAGGCATCGTCTTCTCATGGCTTTTGGCCTGTGGAGAGGATTGGAGAGATGGGGCTTCGGACAGGGCTTGGAAGGGGTTGTCTTCTCATGCCTTTTGGCCTGTGGAGAGGCTTCTTGCTTCTTCTCTGAGGGACTGTAAGTCTTCCTGGAACTCCCGCAGGCTGCTTTCTGACCCCTGAACCATGATGGTGTCATTATGGTAGACATTATGAGGAGGAGGAAGGGGCAGTTTTCATCATTGTCCTCATTGATTGTTATCTGTCTGTCTTTTCCATGACTAAACTTTCTATGTGACATTAAAGCGTGTTGTTTTTCCCACATCTTTTGCTCTCTGCGCCTGACTCCACACCTCTTCACTCATTTATCGTAACACTTTCTATGTGTTGGGTATTTGATGCAGTGGCTGATGGGCTCCCAGAATGCAACAGGAGATTTGTTGTTTTCTTCTCCTCTAGTATTGAACAGTCTGTCACCGAGGTCTTGGGTGACGCTCACATTACTTTATTTTTAAAGTTGTTCATGGAAGAGCAGACATCTGTAGCATGTATATATCATCTCCGTTTAGATTTTCTCCACAGCTATCTTTGAAAACAAACAATTGATTCGCTCCGTCTCTCTCTCCTACAGAGGCCTGACAGTCTTCCCTCTATCTCTCGCTCTCTCTCTCCCCTTTCTCTCTCTCCCCGTTCTCTCTCTCTCTCTCTCTCTCTTCTACACAGCCCCAGAAGCCTGATAATCTCCCTCTATCTCCCTTTTTCTCTCTCCCCGTTCTCTCTCTCTCTCTCTCTTCTACACAGTCCCAGAGGCCTGATAATCTCCCTCTATCTCCCTTTCTCTCTCTCCCCGTTCTCTCTCTCTCTCTCTTCTACACAGTCCCAGAGGCCTGATAATCTCCCTCTATCTCCCTTTCTCTCTCTCCCTCTATCTCCCTTTCTCTCTCTCCCCGTTCTCTCTCTCTCTCTCTTCTACACAGCCCCAGAGGCCTGACAATCTCCCTATCTCCGTTTCTCTCTCTCCCATTCTCTCTCTCTCTCTCTCTCTCTCTCTCTCTCTCTCTCTCTCTCTCTCTCTCTCTCTCTCTCTCTCTCTCTCTCTCTCTCTCTCTCTCTCTCTCTCTCTCTCTCTCTCCTACACAGCCCCAGAGGCCTGATAATCTCCCTCTATCTCCCTTTCTCTCTCTCCCTCTATCTCCCTTTCTCTCTCTCCCCGTTCTTCTCTCTCTCTCTCTCTCTCTCTCTCTCTCTCTCTCTCTCTCTCTCTCTCTCTCTTCTACACAGCCCCAAAGGCCTGATAATCTCCCTCTATCTCCCTTTCTCTCTCCCTCTATCTCCTTTCTCTCTCTCCCCGTTCTCTCTCTCTCTCTCTTCTACACAGCCCCAGAGGCCTGATAATCTCCCTCTATCTCCCTTTCTCTCTCTCCCTGTTCTCTCTCTCTTCTACACAGCCCCAGAGGCCTGATAATCTCCCTCTATCTCCCTTTCTCTCTCTCCCTCTATCTCCCTTTCTCTCTCTCCCGTTCTCTCTCTCTCTCTCTCTCTCTCTCTCTCTCTCTCTCTCTCTCTCTCTCTCTCTCTCTCTCTCTCTCTCCTACACAGCCCCAGAGGCCTGATAATCTCCCTCTATCTCCCTTTCTCTCTCTCCCCGTTCTCTCTCTCTCTCTCTATCTCCCTTTCTCTCTCTCCCCGTTCTCTCTCTCTCTCTCTCTCTCTTCTACACAGCCCCAAAGGTCTGACAATCTCCCTCTATCTCCCTTTCTCTCTCTCCCCGTTCTCTCTCTCTCTCTCTCTCTCTTCTACACAGCCCCAGAGGTCTGACAATCTCCCTCTATCTCCCTTTCTCTCTCTCCCCGTTCTCTCTCTCTCTCTCTCTCTTCTTCACAGCCCCAGAGGTCTGACAATCTCCCTCTATCTCCCTTTCTCTCTCTCCCCATTCTCTCTCTCTCTCTCTCTCTCTCTCTCTCTCTCTCTCTCTCTCTCTCTCTCTCTCTCTCTCTCTCTCTCTCTCTCTCTCTCTCTCTCTCTCTCTCTCTCTCTCTCTCTCTCTTCTACACAGCCCCAGAGGCCTGATAATCTCCCTCTCTGATCTACCTAATTAAGATGTCTTCTCGCTAACTGTACACCTACGCCCCAAAAAGCACCCTGTTCCCTATGCACTAACTTTGACAAGAGGTGAAACAGCAGCATAGTGAGATCAATGTCATAAGGTGAATGCACCAATTTGTAAGTCGCTCTGGATAAGAGCGTCTGCTAAATGACTTAAATGTAATGTAAATGTAAATCAAGGAATCAACCACGAGAGAAATGGGAGGAGGACAACCATGATGGAAGTGCTCCAGAGTCCTGGTCAAAATAAGTCTCCTATGTAGGGAATAAGGTGCCATTTGGGACTACGTCTCAGACCAACAGCTCATTAGGCTTCTATTTCAGCTTCATTCAGTGTTTTCCAACAGGACAAACGTGGCATTGTGACAGCAGCTGAAACTCTGCAGTGAATGGGCCAAAAAAGCAAGGGTACGTCCCAAATGGATTCCTCTATGGGCCCTGATCAAAAGTAGACCACTAAATAGAGAATAGGGTGCCATTTGGGACACATCGTAAAGGGTCAGACACACTGAGAAATCTGACAGATGATAGGTACTTTGCACCTCTGCTCGGTGTCGGCAGTTCACTGTTTTGTTGTTTGGTTTCATATGAAGTGTGTGCGACTGCCTGGCTCAGCTAGAAAGCTAACGTTAGCTAACTAATTTTATTTTACCTTTATTTAACTAGGCAAGTCAGTTAAGAACAAATTCTTATTTTCAAAGACGGCCTAGGAACAGGAACAGTAACTGCCTGTTCAGGGGCAGAACGACAGATTTGTACCTTGTCAGCTTGGGGGTTTGAACTTGCAACCTTCCGGTTACGAGTCCAACGCTCTAACCACTAGGCTACCCTGCCGCCCCTAATGAGTTGATGCACATTATCAAACTGAACGTAACAACAATAAATATTCAGGCACAAAACTCCTTTAGCGAGATGTAACAGATGAGGAAGACTGGCTCTACATCAGGGACATGTCTTGAGAAAGAACGGCCCACTGCAGTATATCACTTGGGCTGAGCTCCCTGCCACCCAGGACCTCTATACCAGGCGGTGTCAGAGGAAGGCCCTAAAAATGGTCAAAGACTCCAACCTCCCAAGTCATAGACTGTTCTCTCTGCTACTGCACGGCAAGTGGTACCAATGCACCATGTCTGGAACCAACAGGACCCTGAACAGCTTCTATCCCCAAACCATAAGAAAGTATTCATCCCCCCCTGGATTTCTTCCTAGTTTGTTGCCTTACAACCTGGAATTAAAATAGATTTTTGGGGGATTTGTATTATTTGATTTACACAACATTCCTACCGCTTTGAAGATGTAAAATATATTTACTGTGAAACAAACAAGAAACAAACAAGAAATAAGACAAAAAAAAGAACTTGAGAGTGCATAATTATCCACCAATTATCGTATTTAGCGCCATTCGTTCAATTCTGACCAGTTTCGCTGCCGATGAAAAAACATTGTGGGGATGATGTTCGCGGGGTGATGAGAGGTGTGGGTTTGTGCCAGACATAGTGTTTTCCTTGATGGAGTACCGTCATCCATATGTTTGGGGAGTCTCCCACATGCCTTTTGGTGAACACCAAACGTGTTTGCTTATTTCTTTCTTTAAGCAATAGCTTTTTTTCTTGCCACTCTTCCGTGAAGCTCAGCTCTGAGGTCCTATGGACAGATACTCCCATCTCCACTGTGGAGCTTTGCAGCTCCTTCAGGGTTATCTTTGGTCTCTTTGTTGCCTCTCTGATTAATGCCCTCCTTGCCTGGTCTGTGAGTTTTGGTGGGCGGGCCCTCTCTTGCCTGGTCTGTGAGTTTTGGTGGGCGGGCCCTCTCTTGCCTGGTCTGTGAGTTTTGGTGGGCGGGCCCTCTCTTGCCTGGTCTGTGAGTTTTGGTGGGTGGGCCCTCTCTTGGCAGGTTTGTGAGTTTTGGTGGGTGGGCCCTCTCTTGGCAGGTTTGTGAGTTTTGGTGGGTGGGCCCTCTCTTGGCAGGTTTGTGAGTTTTGGTGGGTGGGCCCTCTCTTGGCAGGTTTGTGAGTTTTGGTGGGTGGGCCCTCTCTTGCCTGGTCTGTGAGTTTTGGTGGGTGGGCCCTCTCTTGGCAGGTTTGTGAGTTTTGGTGGGCGGGCCCTCTCTTGCCTGGTCTGTGAGTGTTGGTGGGTGGGCCCTCTCTTGCCTGGTCTGTGAGTTTTGGTGGGTGGGCCCTCTCTTGCCTGGTCTGTGAGTGTTGGTGGGCGGGCCCTCTCTTGGCAGGTCTGTGAGTTTTGGTGGGTGGGCCCTCTCTTGCCTGGTCTGTGAGTGTTGGTGGGCGGGCCCTCTCTTGCCTGGTCTGTGAGTTTTGGTGGGCGGGCCCTCTCTTGGCAGGTCTGTGAGTTTTGGTGGGTGGGCCCTCTCTTGCCTGGTCTGTGAGTTTTGGTGGGTGGGCCCTCTCTTGGCAGGTTTGTTGTGTTTTGGTGGGCGGGCCCTCTCTTGGCAGGTTTGTGAGTTTTGGTGGGCGGGCCCTCTCTTGCCTGGTCTGTGAGTTTTGGTGGGCGGGCCCTCTCTTGCCTGGTCTGTGAGTTTTGGTGGGCGGGCCCTCTCTTGCCTGGTCTGTGAGTTTTGGTGGGCGGGCCCTCTCTTGCCTGGTCTGTGAGTTTTGGTGGGTGGGCCCTCTCTTGGCAGGTTTGTGAGTTTTGGTGGGTGGGCCCTCTCTTGGCAGGTTTGTGAGTTTTGGTGGGTGGGCCCTCTCTTGGCAGGTTTGTGAGTTTTGGTGGGTGGGCCCTCTCTTGGCAGGTTTGTGAGTTTTGGTGGGTGGGCCCTCTCTTGCCTGGTCTGTGAGTTTTGGTGGGCGGGCCCTCTCTTGGCAGGTTTGTGAGTTTTGGTGGGCGGGCCCTCTCTTGCCTGGTCTGTGAGTGTTGGTGGGTGGGCCCTCTCTTGCCTGGTCTGTGAGTTTTGGTGGGTGGGCCCTCTCTTGCCTGGTCTGTGAGTGTTGGTGGGCGGGCCCTCTCTTGGCAGGTCTGTGAGTTTTGGTGGGTGGGCCCTCTCTTGCCTGGTCTGTGAGTGTTGGTGGGCGGGCCCTCTCTTGCCTGGTCTGTGAGTTTTGGTGGGCGGGCCCTCTCTTGGCAGGTCTGTGAGTTTTGGTGGGTGGGCCCTCTCTTGCCTGGTCTGTGAGTTTTGGTGGGTGGGCCCTCTCTTGGCAGGTTTGTTGTGTTTTGGTGGGCGGGCCCTCTCTTGGCAGGTTTGTGAGTTTTGGTGGGCGGGCCCTCTCTTGCCTGGTCTGTGAGTTTTGGTGGGCGGGCCCTCTCTTGGCAGGTCTGTGAGTGTTGGTGGGTGGGCCCTCTCTTGCCTGGTCTGTGAGTGTTGGTGGGCGGGCCCTCTCTTGGCAGGTCTGTGAGTTTTGGTGGGCGGGCCCTCTCTTGGCAGGTCTGTGAGTTTTGGTGGGCGGGCCCTCTCTTGCCTGGTCTGTGAGTGTTGGTGGGCGGGCCCTCTCTTGCCTGGTCTGTGAGTGTTGGTGGGCGGGCCCTCTCTTGCCTGGTCTGTGAGTGTTGGTGGGCGGGCCCTCTCTTGCCTGGTCTGTGAGTGTTGGTGGGCGGGCCCTCTCTTGCCTGGTCTGTGAGTGTTGGTGGGCGGGCCCTCTCTTGCCTGGTCTGTGAGTGTTGGTGGGCGGGCCCTCTCTTGCCTGGTCTGTGAGTGTTGGTGGGCGGGCCCTCTCTTGCCTGGTCTGTGAGTGTTGGTGGGTGGGCCCTCTCTTGGCAGGTCTGTGAGTGTTGGTGGGTGGGCCCTCTCTTGCCTGGTCTGTGAGTGTTGGTGGGTGGGCCCTCTCTTGCCTGGTCTGTGAGTGTTGGTGGGTGGGCCCTCTCTTGCCTGGTCTGTGAGTGTTGGTGGGCGGGCCCTCTCTTGGCAGGTCTGTGAGTGTTGGTGGGCGGGCCCTCTCTTGGCAGGTCTGTGTGTGTTGGTGGGTGGGCCCTCTCTTGGCAGGTCTGTGAGTGTTGGTGGGTGGGCCCTCTCTTGCCTGGTCTGTGAGTGTTGGTGGGTGGGCCCTCTCTTGGCAGGTCTGTGAGTGTTGGTGGGTGGGCCCTCTCTTGGCAGGTCTGTGAGTGTTGGTGGGTGGGCCCTCTCTTGGCAGGTTTGTGAGTGTTGGTGGGTGGGCCTCTCTTGGCAGGTCTGTTGTGTGCCTGGTCTGTGAGTGTTGGTGGGTGGGCCCTCTCTTGGCAGGTCTGTGAGTGTTGGTGGGTGGGCCCTCTCTTGGCAGGTCTGTGAGTGTTGGTGGGCGGGCCCTCTCTTGGCAGGTCTGTGAGTGTTGGTGGGCGGGCCCTCTCTTGGCAGGTTTGTTGTGTGTTGGTGGGTGGGCCCTCTCTTGGCAGGTCTGTGAGTGTTGGTGGGTGGGCCCTCTCTTGGCAGGTCTGTGAGTGTTGGTGGGTGGGCCCTCTCTTGGCAGGTTTGTTGTGTGTTGGTGGGTGGGCCCTCTCTTGGCAGGTCTGTGAGTGTTGGTGGGCGGGCCCTCTCTTGGCAGGTTTGTTGTGTTTTGGTGGGCGGGCCCTCTCTTGGCAGGTCTGTGAGTGTTGGTGGGTGGGCCCTCTCTTGGCAGGTCTGTGAGTGTTGGTGGGTGGGCCCTCTCTTGGCAGGTCTGTGAGTGTTGGTGGGTGGGCCCTCTCTTGGCAGGTCTGTGAGTGTTGGTGGGTGGGCCCTCTCTTGGCAGGTTTGTTGTGGGTGGGCCCTCTCTTGGCAGGTTTGGTGGGTGGGCCCTCTCTTGGCAGGTTTGTTGAGTGTTGGTGGGTGGGCCCTCTCTTGGCAGGTTTGTTGTGTTTTGGTGGGTGGGCCCTCTCTTGGCAGGTTTGTTGAGTGTTGGTGGGTGGGCCCTCTCTTGGCAGGTTTGTTGAGTGTTGGTGGGCGGGCCCTCTCTTGGCAGGTTTGTTGTGTTTTGGTGGGTGGGCCCTCTCTTGGCAGGTTTGTTGAGTGTTGGTGGGTGGGCCCTCTCTTGGCAGGTTTGTTGAGTGTTGGTGGGTGGGCCCTCTCTTGGCAGGTTTGTTGTGTTGGTGGGTGGGCCCTCTCTTGGCTGGTTTGTTGAGTGTTGGTGGGTGGGCCCTCTCTTGGCAGGTTTGTTGTGTTTTGGTGGGTGGGCCCTCTCTTGGCAGGTTTGTTGAGTGTTGGTGGGTGGGCCCTCTCTTGGCAGGTTTGTTGAGTGTTGGTGGGTGGGCCCTCTCTTGGCAGGTTTGTTGAGTGTTGGTGGGTGGGCCCTCTCTTGGCAGGTTTGTTGTGTTTTGGTGGGTGGGCCCTCTCTTGGCAGGTTTGTTGAGTGTTGGTGGGTGGGCCCTCTCTTGGCAGGTTTGTTGAGTGTTGGTGGGCGGGCCCTCTCTTGGCAGGTTTGTTGTGTTTTGGTGGGTGGGCCCTCTCTTGGCAGGTTTGTTGAGTGTTGGTGGGTGGGCCCTCTCTTGGCAGGTTTGAGTGTTGGTGGGTGGGCCCTCTCTTGGCAGGTTTGTTGAGTGTTGGTGGGTGGGCCCTCTCTTGGCAGGTTTGTTGAGTGTTGGTGGGCGGGCCCTCTCTTGGCAGGTTTGTTGTGTTTTGGTGGGTGGGCCCTCTCTTGGCAGGTCTGTGAGTGTTGGTGGGTGGGCCCTCTCTTGGCAGGTCTGTGAGTGTTGGTGGGTGGGCCCTCTCTTGGCAGGTCTGTGAGTGTTGGTGGGTGGGCCCTCTCTTGGCAGGTCTGTGAGTGTTGGTGGGTGGGCGTCTCTTGGCAGGTTTGTTGTGTTGGTGGGTGGGCCCTCTCTTGGCAGGTTTGTTGTGTTGGTGGGTGGGCCCTCTCTTGGGGCCCTCTCTTGGCAGGTTTGTTGTGTTGGTGGGCGGGCCCTCTCTTGGCAGGTTTGTTGTGTTGGTGGGTGGGCCCTCTCTTGGCAGGTTTGTTGTGTTGGTGGGTGGGCCCTCTCTTGGCAGGTCTGTGAGTGTTGGTGGGTGGGCCCTCTCTTGGCAGGTTTGTTGTGTTGGTGGGTGGGCCCTCTCTTGGCAGGTTTGTGAGTGTTGGTGGGCGGGCCCTCTCTTGGCAGGTTTGTTGTGTTGGTGGGTGGGCCCTCTCTTGGCAGGTTTGTGTGTTGGTGGGCGGGCCCTCTCTTGGCAGGTTTGTTGTGTTGGTGGGTGGGCCCTCTCTTGCCTGGTCTGTGAGTGTTGGTGGGCGGGCCCTCTCTTGGCAGGTTTGTTGTGTTGGTGGGCGGGCCTCTCTTGGCAGGTCTGTGAGTGTTGGTGGGTGGGCCCTCTCTTGGCAGGTTTGTTGTGTTGGTGGGTGGGCCCTCTCTTGGCAGGTCTGTGAGTGTTGGTGGGTGGGCCCTCTCTTGGCAGGTTTGTTGTGTTGGTGGGTGGGCCCTCTCTTGCCTGGTCTGTGAGTGTTGGTGGGTGGGCCCTCTCTTGGCAGGTTTGTTGTGTTGGTGGGTGGGCCCTCTCTTGGCAGGTTTGTTGTGTTTTGGTGGGGGGGCCCTCTCTTGGCAGGTTTGTTGTGTTGGTGGGCGGGCCCTCTCTTGGCAGGTTTGTTGTGTTGGTGGGTGGGCCCTCTCTTGGCAGGTTTGTTGTGTTGGTGGGTGGGCCCTCTCTTGCCTGGTTTGTTGTGTTGGTGGGTGGGCCCTCTCTTGGCAGGTTTGTTGTGTTGGTGGGTGGGCCCTCTCTTGGCAGGTTTGTGTGTGTTGGTGGGTGGGCCCTCTCTTGGCAGGTTTGTGAGTGTTGGTGGGTGGGCCCTCTCTTGGCAGGTTTGTTGTGTTGGTGGGTGGGCCCTCTCTTGGCAGGTTTGTTGTGTGTTGGTGGGTGGGCCCTCTCTTGGCAGGTTTGTTGTGTTGGTGGGTGGGCCCTCTCTTGGCAGGTTTGTGTGTTTGGTGGGTGGGCCCTCTCTTGGCAGGTTTGTTGTGTTGGTGGGTGGGCCCTCTCTTGGCAGGTTTGTTGTGTTGGTGGGTGGGTCTCTCTTGGCAGGTTTGTTGTGTTGGTGGGTGGGCCCTCTCTTGGCAGGTTTGTGAGTGTTGGTGGGTGGGCCCTCTCCAGGTTTGTTGTGTTTTGGTGGGTCTCTTGGCAGGTTTGTTGTGTTGGTGGGTGGGCCCTCTCTTGGCCTCTCTTGGCAGGTTTGTTGTGTTGGTGGGTGGGCCCTCTCTTGGCAGGTTTGTTGTGTTTTGGTGGGTGGGCTTGCCCTCTCTTGGCAGGTTTGTTGTGTTGGTGGGTGGGCCCTCTCTTGGCAGGTTTGTTGTGTTGGTGGGTGGGCCCCTCTCTTGGCAGGTTTGTTGTGTTGGTGGGTGGGCCCTCTCTTGGCAGGTTTGTTGTGTTTTGGTGGGTGGGCCCTCTCTTGGCAGGTTTGTTGTGTTGGTGGGTGGGCCCTCTCTTGGCAGGTTTGTTGTGTTGGTGGGTGGGCCCTCTCTTGGCAGGTTTGTTGTGTTGGTGGGTGGGCCCTCTCTTGGCAGGTTTGTTGTGTTGTTGGTGGGTGGGCCCTCTCTTGGCAGGTTTGTTGTGTTGGTGGGTGGGCCCTCTCCTCTCTTGGCAGGTTTGTTGTGTTGGTGGGTGGGCCCTCTCTTGGCAGGTTTGTTGTGTTGGTGGGTGGGCCCTCTCTTGGCAGGTTTGTTGTGTTGGTGGGTGGGCCCTCTCTTGGCAGGTTTGTTGTGTTGGTGGGTGGGCCCTCTCAGGTTTGGCAGGTTTGTTGCCAGGTTTGTGGTGTTGGTGGGTGGGCCCTCTCTTGGCAGGTTTGTTGTGTTTTGGTGGGTGGGCCCTCTCTTGGCAGGTTTGTTGTGTTGGTGGGTGGGCCCTCTCTTGGCAGGTTTGTTGTGTTGGTGGGTGGGCCCTCTCTTGGCAGGTTTGTTGTGTTGGTGGGTGGGCCCTCTCTTGGCAGGTTTGTTGTGTTGGTGGGTGGGCCCTCTCTTGGCAGGTTTGTTGTGTTGGTGGGTGGGCCCTCTCTTGGCAGGTTTGTTGTGTTTTGGTGGGTGGGCCCTCTCTCTCTTGGCAGGTTTGTTGTGTTTTGGTGGGTGGGCCCTCTCTCTCTTGGCAGGTTTGTTGTGTTTTGGTGGGTGGGCCCTCTCTTGGCAGGTTTGTTGTGTTTTGGTGGGTGGGCCCTCTCTTGGCAGGTTTGTTGTGTTGGTGGGTGGGCCCTCTCTTGGCAGGTTTGTTGTGTTGGTGGGTGGGCCCTCTCTTGGCAGGTTTGTTGTGTTGGTGGGTGGGCCCTCTCTTGGCAGGTTTGTTGTGTTGGTGGGTGGGCCCTCTCTTGGCAGGTTTGTTGTGTTGGTGGGTGGGCCCTCTCTTGGCAGGTTTGTTGTGTTGGTGGGTGGGCCCTCTCTCTCTTGGCAGGTTTGTTGTGTTGGTGGGGTGGGCCCTCTCTTGGCAGGTTTGTTGTGTTGGTGGGTGGGCCCTCTCTTGGCAGGTTTGTTGTGTTGGTGGGTGGGCCCTCTCTTGGCAGGTTTGTTGTGTTGGTGGGTGGGCCCTCTCTTGGCAGGTTTGTTGTGTTGGTGGGTGGGCCCTCTCTTGCCAGGTTTGTTGTGTTGGTGGGTGGGCCAGGTTTGTTGTGTTGGTGGGTCTCTCTTGGCAGGTTTGTTGTGTTGGTGGGTGGGCCCTCTCTCTCTTGGCAGGTTTGTTGTGTTGGTGGGTGGGCCCTCTCTTGGCAGGTTTGTTGTGTTGGTGGGTGGGCCCTCTCTTGGCAGGTTTGTTGTGTTGGTGGGTGGGCCCTCTCTTGGCAGGTTTGTTGTGTTGGTGGGTGGGCCCTCTCTTGGCAGGTTTGTTGTGTTGGTGGGTGGGCCCTCTCTTGGCTGGTCTGTGAGTGTTGGTGGGTGGGCCCTCTCTTGGCAGGTTTGTTGTGTTGGTGGGTGGGCCCTCTCTTGGCAGGTTTGTTGTGTTGGTGGGTGGGCCCTCTCTTGCCTGGTCTGTGAGTGTTGGTGGTCGGCCCTCTCTTGGTGAGTGTTGGTGGGTGGGCCCTCTCTTGGCAGGTTTGTTGTGTTGGTGGGTGGGCCCTCTCTTGGCAGGTTTGTTGTGTTGGTGGGTGGGCCCTCTCTTGGCAGGTTTGTTGTGTTGGTGGGTGGGCCCTCTCTTGCCTGGTCTGTGAGTGTTGGTGGGCGGTCCTCTCTTGGCAGGTTTGTTGTGTTGGTGGGTGGGCCCTCTCTTGGCAGGTTTGTTGTGTTGGTGGTGGGCCCTCTCTTGGCAGGTTTGTTGTGTTGGTGGGTGGGCCCTCTCTTGGCAGGTTTGTTGTGTTGGTGGGTGGGCCCTCTCTTGGCAGGTTTGTTGTGTTGGTGGGTGGGCCCTCTCTTGGCAGGTTTGTTGTGTTGGTGGGTGGGCGTCTCTTGGCAGGTTTGTTGTGTTGGTGGGTGGGCCCTCTCTTGGCAGGTTTGTTGTGTTGGTGGGTGGGCCCTCTCTTGGCAGGTTTGTTGTGTTGGTGGGCCCTCTCTCTCTTGGCAGGTTTGTTGTGTTGGTGGGCCCTCTCTCTCTTGGCAGGTTTGTTGTGTTGGTGGGCCCTCTCTCTCTTGGCAGGTTTGTTGTGTTGGTGGGTGGGCCCTCTCTTGCCAGGTTTGTTGTGTTGGTGGGTGGCCCTCTCTTGGCAGGTTTGTTGTGTTGGTGGGCCCTCTCTCTCTTGGCAGGTTTGTTGTGTTGGTGGGCCCTCTCTCTCTTGGCAGGTTTGTTGTGTTGGTGGGCCCTCTCTCTCTTGCCTGGTTTGTTGTGTTGGTGGGTGGGCCCTCTCTCTCTTGCCTGGTTTGTTGTGTTGGTGGGTGGGCCCTCTCTCTCTTGGCAGGTTTGTTGTGTTGGTGGGTGGGCCCTCTCTCTCTTGGCAGGTTTGTTGTGTTGGTGGGTGGGCCCTCTCTCTCTTGGCAGGTTTGTTGTGTTGGTGGGTGGGCCCTCTCTCTCTTGGCAGGTTTGTTGTGTTCTTTCCATTTTTTATTCATGGCTTTATTAATGGTTTGTTGTTGCTCCGTGGGATGTTCAATGTTTTTTTATAACTCAAACCTGATCTGTACTTCTCCACAATTTTGTCCCTGACCGGGTTTGGAGAGCTCCTTGGTCTTCATGGTGCCGCTTTCTTGGTGGTGTCCCTTGCTTAGTGGTGTTGCAGACTCTGGGGCCTTTCAGAGCAGGTGTATAAATACTGAGATCATGTGACACTTAAATAGCACACAGGTGGACTTTATTTAACGAATTATGTGACTTCTGAAGGTAATTGGTTGCACCAGATGTTATGTAGGGGCTTCATAGCAAAGGGGGTGAATACATATGAACGCACCACTTTTCAGGTTTTGTATTTTTTTGAAACAAGTACTTTTTTGAATTTCACTTCACCAATTTGGACTATTTTGTGTATGTCCGTTACATGAAATCCAAATAAAAATCAATTTAAATTCAAGCGCAGGTGTATATTTAGTAAAGGACCACAGGAGGAGGCAGGTAGCAGGGTCCAGGGAGAGGTAAAAGGTCATACACAGGGAATCCAAAAAGGGAAAAGGCTAATAACATCTGGAAGATCAGGGAGGGGCTGGTCAGGGGGGAGGGGCTGGGCAGGGGGGTGTGGGGAGGTGCTGGCTGGGAGGGGCTGGGCAGGCTGGGGAGGGGAGGGGGAGGGGCAGGGGGAGGGGCCGGGAGGGGCTGGGCGGGGTGGGGAAGGAAGGGGCTGGGCGGGGTGTGGGGTGTGGAGGTGCTGGCGGGGAGGGGAGGGGCTGGGGAGGGGAGGGGAGGGGATGGGCTGGGGAGATGCTCGATCCTATTATTTATCCTTGACAGATCAATATCATCATAGGCAGATTATATGACCCACTCATTTCCTTCTCTTTCTAATCATCAGAGAAGAGCAGCAGAGGACCTTTCAAGACATAATGTCTGAGACAGAGAAAAGCAGCATCCCCACACAGCATCCCACACAGCATCTCCACACAGCATCCGCACACAGCATCCCCACACAGTGAAAAGAAGGCTGCATAGCTGTTGTACTGCCGTGCTGGCAATGTCCCGACATCGAGATGGGTAGCTGTGATTGTTTTATCAGATATATTTGGCGTAGGCTAAGGCCTGTGAGTTTAGAGTCAATAAACCGTCCGTTCTCGAACTTGAGACGTGTTGTGGACGTTCTCTCATTTATGTCCTATGAGGTCGTTACAATATGTTATTAATATATATATAATTATTCTACTTTACGCTCCAGCCAGCATTGAAAGAGACGCAGAGCAGAGATCATTATCTCAGTGTTAAATGGGGCAATCTGCAGTTCAAACTGTAACAGGGGAACACCAGCTGGAGGGACGGGGCTGGAGAAATGTAACCAACCTCGAATTCAGAAACAGAGCTATTGATTTGATTTATTTATTTAACTAGGCAAGTCAGTTTAAGAACAAATTCTTATTTTCAATGACGGCCTAGGAACAGTGGGTTAACTGCCTGTTCAGGGGCAGAACGACAGATTTGTACCTTGTCGGCGCGGGGATATGAACTTGCAACCTTCCAGTTACTAGTCCAACGCTCTAACCACAAGGCTACCCTGCGTGTAACGGCGTTCTTCGTTTGGGGAAAGAGAGTCGGACCGAAATGCAGCGTGGTGGTTACTCATGTCTTTAATAAAAGGAAAAAAGCGATACATGAAATAACTATACAAATACGAAAACAACAAACGGAACGTGAAACCTATTACAGCCTATCTGGTGAAACTACACAGAGACAGGAACAATCACCCACAAAATACAAAGCGAAACCAGGCTACCTAAATACAGTTCCCAATCAGAGACAACGAGAATCACCTGACTCTGATTGAGAACCGCCTCAGGCAGCCAAGCCTATTCAACACCCCTAATCAGCCGCGATCCCAAATATTACAAACCCCAATACGAAAATACAATAACATAAACCCATGTCACACCTTGGCCTGACCAAATATATAATGAAAACACAAAATACAATGACCAAGGCGTGACACTGCCGCCCCAGGGCTGCCACTAGAACCCCACAGTCACCCACACCCTCCCTGCCACTAGAACCCCACAGTCACCCACACCCTCCCTGCCACTAGAACCCCACAGTCACCCACACCCTCCCTGCCACTGCCACTAGAACCCCACAGTCACCCACACCCTCCCTGCCACTGCCACTAGAACCCCACAGTCACCCACACCCTCCCTGCCACTAGAACCCCACAGTCACCCACACCCTCCCTGCCACTAGAACCCCACAGTCACCCACACCCTCCCTGCCACTAGAACCCCACAGTCACCCACACCCCCTCCCTGCCACCCTCCCTGCCACTAGAACCCCACAGTCACCCACACCCTCCCTGCCACTAGAACCCCACAGTCACCCACACCCTCCCTGCCACTAGAACCCCACAGTCACCCACACCCTCCCTGCCACTAGAACCCCACAGTCACCCACACCCTCACTGCCACTAGAACCCCACAGTCACCCACACCCTCCCTGACACTAGAACCCCACAGTCACCCACACCCTCCCTGCCACTAGAACCCCACAGTCACCCACACCCTCCCTGCCACTAGAACCCCACAGTCACCCACACCCTCCCTGCCACTAGAACCCCACAGTCACCCACACCCTCACTGCCACTAGAACCCCACAGTCACCCACACCCTCCCTGCCACTAGAACCCCACAGTCACCCACACCCTCCACTGCCACTAGAACCCCACAGTCACCCACACCCTCCCTGCCACTAGAACCCCACAGTCACCCACACCCTCCCTGCCACTAGAACCCCACAGTCACCCACACCCTCCCTGCCACTAGAACCCCACAGTCACCCACACCCTCCCTGACACTAGAACCCCACAGTCACCCACACCCTCCCTGCCACTGCCACTAGAACCCCACAGTCACCCACACCCTCCCTGCCACTAGAACCCCACAGTCACCCACACCCTCACTGCCACTAGAACCCCACAGTCACCCACACCCTCCCTGCCACTAGAACCCCACAGTCACCCACACCCTCACTGCCACTAGAACCCCACAGTCACCCACACCCTCCCTGCCACTAGAACCCCACAGTCACCCACACCCTCCCTGCCACTAGAACCCCACAGTCACCCACACCCTGCCACTGCCACTAGAACCCCACAGTCACCCACACCCTCCCTGCCACTAGAACCCCACAGTCACCCACACCCTCCCTGCCACTAGAACCCCACAGTCACCCACACCCTCCCTGCCACTAGAACCCCACAGTCACCCACACCCTCCCTGCCACTAGAACCCCACAGTCACCCACACCCTCCCTCCCTGCCACTAGAACCCCACAGTCACCCACACCCTCCCTGCCACTAGAACCCCACAGTCACCCACACCCTCCCTGCCACTGCCACTAGAACCCCACAGTCACCCACACCCTCCCTGCCACTAGAACCCCACAGTCACCCACACCCTCCCTGCCACTAGAACCCCACAGTCACCCCACACCCTCCCTGCCACTAGAACCCCTAGAACCCCACAGTCACCCACACCCTCCCTGCCACTAGAACCCCACAGTCACCCACACCCTCCCTGCCACTAGAACCCCACAGTCACCCACACCCTCCCTGCCACTGCCACTAGAACCCCACAGTCACCCACACCCTCCCTGCCACTAGAACCCCACAGTCACCCACACCCTCCCTGCCACTAGAACCCCACAGTCACCCACACCCTCCCTGCCACTAGAACCCCACAGTCACCCACACCCTCCCTGCCACTAGAACCCCACAGTCACCCACACCCTCCCTGCCACTAGAACCCCACAGTCACCCACACCCTCCCTGCCACTGCCACTAGAACCCCACAGTCACCCACACCCTCCCTGCCACTAGAACCCCACAGTCACCCACACCCTCCCTGCCACTAGAACCCCACAGTCACCCACACCCTCCCTGCCACTAGAACCCCACAGTCACCCACACCCTCCCTGCCACTAGAACCCCACAGTCACCCACACCCTCCCTGCCACTAGAACCCCACAGTCACCCACACCCTCCCTGCCACTAGAACCCCACAGTCACCCACACCCTCCCTGCCACTGCCACTAGAACCCCACAGTCACCCACACCCTCCCTGCCACTAGAACCCCACAGTCACCCACACCCTCCCTGCCACTAGAACCCCACAGTCACCCACACCCTCCCTGCCACTAGAACCCCACAGTCACCCACACCCTCCCTGCCACTAGAACCCCACAGTCACCCACACCCTCCCTGCCACTAGAACCCCACAGTCACCCACACCCTCCCTGCCACTAGAACCCCACAGTCACCCACACCCTCCCTGCCACTAGAACCCCACAGTCACCCACACCCTCCCTGCCACTAGAACCCCACAGTCACCCACACCCTCCCTGCCACTAGAACCCCACAGTCACCCACACCCTCCCTAGAACCCCACTGCCACTAGAACCCCACAGTCACCCACACCCTCCCTGCCACTAGAACCCCACAGTCACCCACACCCTCCCTGCCACTAGAACCCCACAGTCACCCACACCCTCCCTGCCACTAGAACCCCACAGTCACCCACACCCTCCCTGCCACTAGAACCCCACAGTCACCCACACCCTCCCTGCCACTAGAACCCCACAGTCACCCACACCCTCCCTGCCACTAGAACCCCACAGTCACCCACACCCTCCCTGCCACTAGAACCCCACAGTCACCCACACCCTCCCTGCCACTAGAACCCCACAGTCACCCACACCCTCCACTGCCACTAGAACCCCACAGTCACCCACACCCTCCCTGCCACTAGAACCCCACAGTCACCCACACCCTCCCTGCCACTAGAACCCCACAGTCACCCACACCCTCCCTGCCACTAGAACCCCACAGTCACCCACACCCTCCCTGCCACTAGAACCCCACAGTCACCCACACCCTCCCTGCCACTAGAACCCCACAGTCACCCACACCCTCCCTGCCACTAGAACCCCACAGTCACCCACACCCTCCCTGCCACTAGAACCCCACAGTCACCCACACCCTCCCTGCCACTAGAACCCCACAGTCACCCACACCCTCCCTGCCACTAGAACCCCACAGTCACCCACACCCTCCATCATATCTAAACTATATTTTTATCCATGTTTTGAAACGATACAGTGTTTGTTTCCAATTAAATTGTTTACAAACAATCAAGTAAAATAACCATAATAAGTAAATAAGTAATAAATAAGCTTACATTTAGTATTTTAATGGGGTACGACAGTTGAACTAAGCTCATGAGGCAATTATAAGTTATATTCTTCAAAAATCAATGTGTATATATAATTAATGAAAACATTTTGTTGTTGTTGTTCCAAACGCAGATTGCCACTTTATTAACACGAGAGACCCCGTGTCTGAAAAGTGCAGTGGCGGTCAGTAATTGTGCTGTTTCGCTCACTCTTCTCCCAGCGATGAGGGGGCTGAGGGCTGATTAATGAAGGGCAGCATCAGCAGAGCCTGTCTCGGGCCTTTTCCCCTCTCCGCCCGCCGTAGAAGAAATTCATTAATAACTTCTTTCTGCCTCCCTTGGCAAGGGACCACAGATGCTCCAGAGGTACGGTACAGGCCGACACGCACACCCAGCAAATTGAGCAAAGACAAACCACTGCAACAACACAGGACCAAAGATCATCCATCTTCTCCTTCTAGAAGTTAGCCGAGTCCCTAACGGCACCCTATTCCCTTTATAGTGCACTACTTTAGACCAGGGTCAGTAGGATTCTGGCACCCTAGTCCCTACATAGTGCACTACTTTAGACCAGGGTCAGTAGGATTCTGGCATTCTTCCAATGTGTATATTCCCTGAAAACATAGGGCACTACCTTTGACCAGGGTCAGTAGGATTCTGGCACCCTATTCTCCCACATAGTGCACTGACTTTAGACCAGGGTCAGTCAGGAGCCTGTCTCGGGCCACCCTATTCCCTACTTAGTGCACTACTTTAGGGACCAGGGTCAGTAGGATTCTGGCACCCTATTCCCTACATAGTGCACTACCTTTGACCAGGGTCAGTAGGATTCTGGCACCCTATTCCCTACATAGTGCACTACCTTTGACCAGGGTCAGTAGGATTCTGGCACCCTATTCCCTACATAGTGCACTACTTTAGACCAGGGTCAGTAGGATTCTGGCACCCTATTCCCTACATAGTGCACTACTTTGACCAGGGTCAGTAGGATTCTGGCACCCTATTCCCTACATAGTGCACTACCTTTGACCAGGGTCAGTAGGATTCTGGCACCCTATTCCCTACATAGTGCACTACCTTTGACCAGGGTCAGTAGGATTCTGGCACCCTATTCCC